>NC_089251.1:195908010-196214448 GCF_963930625.1 Muntiacus reevesi | reverse complement strand
GCATAATCATCATTTGATATTATAATTATTTTACATTTTAGTGAATGTGATAACTTTGTAGTGATATCTCATGATTATTATAATTTCTGTTTCCCTAATGACTAGTACTATCAAACATATTTTCACATGCTTATTTGCCACTGAAATGCTCATATATTTTACCCATTTTTCTAATGAAATCATTTTTTAATTGAGTCTTGAGTTTTTAAGTATTCTAGATATTAGTCCTTCATTGGGCATGTGGTTTGCAAATCTTTTCTCCCCATCTGTAGTTTGTTTTTTTCTTTATCTTAACAAGATATTTCACCAAGCAACAGTTTTTAATTTAGATTAAGTCTAATTTAATATCTCATGCTTTTGCTGTCAAATTTAAGAAATAATTTCCTAGTCTTAAATTCTGAAGATTTTTCTCATGTTTTTCTTTTTCTAAAATTTCATAATTTTCCATTTTACATTTAAGTCCATGATCTGACTTGAGCTAATTTTCACACAGGTAAGATGTTCAACTTGAGGTTTATTTGTTGAAATTGCTGTACTTCCTCTGCCGCATTGCTTTTCCATCTTTGTCAAAAGTCACTTGTTCTAAAATTAGTGGTAATAATTGCAAACTCTGTGAATAGAGAAAAATCACTTAATAATAAACTGTAAAGGATGAATTTAAGGTATGTAAATTATGTTTCAGTTAAGCTGCTATGCAAAGTTCATACAAAAATTCACTGTGTGAATTAGTGTGGGTGTGTTTCTGAATTCTTTATTCTGTTCCATTAATTTATGTGTCCTTATCTCTGCCAGCATCACACTGCCTTGATTACTGAAGCAATAAAATAAGGCTTAGTTTTACATGGAGTAAATCTTTCACTTTATTATTCTTTTTCAAAGTGGCTTTATTTTTCCCATAAATTTTAGAATTAACTTATTCATATCTCCAAATCACCTTTGTGGAATTTTATTTTGATTGCTTTATTGTGGCAAAAACACTTCACATGAGGTATACCCTTTAAACAAATTTTCAAGTATGCAATCTGTTATCGTAGACTATAGGTACAAAGTTTCAGAGTAGGTCTCCAGAGTTTAATCATCTTGCTTAACTGAATGAAACTATTCTTTTTGATTAGCAACTCCACATTTTAACCTCCCCCCAGATATTAAGAAGAGGTGGCAAGAATACGCAGAAGAACTGTACAAAAAAGATCTTCACAACCTAGATAATCACAATGGTGTGATCACTCACCTAGAGCCAGATATCCTGGAATGTTAAGTCAAGGGGGCCTTAGAAAGCATCACTACAAACAAAGCTAGTGGAAATGATGGAATTCCAGTTGAGCTCTTTCAAATCCTGAAAGATGACTCTGTGAAAGTGCGGCACTCAATATGCCAGCAAATTTAGAAAACTCAGCAGTGGCCACAGGACTGGAAAAGGTGAGTTTTCATTCCAGTCCCAAAGAAAGGCAATCCCAAAGAATGCTCAAACTACCACACAATTGCGCTCATCTCACAGGCTAGGAAAGTAATGCTCAAAATTCTCCAAGCCAGGCTTCAACAATATGTGAACCGTGAACTTCCAGATGTTCAAGCTGGTTTTAGAAAAGGCAGAGAAACCAGAGATCAAATTGCCAACATCCGCTGGATCATCAGAAAAGCAAGAGAGTTCCAGAAAAACATCTATTTCTGCTTTATTGACAGCGTCAAAGCCTTCGACTGTGTGGATCACAACAAACTGTGGAAAATTCTTCAAGAGGTGGGAATACCAGACCACCTGATCTGCCTCTTGAGAAACCTGCATGTAGGTCAGGAAGCAACAGTTAGAACTGGACATGGAACAACAGATTGGTTCCCAGTAGGGAAAGGAGTAGGTCAAGGCTGTATATTACCACCCTGCTTATTTAACATATATGCAGAGTACATCATGAGAAACGCTGGGCTGGAATAAGCACAAGCTGGAATCAAGATTGCTGGGAGAAATACCAATAACCTTAGATATGCAGATGACACGACCCTTATGGCAGAAAGTGAAGATGAACTAAAAAGCCTCTTGATGAAAGTGAAAGAGGAGAGTGAAAAAGTTGGTTTAAAGCTCAACATTCAGAAAACTAAGATCATGGCATCTTGTCTCAACACTTCATGGGAAGTAGATGGGGAAACAGAAGAAACAGTGTCAGACTCTAATTTTTGGGGCTCCAAAATCACTGCACATGGTGATTGCAGCCATGAAATTAAAAGACACTTATTCCTTGGAAGGGTAGTTATGACCAACCTGGATAGCATATTAAAAAGCAGAGACATTACTTTGCCAACAAAGGTCTGTCTAGTCAAGGTTATGATTTTTCCAGTGGTCATGTATGGATGTGAGAGTTGGACTGTGATGAAAGCTGAGTGCCAAAAAATTGATGCTTTTGAACTGTGGTATTGGAGAAGACTCTTGAGAGTCCCTTGGACTGCAAGGAGATCCAACCAGTCCATCCTAAAGGAGATCAGTCCTGGGTGTTCATTGGAAGGACTGATGCTGAAGCTGAAACTCCAGTATTTTGCCCACTTCATGCGAAGAGTTGACTCATTGGAAAAAACCCTGATGCTGGGAGGGATTGGGGGCAGGAGGAGAAGGGGATGACAGAGGATGAGATGGCTGGATGGCATCACCAACTCGATGGACATGGTTTTGAGTAAACTCCGGGAGTTGGTGATGGACAGGGAGGCCTGGTGTGCTGCGATTCATGGGGTCGCAAAGAGTCGGACACGCCTGAGCGACTGAACTAACTGACTGACTACTCCTGGCAACCTCCATTCCACTCTTTGATTCTATGAGTTTGATGATTTTATGCACTTTATAAAAGTGGAATCATGCAGTATCTGTTTACAGTTCCTGACTTATCTTATGCAGCATGATATCCTGAAGGCTCACCTGTGCTGTCTCATCTCCAGAACTACTTCTTTTTAAAGGCTGTGTGTATTAATCACGCAGGCATGTCCAACTCTTTGTGACCCCTTGGACTATAGCTTGCCAGGCTCTTCTCTCCATGTTATGTCTGACTCTTGATCTCATGGACTGTAACCCACCAAATTAAGAGGATCCACGGGATTTCCCAGACAAGAATACTGCAGTGGGTTGCCAATCTCTTCTCCAGGAATGACGTCTTCCTGGAGATCTTCCTCCAGGATCTTCCGGACCTGGGGATCAGACCCAGGCCTCCCGCATCACAGGCAGATTCTTTACCATCTGAACCACTAGGGAAGCCCCTTAAAGGCTTAACAGTGTTTTCTGTATGTATATGCCACATTTTCTTTACCCAATCATCTGTCTATGGACATTTAATTTGTTTCCACATTTGGGCTATCATGAATAGGGTTGCAATGAACAAAGGACTGTCAATATCTCCTCAAGACCCTGGTTTCAATTTGTTTAGATAAATACCCAGAGAGGGATTGCTAGATCATACAGTAGTTCATATTTTAAGCTTTTGAGAAAGCTATATACTATTTTCCATAGCATCTTCACTATTTTGCACTACAATCAACAGTGTGCAGGGGCTCCAATTTCTCCACATCCTCATCACCACTTGTCTTTTGTGATTTTAATTGTAGTTATTTTAACAATAGGTATCATGACAGGTTTGAGGTGACATCTTATCTAGTTTTAACTCACATTTCCCTGATGATCGGCTACACTGAAAACTACAGATCTTAATGTCTATGCAAGTCTTTAGCCCTTTTGAAAACTGCATTAATTGTATTAACAGATTTTAATTGCTTTTGAGTTTCTTAGATGTTCTTCTTTATATATATATGTATAATTTGCATATGTTTTCTTCCATTCTTTTGGTTAACTTTTTACTCTGTTGGTTGTTTTCTTTGCTGTGTAGAAGCTTTTTAACTGATGGCATCCTACTCATTTACTTTTGCTTCTGTTGACTGTGTTGTTGATGTCATAGCCATAAAATTGTTGTCAAGACCAGTGTCATAAATCTTTTCCCTATCTTTTCTTCTAGGAGCTTTACAGTTTCAGATCTTACATTTAGGTCAAATCTGTTTTGAATTGAATTTGTTTATAGTGCAAGAGATAAACAAATTATACCTCATAATTCTGCACCTGGATATCTAGATTTGCCAACACCATTTATTGAAAAAACTACTGCTTTTGCATTGGTTATTCTTTCCATCTTTGTTAAAGAGAAATGAATTGTAGAAATGTGAATTTATTTCCAGGACTTTCTATTATGTTTCACTGGTCTAAATATCTCTCTTTAAGACAGTACCATATTGTTCGATTATTTTAGTTTTCTAGTGTATCACAAAATCAAGAAGTGCAATTCTTCCTGATTTGCTCTGTCATTTCTTTTTGTGTGTGATATCTTTGTCTGGTTTTGGTATCAGGATAATGATGATCCAATAGAATGAGGATGGGAGTATTCCTCTCTCTGCAACTTTTGGGAAGAATCTGAGGAGAATAGGTGTTAACTCTTCTCTAAATGTTTGATAGAATCCACCTGCAAAGTCATCTGATTCAGGAATTTTGTTTATTGGAATGTTTTTATTCAGTTTCAGTTTCATTACTTGTGATTCATCTGCCCATAGTTTCTATTTCTTCCAGTTTCACTCTTGGAAGGTTGTACTTTTCTCAGAATTTGTCCATTTCTTCCAGGTCATTCATTTTATTTTTATATAGTTGCTTGTAGTAGTCTATTATGGTCCTTTGTATTACTGTGGTGTTCATTGTAACTTATTTTTTATTTCTAATTTTATTTATTTGATCCTCTCCCTTTTATTCTTGATGAATCTGACTAAAGATTTATCAATGTAATCTTCTCAAAGAATGAGCTTTTAGTTTCATTGATCTTAGCTATCATTTTCTTTGCATCTATTTCATTTATTTCTGCTATGGTATTTATAATTTCTTTCTTTCTACTAACATTGGGGTTGTTTTGTTCTTTCTGTAGTTGATTTTAGTGTAATATTAGGTTGTTTATTTTTGTTGGCTTGTTTCTTGGGGTAGGATTGTATTGCTATAAACTTCCCTCTTAGAACTGGTTTTTCTGCATGCCCTGGTTTTGGGTTGTCCTGTTTTCATTGTCATTTATTTCTAGATTTTTTTTTAAAATTTCCCCTTTGATTTCCTCAGTGATCTCTTGGCTATTTAGTAGCGTATCATTTAGCATCCATGTATTTGTACTTATAACAGTCTTTTTTCCTGTAATTAATTGTTAATCTCATAGAGTTGTGATCAGAGAAGATGCTTGATACAATTTCAATTTTCTAAATCTTATCAAGGTTTGATTTGTGACCCAAGATGTGCTCTATTCTGGAGAATATCCCATGTGCACTTGAGAAGAAATTGTATTCTGTGCTTTTATATGGAATGTCCTATAAATATCAATTAAGTCTACCTAGTCTAATGTATCGTTTAAGGCCTGTGTTTCCTTATTAATTCTCTGTGTGAATGACCTGAGCACTGGTGTAAGTCAGGTGTTAAGGTCTCCCACTGTTATTGTGTTACTGTTGATTTCCCTTTTTATGGCTGTTATCATTTGCATTGTGTATTGAGGTCCTCCCGTGTTAGGTGCATGAATATTTAAATTGATACATCTTCTTCAGTTGATCCCTTGATCATCATGTAGTGTCCATTTGTCTCTTATAATACTCTTTATTTTAAAATCTAATTTGTCTGATATGACTATTGGTATTCCAACTTTCTTTTGATTTCCATTTGAATGGAATATCTTTTCTCATCTGCTCTCTTTTAATCTGTATATACCCCTAGGTCTGAAGTGGGCCTTTTGTAGACAGCATATGTACCGATCTTATTTTTGCATCCATTCAGCTGATCTGTGTCTTTTGGTTGGAGCATTTAATCCATTTACACTTAGGTAATTATCAATGTGCATCCTATTACCATTTTCTTAGTTGTTTTGGGCTTGCTTTTTAGGTATTTTTTTTCTTCTCTTGTGTTTCCTGCCTAGAGAAGTTACTTTAGCATTTTTTGTAAAGCTAGTCTGGTGAATTTGCTTAGAATTTGCTTGTCTGAAAGTTTTTGGTTTCCTCATCAAATCTGAATGAGATCCTTGCTGAGTGGAGTAATCTTGACTGTAGATTTTTCTTTTTATCACTTTAAATATATTCTACAACTCCTTTTTGGCCTGCAGTTTCTGCTGGAAAAAAAAAAAATCAGCTAGTGAATTTGTGGGGATTCTCTTTTGTTACTTTCTGTTTTCCTATGCTACTTTTAATAATATTTGTTGGCTAGTTTGATTAATGTATGTTTTTACGTGCTTTCCTTTGGGTTTATCCTATATGGGACTCTCTATGCTTCTTGGACTTGAGTGAAAATTTCCTTTTTTCATGTTTGTGACATTTTTAACTATAATCTCTTAAAATATTTCTCAGATCCTTTCTATTGTCTTCTTCTGTGACCCCTATAATTCAAATTTCAGCTTGTTTAAAGTTGTCTCACAAGTATCTGAGACTGTGTTAATTTCTATGCAATTTTTTTCTTTATTTTGCACCACAGAAGTGATTTTCAACATTCAATCTTTCAGATCACTTTCCTGTATTTTTCTGCCTCAGTTATTCTGCAATTGATTTCTTCAAGCACATTTTAATTTTAGTTTATTGTGTTGTTCATCACGGATTATTTGTGCTTTAGTTCCTCTAGCTCCTTGTTAAACATTTCTCTATGTTCTTGATTTATGCCTTCATTCAATTTTCAAGATCTTCAGTCAGTTCAGTCACTCAGTCATGCCTGACACTTTGGGATCCCGTGAACTGTAGCACATCAGGTTTCCCTGTCCATCATCAAGCTGGCTTGGAGCCAGCTTAAATTCATGTCCATCAAGTTGGTGATGCCCTCCAAACATCTTATCCTCTGTCATCCCTGTCTCCACCTGCCTTCTATATTTTCAGGCATCAAGGTCTTTTCCAATGAGTCAGTTCTTTGCATCAGGTGGCCAAAGTATCAGAGTTTCAGCTTCAGCATCAGTCCTTCCAATGGATATTCAGGACTGATTTCCTTTAGGATTGACTGGTTTGATCTCCTTGCCATCCAAGAGACTTGCAAGAGTCTTCTCCAACACCACAGTTCAAAAACATAAATTCTCCGGCACTCAGCTTTCTGTATAGTCCAACTCTCACTTATATACATGACTACTGGAAAATCCATAGCTTTGACTAAATGGACCTTTGTCCGCAAAGTAATATTTCTGCTTTTTAATATGTTATCTAGGTTGGTCACAGCTTTTCTTCTAAAGAGCAAACATTTTTTAAAATTCATGGCTGCAGTCACCATCTACAGTGATTTTGGAGCCCAAGAAAATGAGGTCTGTCACTGTTTCCATCATTTCCCCATTGATTTGCCATGAAATGATGAAACTGGATGTCATGATCTTAGTTTTCTGGGTGGTTAGTTTTAAGCCAACTTTTTACTCTCCTCTTTCAATTTCATCAAGAAGCTTTTTAGTTTTTCTTTGATTTCTGCTATAAAGGTGGTGTCATCTGCATATTTGAGATTATTGATATTTCTCTTGGCAATCTTGGATCCAGCTTATGCTTCATCCACCCTGGCATTTCACATGATGTACTCTGCATATAAGTTAAATAAGTAGGATGACAATTTACAGTCTTGATGTACTCCCTTCCCAGTTTGGAACCAGTCTATTTTTCCCTGTCCAGTACTAACTGTTGCTTCTTGACCTGCATACAGGTTTCTCAGGAGGCAGGTAAGGTGGTCTGGTATTCCCATGTCTTTAAGAATTTTTCACAGTTTGCTGTGATCCACACAGTCAAAGGTACTGATGTAGTCAATAAAGCAATTTTTTTTTTCTCTGTAATTCTCTTGCTTTTTCAATGATCCAACAGATGTTGGAAATTTGATCTCTGGTTCCTCTGCATTTTCTAAATCCAGCTTGGATATCTGGAAGTTCACAGTTCACATACTGTTGAAGCCTGGCTTGGAGAATTTTGATCATTACTTTGCTAGCGTGTGAGAAGAGTGCAGTTGTGCAGTAATTTGAATATTCTTTGATGTTGCCTTTCTTTGGGATTGAAATGAAAACTGATCTTTTCCAGCCCTATGGCCACTGTTGAGTTTTCCAAATTTGCTGGCATATTGCATGAAGCACTTTTAGGATTTGAAAATAGCTCCACTGGAATTCCATTTGAGCTAGTTAGAGGAATGGCCTCCAATTTGCTTTTGGTGATGCTTCCTAAGGCCCACTCGACTTTGCATTCCTTGGTGCCTGGCTCTATGTGAGTGATCACACCTTCGTGGTTATCTGTACAGTTCTGTGTTTTCTTGCCACCTTTTAGTATCTTCTGCTTCTGTTAGGTCCATCCCATTTATAGCCTTTATTGTGCCTGTCTTTGCATGAAATTTCCCCCTGGTATCTCTAATTTTCTTGAAGAGATATCTAGTATTTCCCATTCTATTTTTTCCTGTATTTCTTTGCATTGATCACTGAGAAAGGATTTCTTATCTCTCCTTGTTCTTTGGAACTCTGCATTCAAATGGATATATCTTTACTTTTTTCCTTTGCCTTTTGCTTTTCTTCTTTTCTCAGCTATTTTAAGGCCTCCTCAGATAACCATTTTGCCTTTTTGTATCCGCCCCCCCCCCCTCCTTGGGGATATTCTTGATTACTGCCTACTGTATAATGTCACAAAATTCTGCCCATAGTTCTTCAGGCTCTCTGTGAGACCTAATTTCTTGAATCTATTTATCACTTCCACTGTGTAACTGTAAGGGGTTTGATTTAGGCCATAACTGAATGGTCTAGAGGTTTTCTCTATTTTTTTCAATTTAAGCCTGAATTTTGCAAAAAGGACTTCATGAGGTAAGCACAGTCTGCTCCCAGTCTTGTTTTTTCTGACTGTATAGAGCGTCTCCATCTTTGGCTGCAAAGAATATAATAAATATGATTTCAGCATTGACCATCTGGTGGTGTTCATGTGTAGAGTCTTCTCTTGTGTTATTGGAAGAGGGTGTTTGCTATGACCAGTGTGTTCTCTTGGCATAACTCTGCTAGATTTTGCCCTGTTTCATTTTGTACTCCAAGGCCAAGTTTGCCTTTTACTCCAGGCATTTCTTGACTTCCTACTTTTGCATTCCAGTCCCCTATAATGAAAAGGACATATTTGGGGGGTATTATTTCTAGAAGGTGTCATAGAACCATTCGACTTCAACTTCTTCAGCATTACTGGTTTGGGTATAGACTTGGATTACTGACATATTGAATGGTTTGCCTTGGAAACAGAGATCATTCTGTTGTTTTTGAGATTGCACCCAAGTACTGAATTTTGGACTATGTTGTTGATTGTGAAGGCTACTCCATTTCTTCTAAGGGATTTTTGTCCACAGTAGTGGACATAGTGGTAATCTGAATTAAATTCACCCATTCCAGGCCATTTTAGTTCACTGATTCATAAAATGTTGATGTTCACTCTTCCCATCTCCTGTTTGACCACTTCCAATTTATCTTGATTCATAGATGTAACACTTTCCTGGTGGCTCAGATGGTAAAGAGTCTACCGGCTGTGCAGGAGATTCAGATTCGAGACCTGGGTTGGGAAGATCAGCTGGAAAAGGGAATGACAGTGTGCTCCAGTTTTCTTGCCTGGAAAATCTCACGGATGGAGGAGCCTGGCAGGCTACAGTTCATAGGTTCGCAAAGAGTTTGACACAACTGAGCAACTTCACTCTCCATCCCTTTGTGAGGTTCAGCATATTTTGTTTCTCCCAGGGGGCTCAGTGGCAAAGATTCTTCCTGCCAATGCAAGAGCCACAGGAGACGTGGGTTCACTCCCTGGGTTGGGAAGATCCCCTGGAGGAGGAAATGGTAACCCATTCCGGTATTCTTGCCTAGAGAATTCCATGGACAGAGGAGCCTGGTGGGCCCCAGTCCATGGGGTGGCAAAGAGTTGGACACGACTGATTGTATACACTAAGAGTACAGTAACAGAACAGACATAACATTCCATGTCCCTATGCAATATTGATCTTATAGCATCGGATTTTACTTCCATCGTCGGTCACTTCCATCATCAGTCACATCCATAACTGGGTATTATTTTGCTTTGTATCTGTCTCTTCATTCTTTCTGCGGTTATTTATCCACTCTTCCCCAGTAGCACTTTGGGCACCTACTGACCCAGGGAGTATATCTTTCAGTGTCATATCTTTTTTACCTTTCTTACTGTTCATGGGGTTCTCAAGGCAAGCATACTGAAGTGGTTTGCCATTCCTTTCTCCAGTAGACCACGTTTTGTCAGGACTCTCCACCATGATCCATCCGTCTTGGGTGACCCTACATGGCATGGCTCATACTTTCATTGAGTTAGCCAAGGCTGTGGTCCATGTGATCAGTTTGATTAGTTTTCTGTGATTGTGGTTTTCATTCTGTCTGCCTTCTGAAGGATAATATAAGAGGCTTATGGAAGCTTCCTGATGGGAGCGACTGACAGTGGGGGAAACTGGGTCTTGTTCTGATGGGCAGAGCCATGCTCAGTAAATCTTTAATCCAATTTCCTGTTGATGTGCGGGGCTGTGTTCCCTTCCTGTCCTTTGACCTAAGACCAAACTATGGTGGAGTTAATGAAGATAATGGTGATCCCCGTCAAAAGGCCGTGTGCATGCACTGCCGCCCTCTGTGCCCCTGACCACGCAGCAGGACCCTGCTGACCCGCACCACCACTGAAGACTCCTGGACACTCAAGACAGTCTGGGTCAGTCTCTCTTGGGTCACCGTTCCTTTTCCTGGGCCCCGGTGTGCACAAGATTTTGTCTGTGCCCTCTAAGAGTCTGTTTCCGCAGTCTTGCGTGAGTTCTGTAATCAAATCCCACTGACCTCCAAAGTCAAGCTCCCTGGGAGGTTTCTCAGTCCCTTTGCCAGATCCCCAGGTTGGGAAATCCTTTGCCTATCCTAGAACTTTCTTAACAGTGCAATAATTTATTTGGTATAATTGTTCTGCAGTTTGTGGGTCGTTTGCCCCATGACTCAGTGGCGGGGTCGATGGCGACCTCCCCCAACAGAGCTTATGCCACACCCGGCTTTGCCACACCCAGAGCCCCCGCCCCTGCGCCAGGCCACTGCGGGCTGGTACCTCCGTAGCAGACACTCCAACACCCGAAGCCTGGTCTGGCTCAGCCTCTGTGGGGTCTCCTGGTGCGCACAAGGCTTTGTTTGAACCCTCTGAACGTCTCTGGTGGGTATGGGGTTTGATTCTAAATGCAATTTTTCCCCTCTTACCATCTTACCCGGGCTTCTCCTTTGCCCTCGGATGTGGGGTGTATTCTTTTGGTGGTATCCAACATTCTCCTGGTAATGGTTGTTCAGCAGCGAGTTGTAAGTTTGGAGTTCTCACAGGAGAAGATGAACGTATGTTCTTCCACTCCACCATGTCCACCAAGGACCAAAATGTTTCCTTGAAGATGTGATTAAAATGCATCTTCCTAGCCAAACTGGAATTAAACTCATTTATCTGTACACTCTCTTTGTTGGCAATTGCATCCCACCACTCAGTCCATCTCGATGTGGTGATGACAGTGTGTCTCATCATTCTTTCTCATTAAAACAGATGTGACATCTTCTCCATGAATAGGACTATCCACAGTTTCAGTCTTCCAAACAAACTTCATTTTCCTTGGCAGGAATTTGTCCAGTAACTCCTTCTTTGTTTTACCCTTATTCCAAGAGAGGTATTCAGTTCAACCAGTGGTGCAAGTCCCCTCTGGGTGAGCACTGCAGCTGTGAGTCCTCTGAGATGCTGGCGACACATCCTCAGGATGGCCTCTCTGCCAGCCAAGCACTGAACCATGAGCCACTGGAGCAGCTCTAGGAGCTGAAGTGGGTCAAGACTGCAGGCAGCGACAGCATGGTCATCACGCTGATTGTGGGAACAAGCAGGCAGCCACGGGTGGGGGTGTCCAAACCAGTGGCCTGAGCACTCTTTCTACTGGAGGATCAGATGCGTGGTACACACAGGATACACTGCCTCTCGCGATGCTTGGAGAGCATCCTCTCTGTGCATAAAGGGCCTTAGGGCTGCATTTCATGGCTCAGCAGAGAAAATGAAAAACCCAGGTGTCTTTAAAACTCTTTAATTTAGACAAAAGTCACACTTGAGCAAATCCATGAAACAAAGCCAAGCTCGGGATCTTAGATCATCTTTATTATCGCTACTCTGAATTATATTTCAGGTAGAATGCTTATTTTCTTTTCACTTATTTGGTCTTGTGGGGTTTACCTTGCTCCTTTATCTGCAACTTATTTTTCTGTTATTTCATTTTCTCTAACTTAATGTGTTTTGGTTTCCTTTCCATAGTCTGAAGGTTAGAGTTCGTCTTGCTTCTCTCGTCTGCTCCCTAGTGGATGGGTTTTCTCCAAGGGTTTGTGCAGGCTTCCTGGTGGGAAGGACTGGTGCCTACACTCTGACAAATGGAGCTGAGTCTTTTCCCTTGGATAGGGAGGGCTGCACCAGGTGATGTATTTTGGAGTGTCTGTGCACTCAGTATGATTTTAGGCAGCCTATCTGCTGATGGGTGGGGCTGTGTTCCTGTCTTTCTGGTTGTTTATTGTGAGGTGTCCAGCACTGAAGCCTCCAGGCCATTGGGTAGAGCCAGGTCTTCATGTCGGAATGGGTACTCACTAAGTCTGGGAGGGGTGCAATGGCCACAGTTGGGGTGTGGGAGAAATACCTGTGCTGGCAGAGACTGGCAGGCAGTTGCAACCGACCGGGGCATGCTGGCCTTGGTGGGAGTCCCTTCCATGCCACTCAACAGCAGACTGCGCTTCCTCTGGGGGCAACCTGGCTGCAGAGCCCCTCATCCCCCTTCCCTCTGTAGTATCCACACAGCCAACAGTTGTCCTATCCCCAGAGGCAGTCTCCCCCTCCACACTTCACCACCTGGTCCTTGCCAGAACAGGGCGTTTCCCATCTCAGGCAAGGACTCCCAGAGTTGACTCTGAAGGAAGTTTTGGCATGAGCAGTCCTCAGGACCCTGGAGCCTATGCTGGTAGAGGAGGCCTTGGTTTTGAGGTGTGAGCAATCCTGCTCAAAAGAGTGCCCCTCCCAGGGCCCACAGACGCAGATGACAGTGGGTGGGGAAGGCGGTGGAAGGGTGCCTGCTTTGCCACCCAGCTTGTGCGCCATCCAATAATGACACCTTGCTTCTATGGTGCCCTGGGCTTCCTCTTCAAACATTCCCAGTTACAGGGGTTCTTATTCCTGTCCCTCCAAGTTGTCCTTTCACAGCCAACAGTTGTCACCCCCCTAGATTCACACTTTAAACTCCACTTTCCAGCACCCATAACCCTCCACAACAGGAGACTCAGGACTCATGCTGGGATGCACAGGGCTGAGGCATGGAGCATGAGCCCAGTTTTCACTTAGTTCTGCCCTTCTCAGACCATCCACTGCATTTTCCCTTGATTCGCCAAAGGTCCCTTTCTGTCCCAGCTGATTTCCCTAGTATGAGAGGGTTTTTCTGAGTATCAGAATCTCTCCTCACCTTCAACTTCCCACCAGGGGTGCTAGTCCCTTTTGTGATTCCTTTTTTCTTATAACTAAGCTCCATTATCTTTGGAAGCTATCCTTTGCTACTTTCTTGTACTAACCTGCCACTGAATAGATATGTTTAGGGGTTAACCAAAGAATATATTAAATGGAGCTTGCAGAATTTCAAAAATTGCCTCAAGGCCACAGCTGTCATCTTTGCTCATCCTGAGCATAATTGAAACTCCTCTGCTATTTCCTCAAAACTTAGTGCTTAATTTCCACTTTCAAAGCCATACATAAAAATTCACATTCCCCGGGTTGATTAGACAAGATGACAACAAAGACACATGAATCTTATGCTATCAACATAGGCATTTGCAGTTGGGAAATGTGAGGTATCTGGAACCTGACATTTTGGGAACTTAGCTTCCTTCTCATTGTTGTTTTTACTTTTAAAGCAAAATTATTTCCTCTAACATACTTCATTTTGTGTTTTGGCAATGTCTTACTCTTTAATATTTACTTCTTGATAAAATGTAATATAATTTGGTCCTTCTGATTAACCCATTGTGATGCAAATGTTTATTCAGTCATGTTTTGCACTATGCACCTGATATTGTTAGGGTTTTATGTCTCTTTTTATGATCAAGTTACCCAGCCTAACACTCTGATGACTCCCTTACCCATAGGAAACCCTAAGATGTTTAGTCTCATGATACTTTTGTTAGACAATGGGTGCTCGAATTCTATCTTGAAAGTCATGCAGAATACTGAAACCCCTACCATTCTTTCTAGGCCTTGGTCTCATACTTCATACAAATTAATTTTCTTTATTATGCTTTACTTCTGATAATGTGCTACAGGCATAATTTTCTAATGTTAAGTCTTTTACAGTGTCGTAAAAGTAAAGTTCTTTTCGACAGACAATACAATGTTTTCATTTAGTGAGAAGCAATAGCCGATACTTACCAAGGTTGTGATGAAAATTCTGACATTACAGGTCATGAGGGCTCAAAAATTCTCCCATATCTTACATGTACTAGACAATTGTCTTTACATGACAAAAATGCACATTCAAGGTTATTTGGTTATTGTCTTGATTTCAGATAAAACAATGAGAATTCATTCATATATGGTTTGAGAAGAATACATAGGAGTTTATGTCAGGGTTCACCCGTATTTGTCAGTCCACCTAAGTAAATTGGTTTTGTAATCTGTTTTTAACTAAGTAAAACTGTTTTAAAATCAGGAGATTGGGAGGACATACACTTCAGTGTGTGTGCTTGCACAGGTCCATGGGACTCAGAGTATAACAAGCATACAAATTAAGAACAAGACTTTATTGCACTATGTTTTTTCTGAAAATTTTTAAAGAATTTTAATAATGGTCTATGAAGAACTACAGGACCTTTTAGAACTAACATCCAAAACAGATGTCCTTTTCATTATACGGGACTGGAAAGAAAAAATAGGAAGTCAAGAAACACCTGGAGTAACAGGCAATTTTGGCCTTGCAGTACAGAATGAAGCAGGGCAAAGGCTAATAGAGTTTTGCCAAGAGAATGCACTGGCCATAGCAAACACTCTCTTCCAACAACACAAGAGAAGACTCTACCCATGGACATCACCAGATGGTCAGCAGCAAAATCAGATTGACTATATTCTTTGCAGCCATAGATGAAGAAACTCTATACAGTCAGCAAAAACAAGACCAGGAGCTGACGGTGGCTCAGATCATGAACTCCTCATTGTCAAATTCAGACTTAAATTGAAGAAAGTGGGGAAAACCACTAGACCATTCAGGTATGGCCTAAATCAAATCCCTTATGATTACACAATGGAAGTGAGAAATAGATTTAAGGGATTAGAGCTGACAGAGTGTCTGATGAACTATGGATGGAAGTTCATGGCATTGTACAGGACACAGAGATTAAGACCATCCCCAAGAAAAAGAAATGCAAAAAAGCAAAATGGTTGTCTAATGAGGCTTTACAAATAGCTGTGAAAAGAAAAGAAGCCAAAAGCAAAGGAGAAAAGGAAAGATATACCCATGTGAATGCAGAGTTCAAAAGAAGAGCAAGAAAGATAAGAAAGCCTTCCTCAGCGATCAATGCAAATAAATAGAGGAAAACAACAGAATGGGAAAGACTAGAGATCTCTTCCAGAAAATTAGAGATACCAAGGGAACATTCCATATAAAGATAGGCACAATAAAGGACAGAAATCATACGGACCTAACAGAAGCAGAAGATATTAAGAAGACATGGCAAGAATACACAGAAGAATTGTACAAAAAGATCTTCATGACCCAGATAATCACGATGGTGTGATTACCCACCTAGAGCCAGAAGTCCTGGAATGTGAACTCAAGTAGGCCTTAGTAAGCATCACTAAGAACAAAGCTAGTAGAGGTGATAGATTTCTGTTTGAACTATTTCAAATCCTAAAAGATGATGCTGTGAAAGTGCTGCACTCCATACATGAGCAAATTTAGAAAACCCAGCAGTGTCCAAAGGACTGAAAAATATCAGTTTTCATTCCAATCCCAAAGAAAGGCAATGCCAAAGAATGCTCAAACTACCGCACAATTGCACTCATCTCACACGCTAGTAAGGAATGCTCAAAATTCTCCAAGTCAGGCTAGTACGTGAACCGTGAACTTCCAGATGTCCAAGCTGGTTTTAGAAAAGCCAGAGGAACCAGAGATCAAATTGCCAACATTTGCTGGATCTGAAATGGCAAGAGATTTCCAGAAAAACATTTATTTCTGTTTTATTGACTGTGTATATCACAATAAACTGTGGAAAATACTTAAAGACATGGGAATACCAGAACACCCGATATACCTCTTGAGAAATCTGTATGCAGGTCAGGAAGTTACAGTTAGAACTAGACATGGACCAACAGACTGGTTCCAAATAGGAAAAGGAGTACGTTAAGACTGTATATTGTCACCCCGTTTATATAACTTATATGCAAAGTACATCATGAGAAACGCTGGACTGGAGGAAGCACAAGCTGGAATCAACATTGTCGGGAGGAATGTCAATAACCTCAGATATGCAGATGGTACCACCCTTATGGCAGAAAGTGAAGAAGAACTAAAAAGTCTTTTGATGAATTTGAAAGGGGAGAATGAAAAAGTTGACGTAAAGCTCAACATTCAGAAAACTAAGATCATGGCATCTGGTCCCATCACTTCACGTGAAATAGATGGGGAAATAATGGAAACAGTGGCTGACTTTATTTTTGGGGCTCCGAAATCACTGCAGATGGTGATTGCAGCCATGAAATTAAAAGACACTTACTCCTTGGAAGGAAAGTTATGACCTTCCTAGAAAGCATATTAGAAAGCAGAGACATTACTTAGCCAACAAAGTTCCATCTAGTCAAGGCTATGGTTTTTCCAGTGGTCATGTATGGATGTGAGTTGGACTATAAAGAAAACTGAGTGCAGAAGAATTGATGTTTTTGAACTGTGGTGTTGGCGAAGACTCTTGAAAGTCCCTTGGACTGCAAGGAGATCCAACCAGTCCATCCTGAAGGAGATCAGTCCTGGGTGTTCATTGGAAGGACTGATGCTGAAGCTGAAACTCCAGTACTTTGGTCACCTGATGCGAAGAAGTGACTCATTTGAAAATACCCTGATGCTGGGAAAGATTAAGGTGGGAGGAGAAGGGGATGACAGAAGATGAGATAGTTGGATGGCATCACCGACTCAATGGACATCTGGAGCTGGTGATGGACAGAAGAGGCCGAATGTGCTGCAGTCCATGGGATCAAAAAGACGGACACGACTGAGCAACTGAACTGAATACTTATAGGGTGATAGGTTATTTAGTTCAAATCTCTCATTTTATAAATGAGAAAATAGAAATTGAATAAATAATATTACTAGAGCCACACAGCCTAATCAAATCTGAATACATATAAAAATTTACCTAATGTTGATTGTTCTCCCTTCCTGGACTTTAGTATTCCACCCTCAAAGCTTCTGTTACAGGTAAGAATGATGTTTACATATAAAGCAAAAACCTCCCCTGTTCACCCTTGCCTGTAAATTCCAAATTATTTAGTATAGTCTACAAGGTTGTCTATATCTTGTTTGTGGAGCATCTTCAGCCATATTTCTCATTTTGCAGCAGTTCTACTTGCTTAAATTTTTACTTTAAGTCAGAATTGCTGAGCCTTGGTATTCTTGGCATTCTTACCATGCTATGCTTTTTGCTTTGGGGAAAAAGGTCTAGCTCATTCATTGTTGGATACTTATCAGCATTTGTGGTCTCTACTTACAAGTTGCTAGTAGCCCCCCTGCCCTCCAAACCAATTGTGACAATCAAAACTGCCTCCAGAGATTGCAACTGACCCCTGGGGGGATAAGTTACTGCCCTTCAGTTTAGAAATGCTGCTTTGAGACAGTAAATCACGTATTGGGACAATTTACAACTTTTAGAAACCCAAGAAGATTGTCATCCAGGATTTTTTTTTTTCATTCATTCTGCTCCTGCAAGGGACAACTTTGACTGTTTTGCACTATTTGTAAAACAAAAAACAAAACAAACAAAAAATCCTATTTCAAGGTTTCACAAATTCCATAATGACATTTCTTTCAGTTCATTTCCTCAGGAAGGAATTCCCTTTTTTGAGGCATTGGGTTAATTAGTGTGAATTTCTAACTGGAAATACTTGAGGTTTTGTTGAGCTTATTAGTAAATGTGTGCATCTTATATCTAAACTGTAAACCAGTTGAGGAAGATACCACTCAGATTCATGTTTAATGTCTCATTCAGGGCTTTCCATGTATTCAGTTTCAAAGCATTCTCTCTGATTGGGCAAGCCAGATAATGAGTAAGTTAATGGATAGATAAATAAATCAGTGGGTGGATAAATAAACGTTCCATGTAGCTAACCTGATTTGTATAAACTTAGATTCTCCTTAAACAAAATGTTCTTAACAAAATGTAAAGTAAATTAGAAACTAATTGGTTATGTAAAAATCAATCATGGAAGTGACTCACAAATCTAACTGAAAAAAAGGGAAAAAATACAGACCCTGTCACCTTTGGAAACGTTCTCTTCTGCTCTGACTCAATCTGACACATACCCGCGTGTTGTTCAGTTGCCCAGGTGTGTGCAACTCTTTGTGACCCCAGGGACTGCCAGCAAGCCAGGCCTCCCTGTGTCTCACCACCTCCCAGGCTTTGCCCAATTTTACGTTTATTGCATCTCATTTTCTGACACCGTCTTCTGCTTCTGCCCTCAGTCTTCTCCAGCATCAGGGACTTTTCCAATGAGGCATCTGTTTGCATCAGATGACCAAAATACTGGAGTTTCAGCTTCAGTATCAGTCCTTATAGTGAATATTCAGAGTTGATCTCCCTTAAGATCAACCGTTTTGTTCTTCCTGCTGTCCAAGGAACTTTCAGGAGTCTTCTCCAGCATCACAGTTTGAAGGCATCAATTCTTTGGCATTCTGTCTTCTTTACGGTATGGTTCTCACAACAGAATGTGATCCTTAGGAAGACCATAGCCTTGACAATACAGACATTTGTTGGCAGAGTAATGTCTCCGCTTTTCAACACACTGCCTAGGTTTGTCATCACTTTCCTGCCAAGAAGAAATTGTCCTCTGATTTCATAGTTGTAGTCACCATCCACAGTGATTCTGGAGCCCAAGAAGAGGAACTCTGTCACTACGTCCACTTTTTCCCCTTCTACTTGCCATGAAGTAATGGAGCCGGATTCCATGATCTAAGTTTTTTGTTTTTTGCTTTTCTTTTCTTTTTTTTTTTTTTAATATTTAGCCTTATGCAGGCTTTTCACTCTTCTCCTTCACCCTCTTCAAGAGGCTCTGTAGTTCTTTTTCATTTTCTGCCATTAGAGTGGTATCATCCACATATCTGAGGCTGTTGATGTTTCTCTCACCTATCTTGATTCCAGCTTATAGCTCATCTAGCCCAGCATTTCTCATGAAGTTCTCAGTATACAGGTTAAACAAACGGTGACAGCAGGCAGCCCTGTCATACTCCTTTCTTAATCTTGAACCAATCAGTTGTTCCATACAAGGTTCTAACTGTTGCTTCCTGACCCACATTCAGGTTTTTCAGGAGACAGGTAAGGTGGTCTGGTATTCCCATCTCTCTAAGAATTTTCCATAGTTTGTCATGATCCACACAGTCAAAGGCTTTAGCATAGTTGATGAAACAGACATGTTTTTCTGAAATTCCCTTGTTTTCTCTGTGATCCAGCAAATGTTGGCAATTTGATCTCTAGTTCCTCTCTGTTTTCTAAACCAGCTTGGACATCTGAAAGTTCTTGGTTTGCATAATGCTGAAGCCTAACACGCAAGATTTTAAGAATGAGTTTAGTAGTATTAGAGATGAATGCAATTGTCTGATGGTTAGTATTTTTTTGGTACTACCCTTCTTGGGAGTTGGGATAAAGATTGACCTTTTCCAGTCCTGTGGCCACTGCTGGGTCTTCCAGATCTGCTGACATAATGAATGTAAAACCTTGATGGCATCCTCCTTTAGGGATTTGAATCATTCTCCCTGAATTTCATCACACCCACTAGCTTTATTAACAGCAGTGTTTCTTAAGGCCCATTTGACTTTGTATATAATCCCATAAAAAAACACTTCCTGGAGAAAGTAAGTAGATACATAAATAGAGAAAATTGACCGGAGAAAGAAAATACAAGATAAAAACAAAAAGATGGGGAAAAGGAAGATCAAATAAGAAATGAGATAAAGTGAAAGAAAATAAATGTTTAGGAAGTAATGTTAGGTGAAACAGAGCCATAATTATGGTAAGAGAAGAAATGAGGCAAAGGTATTTTTTTCAAGTGTTTATCTTTTTATTTCATCTTTTCATGAAGCCTTATTTTTATTGCTGCTGTTGTTTGAAGAGAAAAATCAAAGATTTATTTATTCCCAAATCCATTCAGTTTTGGGATTTGCTGAAAGCCAAAATTGCTAGAAACATATTAGACAAATTAAGGCAAGCAAGAAAAAACTGACCCTGAGCTACAAGAGGGAATCTCTGCTGTTGGACCATTAGGTAACTACAAACATGTATTTAAATTGTATTTGAATGAAGCCACACTCTGGGTGTTACTGAGTGCTATTAAGGTTGCTCTTTTAAGGATCAATTGTTCACTTAAATCATAGCAGTGCATTTCTAAACATCGCATTTTTCATTCTTTAGATTTGAGTTAGAACTAGCCAGTGACAGTAGTTCACCTTACAGAAGGAAGGTGCTTCTCCACGTTTTAAAAAGATGCACCAGATTTATATCATTCTAAAGGTCAGATAAATTAAAGCCAGGAATGGAATCCTCTCTGGCCCAAGGTTTTTTCCTACTAACTTACACAAATTGATAAATCTGATATGCATTAAAAATCCTTATCCTTAAAAATGTTTTATCAGGGATATGAAAATGATCAACACATTGTACATATATTCAGACTTTCACAATGACTATTGCTAGATGTATCCAGAAAATTTGAAGACAGTTGAGTTATTATTCATCTGCAACTTCTTTGAAAATAAATATTTAGTCATTATTTTCATCCTCTAGATTTCTTATTTATCAAATATTTCTTTAAGTTAATATATGATGTTTATTTTTTCAAAACAGTATTTGAATATCTTCAAGAACTCAACTACAGATATTAAGTTTAGACTTACACAATCTTACTCATTCTAATGGTGTTTGATATCTGTAGGGAATACTGTTGAGTAAAGAGGTTTCTAGCCATTTATGTTAGAGAAAATGTTGACAGTTCAAGTCATATTGATTTAATTTGTTTTAGAAGCCTTAGGGAAATAATGAAGAGATTTCTATCTAGCCATTTCAGTGAAAACTTTGGTGTTTGGGAGTGTTTATCAGTATATCTGGTAACAAAAACTTCAGGAACTTAAAGCCCTCTGGGTAACATGAATCACTTTCTGCCATAAGGGTGGTGTCATCTGCATATCTGAGGTTACTGATATTTCTCCTGGCAATCTTGATTCCAGTTTGTGCTTTTTCCAGCCCAGTGTTTCTCATGATGCACTCTGCGTATAAGTTAAATAAGCAGGGTGACAATATACAGCCTTGAGGGACTCCTTTTCCTATTTGGAACCAGCCTGTTGTTCCATGTCCAGTTCTAACTGTCGCTTCCTGACCTGCATACAGACTCCTCAAGTGGTGGGTCAGGTGGTCTGGTATTCCATCTCTTTCAGACTTTTCCACAGTTTATTGTGATCCACACAGTCAAAGGCTTTGGCATAGTCAAAAAGTAGAAATAGATATTTTTCTGGAACTCTCTTGCTTTTTCGATGATCCAGCGAATGTTGACAATTTGATCTCTGTTTTCTCTGCCTTTTCTAAAGCCAGCTTGAACACCTGGAAGCTCACGGTTCACATATTGCTGAAGCCTGGCTTGGAGAATTTGGGCATTACTTTACTAGCATGTGAGATGAGTGCAATTGTGCAGTAGTTTTAGCATTTTGGGGATTGCCTTTCTTTGGGATTGGAATAAAAACTGACCTTTTCTAGTCCTATGGCCACTGCTGAGTTTTCCACATTTGCTGGCATATTGAGTGCAGCACTTTCACAGCATCATCTTCCAAGATTTGAAATAGCTCAACTGGAATTCCATCACCTCCACTAGTTTTGTTCATAGTGGTGCTTCCTAAGGCCCACTTGACTTCACATTCCAGGATGTCTGGCTCTAGGTGAGTGATCACACCATCATGATTATCTGGATCATGAAGATATTTTTTTTGTACAGTTCTTCTGTGTATTCTTGCCACCTCTTCTTAATATCTTTTGCTTCTGTTAGGCCCATACCATTTCTGTCCTTTATCAAGCCCATCTTTGCATGAAATATCCCCTTGGTACCTCTAATTTTCTTGAAGAGATCTCCAGTCTTTCCCATTTTGTTGCTTTCCTCTATTTCTTTGCATTGATCACTGAGGAAGGCTTTCTTATCTCTCCTTGTTATTCTTTGGAACTCTGCATTCAAATGGGAATATCTTTCCTTTTCTCCTTTGCTTTTCACTTCTCTTCTTTTCACAGAAAGTGAAGAGGAACTAAAAAGCCTCTTGATGAAAGTGAAAGAGGAGAGTGAAAAAGTTAGCTTAAAGCTCAACATTCAGAAAACTAAGATCATGTCACCTGGCCCCATCACTTCAATGGGAAATAGAGGGGAAACAGTGGAAGCAGTGTCAGACTTTATTTTTTGGGGCTCCAAAATCACTGCAGATGGTGACTGCAGCCATGAAATTAAAAGACTCTTACTCCTTGGAAGGAAAGTTGTGACCAACCTAGATAGCATATTAAAAGGCAGAGACATTACTTTGCCAACAAAGGTCCATCTGGTCAAGGATATGGTTTTTCCAGTGGTCATGTATGGATGGGAGAGTTGGATTGGGAAGAAAGCTGAGCACCGAAAAATTGATGCTTTTGAACTGTGGTGTTGGGGAACACTCTTGAGAGTCCCTTGGACTGCAAGGAGATCCAACCGGTCCATCCTAAAGGAAATCAGTCCTGGGTGTTCATTGGAAGGACTGATGCTGAAGCTGAAACTCCCATACTTTCGCCACCTCATGCGAAGAGTTGACTCACGGTGGAAGGGATTGGGGGCAGGAGGAGAAGGGGACGACAGAGGAAGTGTTGGCTGGATGTCGTCACCAACTTGATGGACATGAGTTTGAGTAAACTCAGGGAGTTTGTGATGGACAGGGAGGCCTGGCATGCTGCAATTCCTGGGGTCACAAAAATTCAGACATGATTGAGCGACTGAACTGGACTGAACTGAACATTAATCACAAGGAAAAAATCTCCAATATCCCACTAACAATTTAATTCTAATGAAACAGTGAATTTCTTTGCCTAAAAGTCCCACTTTAAATTCACCATTTCAGAATTATTGCAGTATATTAACCTTTGTTTCCCTCTAATTGCCCAAGTCATGTGGAAAAAGCAGGGACTGGATTTTGAGTATCCTAGCCCTCCAGAGAAAGGCCTTATTTGAATGGGGTTTAAATCAGAGTCCCAAAACCTTTTTCTAAAAGCATCTCCATGAAGCCAGCCTCTGTGTCCATTGTCAGAATGTTCCTAAGGACATCTTTATGAAATTGCAGCATTCTTTGTCAGCAACCTTGGAAGAAATAGTCTGCTTCACCATCAAGAAATTATTTATCCACTAACTAGTTAATTTCTATTTAATTTTACGATTCCAATGAAAAGCATAACTTACCAAAATTTTAGGTTGGGTTCTGGAAATTTTAGAATCAAATCTGTTACCCACATATAGAAAGATTGTCAGTATATATTTTTAACTCATTTTTTAAAAAAATGAGCCTTCCTAAATTTTTAGATTTAATGAATTGATTACTTTTGGCTGCGCTGGGTCTTTGTTGCTGCAGCAAGACTTCTCTAGTTGCACCAGGCGTGGGCTGCTCTCCAGCTGCAGTGCCCTGGCTTGCTGCGGCAGCTTCTCTTGATGTAGCTCACAGGCTGCAGGGAACACGAGCTCTAGGGTGGTGGTTCCAGCATGTGAGCTCAGTAACCGTGCTTCACAGAGGTAATTGCCACTCAGCAAGTGGAATCTCCCCAGTCCAGGGATAAGACATATGTCCCCTATAGTGGCAAGCAGATTCCACTGGGCCACCAGAGATGTCCTTACCTCATTTTTAATGTAAGCAACATTCTTATTCTTATCTTTTGCATTTTATTTAGCTCATTGACTATCTGGTGTTTTACATGGCTTTGTAATAATTATGAAAATCTGCATGTATACTTGCAAATCACTAGAGCCAGTTTCTTTTGTAAGACAGCTTCTGTCATCTAATCCTCATCAAAAATCTTTTGGGAAGATAAAATGCCATTTCCCATGATCCTAAGGACAAGAGAACTAAGTAATTTGCTAAAGATTATGCAATGATACAAAAGCAGAGACAGAGCATGATATGTCACTCTAGCTCCAAAGCTAGTGCTCTGAGCCACTACTGTGCATTTCCCTTTGGTGTGCTATGCACTGTATACTCTGTCTCTTTAAACTAATTCTTAGATGGGTAGAATTTAGGTGAATAAGTGAGTAGACTGATGATGACAAAGTCTACATGTCTTAGTGTGTGTAAAGACCTGGTTTTCTGCAGTCCACCTTTTCTCTAGTTAATGTATTCAGTATTCATTAGTCAAGTCACAATCTTGCGATTCTTCCTCACTTTTCAGGAAAAGAAGTGATTGCATAGAAAACAAAACTTTAATTAAAATTCCACAGATTATTTTGAAACAGATTTAATCCTTAATTTGGTTTTGGCTATTCCATAGAGGAGTTTCTTAACCTTAATTCCTACGTCTTGGTGTTGCTGCTACCCTTAAGGTTTTTTATCTATGTACATTACAACACTTATTTTCTTTGCATGTTTATATGTATATATTGAGAGATTGACTTGGCACACTAGCTTCAATGTTCTATACAAATTAGTTTGTTTAGTCTGTATCAGTATTTGCAAAACAACTTAAAAATTTACATTCTAATATCCTCAGCTAATATAAGCATTTAACAATTTAATAAGTGAAGATTTATCTCTTTCCTAAAAGCCTCAAATAGAAAGTGAATATATTTGCTCTTCACTAACATCATTACCAATAAAGTTTGAATATAATTTATATAATAATTTTCATCTCCTCCATCACCAAGTTACTTTGCTAATTATTGGCAATATGGAGGTGAAAAATATATCTTTACCCAAAGAGGGACATAAGTTACTGAGAAACTAAGCAGGAATTTCTGGGAAAGACAGGATGATTTGTAGGTATCAGGAAGCTATTGAGTGCATACATAATAGACATTTGATGTTATGATTTTTATATAAATAAATCAAGCATGCAAAGATGGAATAAAAAGAATTTTATCTAGATGAAAAGATTACTGGCACAATGGGCTCAAATTCTTTCAGATCCATTCAGAGGTCTTCGAGCTTACTTCCTACAGATAAATCATATACTTTTTCCATTTTTTTAGGAAAAAAAAGTTACACCATATCTGGGTTGGATAGTTGTCCATCTTCTCCTGTGGCCCTACCAAATATTTTTAATGAATAAGCTTCTTTCTTAAGCCATCCTCATTGAGACACTGGCATCTGGCGCTCGCTCAAGGACTCCAGGCATTCACTTGCAAGTGGTGTCACTACGGTACACTGAAGAACAGCTAGTAAGATGGAAGGATATCGCTCAACTGCATCGATAATCACAGTGGCCAGACAGATGGGAGACTGTTAGAGCCAAGTTTCATAGTATGTGGCCACACCAGTGAGAAGACTGAGTTGGCTGAACACAGAATTCTGTGAACTTTGCAAGTCTAGTTTGTAAAACGAGTCAGGAGACTGGGAGAGGATTGTATTCTTAAAAAAAAAAAAAAAAAAAAAAAAGGAAAGAATGATGAGAGACTCTTTAGAATCCAGGAGGAAGATAAAACAAAATAGAAAATAGCTATCGCTCCCTTACTGGAGAGCTGCAGCCACCAAACATGAAAAGGATCTTAGATACAATGCTCAGCCAGAACCTGAAAGCCCTAGGCAAAGGGCTGGAGGTAGGCGAGAGGCAGTAAAAGGAATTAGATCCACCCAAAAGAGAAACCTATATGCAGGTCTGGAAGCAACGGTTAGAGCTGGACATGGAACACAGACAGGTTCCAAATTGGGAAAGGAGTATGTCAAGGCTGTATATTGTCACCCTGCTTATTTAACTTCTATGCAGAGTACATCATGAGAAATGCTGGGCTGGAGGAAGCACAAGGAATCAAGATTGCTGGGAGAAATATCAATAACTGTAGATATGCAGATGACACCACCCTTATGGCAGAAAGTGAAGAAGAACTAAAGAGCCTCTTGATGAAGTGAAAGAGGAGAGTGAAAAAACTGGCTTAAAACTCAACATTCAGAAAATGAAGATCTTGGCATCTGGTCCTATCACTTCATGGCATATAGATGGGGAAACAGTGGAAAGAGTGACAGACTTTATTTGGGGAGGGGACTCCAAAATCACTACAGAAGGTAAATGCAGCCATGAAATTAAAAGATACTTGCTCCTCGGAAGAAAAGTTATGATCCACCTAGACAGCCTATTAAGAAGCAGAGACATTACTTTGCCAACAAAGGCCCATCTAGTCAAAGCTGTGGTTTTTCCAGTAGTCATGTATGAATGTAAGAGTTGGACTATAAAGAAAGCTGAGCGCCGAAGAATTGCTCCTTCTGAACTGTGGTGTTGGAGAAGACTCTTGAGAGTCCCCTGGACTGCAAGAAGATCCAACCAGTCCATCCTAAAAAAAAAAAATCAGTCCTGAATATTCATTGGAAGGACTGTTTTTGAAGTTGAAACTCCAATACTTTGGCCAGCTGATATGAAGAACTGACTCATTTGAAAAGACCATGATGCTGAGAAAGATTGAGGGTGGCAGGAGAAGGGGACGACAGAGGGTGAGATGGTTGGATGGCGTCAATGACTCAATGGACATGAGTCTGAGTGAACTCTGGGAGTTGGTGATGGGCAGGGAGGCCTGCTATGCTGCAGTCCATGGGGTCACATATAACTGGACATGACTGATCGAATGAACTGGACTGAACTGATATCAATAATCAAACAAAATATGAATAGCAGAGATTCACCAATTTAAAGACAGGTAATGATAGTTTGCCTAAAAAGGCAAGAATTGATTCTAATCATGCAGACACTAACCAGAAGAAAGTTTAAGAAAGTATTAATATTAGATAGAATAGACTTCAGAGTAAGGAATTTAATTTGGGATAAAGAGGGGCATTATATAGTGATAAAGTAGTCAGTATATATATAGTACATATATGCAGACTATGGGGATTGGGAATGACAGTTATAAAACACAAAATTTATTTTTATGGTAATGAATATGCTAAAAAATTGATTGAAGTGATATTGTACAATTCTGTTAAAATGAATTCATTTGAACAATTTAAATGGGAAGTGATATGGTATGTGTATTTTACCTTAACTGAGCCACTAAGTTTCTAAGAAAATAGTTCTCAATTTTTAGCTTGCATCTACTAAAAAAATTAATTCAAAGTGGTTCATGATTTAAATGTAAGACCTAAAACTATAAAATTTTTCTAGAAGAAAACACAGGAGAAGAAGTTCTAATCTTGGATTAACCAAACAGTTGGCATACACAACACCAAAAGTATAATTGGTAAAAGAAAAATGATAAACTGAACTTTATTTCAATTTAAAATCTTTTTTTTAGGGTACATTCTTTCATTGCTAGTGAAAATATAAAATGATACAGCTATATCTGAAAATTTTTTTTTTGTAAAGTTAAACATATTTCTATCATACAACCCAGAAATCTCTCTTCTAGATTTCTACTCTAGAGAAATGAAATATTTTGTTCATATAAAACTGATACAGGAATGTCTATGGAAGGTTTATTAATAATAACAAACTCTGAAAGCCTCCAGATGCCTTTCAATTCATCAATGCATAAACAATCTGTGATATAGCCATACATTAAAAATGCTACTTAAGAACTCGATTTATGCAGTAACTCGGTTGGCTGTTAAATGTTTTTCTGTGAATTGCAAGAAGATAAACTCCAAAAGGTACATATTGTATAATTTTATACAATAAATCAAAACTAGAGAGAAGCAAGAAAATCTGTGGTTGGGAGGGCAGGGATTATCTGCAGTGAAGAGCTTGAGAGAAAATGAGGTGACAGAAATATTTAGTATGGAAAAATCTTAGTGGAGGAGCAGAATTTTCTTCATTTGTTCAAATTTCATAAAACTGTATAAAACAAAATTTGGATTTTATGCACTTTATTTTAGTTAACCAAGATGTGAAGATAATAGGCTCTTCAAAAGAGTCAAAATTATGACAGACAAGAGGAGACTAAATATCATAGATTGGAGAGGTTAAAGAAACTTGATATTTAAATTCAATGTGGGATAGTGGGTTCTGGAGTGGAAAAAGGACAATAATGGAAAATTGGTGGAATCCAAATAAAATTTATAGTTTAGTCAATAATACTGTACCAAGTTTAATTTCATATCTTAGGTTAATTTCCTGTGATTGTGTATGATATTAACATAAATGGAAACTGAATAATAGCTATATAAGATTTGCAAATCTGAGTCTAAAATTATCTCAAAAAATGGAAATTATTAAAAAGCATCACACAGAGTTAAAGTATTATGTCTTCCTCAAATATATTTCTCCTATATTATTTCACATTTTTATCCATATTGTATGCCGTGGTAGGCTAATGAAGTCTCCTTTACATGTGTGTGTGTGTGTGTGTGCGCACACACACACACACACACACACACAGGTGGCTAATTCGATCCTTAGAACTGGTAAATTTGTTTCTTTTTACATGAAAGATAATTTTACAAATATAGGATCTTAAGAATAAACTGTGGAAAATACTGAAGGAGATGGGAATACCAGACCACCTGACCTGCCTCTTGAGAAACCTGTATGCAGGTCAGGAAGCAACAGTTAGAACTGGACATGGAGCAACAGACTGGTTCCCAATAGGAAAAGGAGTACGTCAAGACTGTATATTGTCACCCTGCTTATTTAACTTATATGCAGAGTACATCATGCAAAATGCTGGGCTGGAGGAAGCACAAGCTGGAATCAAGATTCCCAGGAGAAATATCAATAACCTCAGATATGCTGATGACACCACCCTTATGGCAGAAAGTGAAGAGGAACTAAAAAGCCTCTTGATGAAAGTGAAAGAGGAGAGTGAAAAAGTTGGCTTAAAGTTCAACATTCAGAAAACTAAGATCATGGCATCTGGTCCCATCAACTCATGGGAAATAGATGGGGAGACAGTGGAAACAGTGTCAGACTATTTCTTTGGGCTCCAAAATCACTTCGGATGGCGACTGCAGCCATGAAATTAAAAGATGCTTGCTCCTTGGAGGGAAGTTATGACCAACCTAAACAGCATATTAAAAAGCAGAGACATTACTTTGCCAACAAAGATTCGTCTGGTCAAGGCTATTGTTTTTCCAGTGGTCATGTATGGATGTGAGAGTTGGACTGTGAAGAAAGCTAAGCACAGAAGAATGGATGTTTTTGAACTATGGTGTTGGAGAAGATTCTTGAGAGTCCCTTGGACTGCAAGGAGATCCAACCAGTCCCACCTAAAGAAGATCAGTCCTGGGTGTTCATTGGAAGGACTGATGCTGAAGCTGAAACTCCAATACTTTGGCCATGTCACGCGAAGAGCTGACTCATTGGAAAAGACCCTGATGCTGGGAGGGATTGGGGGCAGGAGGAGAAGGGGGCGACAGAGGATGAGATGGTTGGATGTCATCACCGACTCTATGGACATGGGTTTGAGTAAGCTCCGGGAGTTGGTGATGGACAGAGAGGCCTGGCGTGCTGCGATTCATGGGGTCACAGAGTCAGACATGACTGAGCGACTGAACTGAACTTAACTGAACTGAAGATTGGGGTATGATGCTGGATTAGTCACACAAGCTCACATTTGTTATCATAAGGTTTCTTACAAATTAGAAGCAACAGAGTCAAAATCAAGAAAAGATGAGAAAAGACCATGCAGTTATGGGAGCAAAAATTTGATGTTACAATGTTGAACTTGAAGATGGAGGAAGGGACCACCAACCAAGACATACAAGGAATGCAGCTGAAAAAGGAAAGGAAATAGATTGTCCCCTAAAGCTCTTAAAGGAAACATCTCCATGAAGGCATCTTGATTTAGCCCCAGTGAAACTGATTTGAATTTGAATTTCTGACTTCCAGAATTCTAAGAAAATAAATTTGTGTTATTTTAAACCACTGTTGAGTGGATGGCAATTTGTTATTGCAATAATAGGTATATAATGCATACTTTTTAGGCACTGTGTATCTGTTTAGTAATGAAGTTGGATACAAACTGAAAATTTAATTATATTTGAAACAGCAGCAGAAAAATTGTGTTTGATTCCAATTATAATTCCACATAAGCACAGTGAGATTTTTCTTCTTCAGAATGAAACTTTTCATTAATTTTTATTTTATTTGGCAATGTGGTTGATTTATTGATACAATGTTGTGTTAGTTCAGATGTACAGCAAAATGATTCATTTATATCTAAACATATATTCATTCTTTCTCAGATTCTTTTCCCAGATAGGTTACTACAGAATACTTGATAGAGTTCCCTGTGTTATACAGTAGGCCTTTGTTGATTATAAATTTTATATATAGTAGTGTGTATATGTTCATCCCAACCTCCTAATTTATTCCTTTTCCCTACCGTTCCTCTTTAGCAACCATAAATTTGTTTTCTAAGTATGTGAGTCTGTTTCTGTTTTGTAAATAAGTTCATTTGTATTATTTTTTAGAGTTCATATATAAGTGGTATCATGTGATATTTCTCTTTTCTGTTTCACTTCCTCTATTTCTTCGCATTGATCACTTAGGAAAACTTTCTTATCTCGCCTTGCTATTCTTTGCAACTCTGCATTAGGGTGGATATATCTTTCATTATCTCCTTTGCCTTTTGTTTCTCTTCCTTTCTCAGGTGTTCATAAGGTCTCCTCAGACAGTCATTTTGCCTTTTTCATTTCTTTTTCTTGGGAAAGGTTTTGATCACTGTCTCCTGTACAATATTATGAACCTCCATCAATAGTTCTTCAGACACTTTATTGGATCTAATCCCTTGAATCTATTTGTTACTTCTACTATATAATTGTTAAGGATTTGATTTAAGTCACACCTGAATGTTGAAGTGGTTTTCCCTACTTTGTTTAATTTAAGTCTGAATTTTGCAATATGGAGTTTATGATCTGAGACACAGTCAGCTCCTGGTCTTGATTTTGCTGACAGTATAGAACTTCTCCATCTTTGGTTGCAAAGAATATATCAACATGATTTTGGTATTGACCATCTGGTGATGTCCATGTGGTCTTCTCTTGCTTTGTTGGAAGAAGTTGTTTTCTATGATCAGTGTGTTCTCTTGGCAAAACTCTGTTAGCCTTTGCCCTGCTTCATTTTTTACATCAAGGGCAAACTCACCTGTTACCCTAGGTATCTCTTGACTTTCTACTTTTCATTCTAGTCCCCTATGATGAAAAGGACATCTTGTTTGGTGTTAATTCTGGAAGGTCCTTTAGTTTCTCATAGAACTTTTCAGCTTCTCAGGATTAGTGGTTAGGGCATAGACTTGGATTACTGTGATATTGAATGGTTTGCCTTGGAAACAGAGATCATTCTGCAGTTTTTGATATTGCACCCAGAAAACTAAGATCATGGCATCCAGTCCCATCACTTCATGGCAAATAGATGGGGGAAAAGGGGAAACATGACAGACTTTATTTCCTTGGGCTCCAAAATCACTGCATATGGTGACTGCAGCCATGAAATTAAGACACTTGTTCCTTGGAAGAAAAGTTATGACCAACCTAGACAGCATATTAAAAAGCAGAGACATTACTTTGCCAACAAATGTCTGTCTGGTCAAAGCTATGGTTTTTCCAGTAGTCATGTATGGATGCGATAGTTGGACCATTCAGAAAACTGAATGCCAAAGAATTGATGCTTTTGAACTGTGGTGTTGAAGAAGACTCTTGAGAATCCCTTGAACTGCAAGGAGATCAAATTAGTCAATTCTAAATCAGTCTTGAATATTCATTGGAAAGACTGACGCTGAATATGAAACTCCAATACTTTGGCCACCTGATGTGAAGAACTGAATCATTTGAAAAGACCCTGATGCTGGGAAGGATTGAAGGAAGGAGCAGAATGGGATGACAGAAGATGAGATGGTTGGATGGCATCATTGACTTGATGGACATGAGTTTCAGCAAGCTCCAGGAGTCAGTGATAGACAGGGAAGCCAAGTGTGCTGCAGTTCAAGGGGTTGCAGAATCAGATATGACCGAGCAACTGAGCTGACTGACTGCCTCACTTCACTTAATATGATAATCGAATGGTTTATCCATGTTTCTGCAAATGGCATTATTTCATTCTTCTTTAGGACTGAATAATATTCAGTTATACATACATATATATATATATATGTATATATATACATATATATATATATGCCACATCTTCTTTAAAAGTTTCCAGTGAGTGGAAACTTTTAAATGAAGAGTTCTTAGAACATCTTCTAGTGGTCTTAGCTTTTAGGTTGAGTTTGGTGTTCACATACAGTACTGATGATTACTATATCCTAGGCAGAAGCATGATGTTGTCACATTCTATAATAGAAAATCATAGGTTTTTTTCCCCCTTGTTTTATAGATAAGACTTTGACAGTTAGTTAACTGTTAAAGATTTATGGCCAGATTAATAAAACTTTTAGATGCAACTGCTTTTATGTTCTTGCCTGATTTCATGAATACACTCCAGGAGTAACTGAATACAAGGTGGAATTGCAGAGAAATAGAAATCAGTGTCCAACAATCTTGGCTTCTGTCCATTTAGTCATATGCGGTGTTCCACTATTACTGGTTCCTTCTGAAGGTTTAAAAAGTCACATAAACACTTGAAATCTCTCTAAGCTCATTCCTTCAAGGGAATCAGATGACTACAGAGAATAAGGCCCTAAAAAATCCAACATAGACTTTGTTTGCGGGAAGCTCTTTTAAGAATTGGGTTTCCCATGTATCTCAGTGGTAAAGAATCTGCCTATCAATGCAGGAACCATAGGAGACTCCTGAGTTGGCAAGATCCCCTGGAGGAAGAAATGGCAACCCACTCCAGTATTCTTGCCAGGACAATCCCACGGACAGAGGAATGTGGCAGAATGCAATCCATGGGGCTGCATGAGTCTGACATGGCTGAGTGACTGAGCAGCATTCACCTGTAGGAGTATTGTATGGGGGCAGCTCATGTCCACCATGTGGGAGAAGAAAGATGACCCTGATAACAAGTGGAAAGACGTCAGCCATTTTTCTTAGGCTTAATAAGATTCATGTGTTCTGGCAGGGGTTTGAAGTTATCAGAGGGAGCAAATTTCAGTGTTTGTCATTTTGTTAAGGGCAAGTTCTTCCCCAAACCATGTGTTTGCCTGAGAGCTTTTCTTATCACCCCATTGGATTGTATAAGAGTAGAAAATTCTATCTCAATAGCAACTTTTCTCATTTTAAGGTACTAAAATATGAGTAGCCTATAATTTTATTTTTCAGGCAAACAAAAGAGATACAGATGACTAACAGAGGAATGAATAAAGATGTGGTACATATACACAATGGAATATTATTCGGTTATAAAAAGGACCAAAATTGAATTACTGGTAGAGAGAGACACAGACTGACCTAGAGTCTTACATAGAGTGAATCAAAAGAGAAAAACAATTATATGAACATATATGTGTGGAATCTAGAAAAAAATGGTACAGATGATCTTATTTGTGAGGTAGAAACAGAGACACACTCATGTAGAGAACAAATGTATGGATACCAAGGGGGAAAGTGGGGCGGGGGCAATTGGGAGATTAGGATTGACACATGTACTCTACTGAAACTATTCATGAGCTGGATAACTAGTGAGAACGTATTATATAGCACAGGAAACCGTGCTTAATGCACTGTGTGACCTGGATAGGAAGGGAGTCTGAGAGGGAAGGATGTGTGTATATGGGCGGCTGATTCATTTTCTTTACAGTGGAAACTAGCATACCAATGCAAAACAAACATCCTCCAATAAAAATTGATTTAAAAAGAGGTGCAGATGCCATGTTTGCACTTAGAACAACTTGCTTACTACATAGGAAAAAAGTAAATTTAACTTAAAAACGTATAATTTTTTAAGACAGGTATATCTGAGTGTTACCAAACTCAGATTCAACTGCTCCCCACTCAAAGTCAGTAATTTGAGAGACAAGAGTCAGTAGAAAGATGCTTTAATCAGAAAAAGCTAGTAATGTGAGGAGAAGGTGGACTCATGTTCTGAGATCAACTCTGAAGATTATGCTTGGCCGTGACCATTATTAAAGAGGAAAGGGGAAGAAGAATCCTAGTGAATCGTTAAGGCAGGAGGTTCGATTTTGCATCTTTCTCGTTGTGTGCAGACTGGCAGACTCTCTTCAGACGTTATCTTGCCCACGTGACCTGCTTGCAGAATCCCTAGGGGGCTGAGAGAGGTGGAGAGCTGGTCATCTTTTAGCTGCTTAATGCTTTATTCTCACTTCATTTTATTCAATACAAGGAGTCTACAGTGTAGGCCCAGGATAGTGTGCATTCAGGGAGCGTAAGTCAAGAGCTGGTTTTCGTTGCTTGCTGATCTCATTCCTATAACTGGATTTTTAAGTTAGAGGTGGGTGTAAATGGTTAAACAGGACAGAGGTGAAAGAGCTGCTGTCATTAGTGCATCCTCTTGGCTGTGGGGAATTTAAATCCGGAAAATTTCATTACACTATTTCAAAACAATTAGATTAGTTTGAAACCCCATAATTTCAAATCCATGATTACAGATAAAGTGAACTGGAATAGGAACAATTCAAATTGTTAAATGCGTTTGAATATGTCAGTGCTATGCAGTGTAACTGTGCATGTTTTGGTCCTATATCCTGGATCCTCTGTTAACCGTTGATATTTTGATTGATGTATTTACTTAATATCTCTTTCTTTTTTTCCTCTGTTCACAGAGTTGTTATGAGGATTCAGTTAAATGAGGCGAACATTATAAGAAATATAGTGAAATTCATGAGTAGTATATAAGAGATAAGAATATTTTCCCTATGACCATTATTTATATATCACCCATTCCTGTTATGAAATTAGCAGTGAGAAATATGATGGAAAAATTCCCAGCGATCGAAAAAAACTAATCCAGAATTTTTTTGAGTCAATTAGTGAGTCAGTAATTTGTTTTTTTTTTTTTGCTGAGTTATACCTAGAATATCAGACATTCCACAGTATGAGTCTAATTTAACCCACTTTCAGTAGTTGGATCATCAGCTAGAGCCAAATTTGGAATTATAAAAATTTACTTTCATAGGTGCTATTTTCTGACTTAAAAGTTGTACAATAACTTGCGCTAAACTACAAAGGAGCCGCTAAGTAAGAACTCACAGAAATCCCTCAGTCCCCGAGCGTGACTGATGCATTTAGTAGAAAACTGCTCATATATAAATAGGAGCTCTTAGTGCTTGAAAAAGAAAGAACTAAGCTAAATTATTTATGTTGTACTTTATAGTCTTTTAAGATAATGACTTTCTTTGTCAACATTTATTTTTTAAGCACTTTGGAAGTAAAAACTCTATATTCCAACCTCTCTATTTCTAATTTAGTAGAAAATGAATTTCAAAAGTCTTGTTTTACATGTAACATCATTTCCCATGCAATCATAAAAGATATTTACAACAACCATGGTTCAGTGACATAAACAATCTTTTTACAATAAATACTAGTAAGTCGAGAAAATTCATAAGCTCATGAAAATATGTAAACCTTATAGTTCCATTCTGGGTATGCATACTTCCATTCTACAGATGAGGAAGCTGGAGATTTTGTTTGTTTTCTTTTTGTTTCTAAAATGATCCAGTTCCTAATTGGTAGAACTGCGTTTATGACTACATTTGACATTTTCAGTTAAACCACTAAAATGATGTCACTGACTCATCTCTGTGGTTTTAGTTTTCAAGTCTCTGGGAAAGACTGAAGACAAAAGGAGAAAGAGGGTAGCAGAGGATGAGATTGTTAGATCGCATCACCAACTCAGTGATCATGAGTTTGAGCAAACTCCAAGGGATAGTGAGGGATAGAGAAGCCTGACAGGCTGCAGTCCATAGGGTCATGAAGAGTCAGACACGACTTAGTGACTGAACAACAAACAGTGATGAACTGGAATTCAGTTCCTCTGCCTCAACGCCTGCCGCCTATCCCTCATCTGTATGTGGATAATTCAGGTGACTGTTTCATACAAAGCATCTTCAGTGTGGTGGACCAGAAATGAGAAACAAAAAGACAGCTAGCCTAAACTTATATCTTTAGTATAGAGATACTTCCAAATATATCACAAACAGGAAAAGATTAAAATCTAGCCAGTACTTTATTGGTAATAAAGAGAAAGTCAGCACATCTGATTTATTGGGAATCTTTCCTTACCAGGACAGAAATGCATTTGTGTCTAGGGTTTTATTTCCCACTGAATTACTTATCAGATATGTTATTCTGGATCACCAGAACTGAAGGGTTCTTTTAAAAATAAATGATTAAGAAACACAATACCAGTGTTAATGGCACAATAAAATTGACAAGTTGAAAATAAAATGCTATAAATATAAAAAAATTAAAGTTCTCATAGCAATATTAACCCAACATATAGCATGCAATGTCTAAATTATGGAGGATTTACAGATCTAAGTAGCAAGCTAAAACTTCCTCTGAAAAAAAGGAGAATAAGAAATTTTGATTCAGTTTTCATCCCCTCGATAAGCAAGTCTTGATGAAGTGCATGTTACTGGGGTTTTATTATTTGGTGCTTCAGTTGCATTTGAAGAAAAATAATCTGCTTTGAAAGTGCTAAGTTGCTTCAGCAGTGGCCTGCTCTTTGAGACCCCATGGCCGGTAGCTCACCAGGGACCCCTGTCTGTGCGATTCTCCAGGCAAGATTCCTGGGATGGGTCCTGGCACAGGGATCAAACCTCTGTGTCTCACATCCAGCATTGGCAGGTGACCTCTTTCCCACTAGAGCCACTTGGGAAGCTTTAACTTATGTTGTTATTCGTTTGCTCAGTCGTGTCTGACTCTCTGTGACCCCATGGACCGCAGCACCCCAAGCTTCCCTGTCCATCACCAACTCCTGGAGCTTGCTCAAACTCATGTTCATCTAGTTGGCGATGCCATCCAGCCATCTCATCCTTTGCCATCCCCTTCTCCTCCTGCCCTCAATCTTTCCCAGCATCAGGGTGTTCTCCAGTGAGTCAGTTCTTCGCCTCAGGTGGCCAAAGTATTGGAGCTCTGTGTTTGAAAAGTAGTGGCAAAGCAAAGTGTTGGAGGTTTCCCGAGCTTGCTCAAACGCATGTCCATTGGTTCGAGGATGCCACCCAACCATTTAGTCCTCTGCTTTAATTTTGGGGAGGCACAGATCCAGGTTTTCCCCTCAGTCTCTGCTCTGATTGTGCTGTTTGGCCTCTCTTCCCCTCTACCTTCTTACCTCTAAAGTGGGAAAGACATTTCTGTGTTGCAGAGTAAGAAAAAGACTTAGAACTGTAGCTAATATAGGGGGTTAATGTTAATCCCATTCAAAATGGAAATAATTCTAAAATTATGGCAAAATGATATTATTTCTGAAAAGCAGGGTCTGCCTCCTTCTGCTCAAAAGCCAATCAAAAGGCCGAGGTAGTAGAAAAGAAAGTTAACTTTAGATAATCACCTTCAGATTGATCACCAATGGTCTGGTCAGTGTCATCTTGGCTGTTTCAGGTCAGTTCCAGGGTTCCAGTTTATTTACTTTTCTTTGAGGCAAACTCTCTTAATTGTGGCAGCTTATGTCACAACTACAGTCTGGTCTTCATATAGTTAAACTCTCCACCTGGTGGGGGTTTCAGTATCTATACGAGAGCTCACAGGATATAACTCAGAATATTATCTATAGCCCTTGAAAAGGAACAAAATATCCTTGAATCTTCTTAATGACTTTATTATTATTATTTGGTCTCCTTTGTTTTCCTTTGTTTCTGCATGTACTCACTTCTCTGATTAAAGCTATTCTTTGACTAAAGTTTTTCCACAGACAAATGGCAGGCAGAAGACATGGAAGAGCAAAGACCTGAGGCTCCTGCTTTGCTTCAATATCATTGCTACAAAACAAGTGCATTAAATATATTGGTCACTCAATCAACGGGCTTGTAACTTCTCAGTATGCTACTGAATTTATGCTCAAAAATCCTTAATCTATTTTCATTCATTTACACAGTTTTAGTCTAGCAGAATTTAAGAAGCACAATAATTTTGGAAAGGTGGTAACATGGTTGTCAAAAGACTGTGAAATAATATAATCAAAAGACACCTAGTGATCATGATCAGTAAGAATTAAAATATCCTTTCCAGGTGAACTTCTATTTGGCAGCATGGAGGGGAAGAGAGAGGAGGGCAGTGAGATGAAGGGGTTGAACAAGATAGCTTGAATAATTTAGGAAGAAGAGCAGCGGTTCAGTTTTTCTTTCATGGGTCTTTATGTCCAAAGTGTGAAAATTTTTGTTAGACTGAATATGAAAGGCATTCTGACTCCAGCATTTAGTTCCTTCTTATTATAGAAAAGATGACTGGGCTTTAGGGCGCACGAAGCCCATCTAGATGTTCACAGTCTCCTTCATGTTTCTTTTCCCTTCCTCTTCCTCCCTCAACCCTTCGTCCCTTCCCTTCCTCCTCCTACTCCTCACTATTTTTTTTTCCTTTTCAGAGTTGATAGAAAACTCTCCATCATTTTCTGTTAATCTCCTAACAGAGTGATCATAACCTAGTCTCACTAATGCTGTTGCACTTATTAATATTATTTTTTCTTTTACTGTAGTTTTTTTTTTCCTTTCCTCAATATTACTCTAGTCCTACTAGAACAAAATATTACTATCTAGTTAAATGCATTGAATTCAACTGTGAACTCTCCCTGGTCTGTCTTCAGCTATAATAATTTTGCTACACATCCATGCTGACTTATCTCACACTCATATTTAGATTGACCCCTGAATTTCACATTCTAACCTATGAAATCCTTTTAGGACCTTTGAGCATTTTCTTGTCACATTTATATTTGTAGCACACCTTGTTACTTTATTCATGTGTCACTTCTTTGCTAGGGTTTGAGGCAGAATACAATAAAAGTCATAAATAATAAGGCTATAGAATAGGACTAGATTTTTTTTTTTAAATCAGAAACTAAAAAGGAGAAAAAAAATGGCTGCCACAATATATTTGGTTCACCGTGTTCTCCGTAGCAGCCAAGTCATAAAGGACTATGTGCTATTACATTGTATTTCCCCAATAAAGAGAAGATAACTGATAAATTAAAAAAAAATATATTCCATTTTATTCTAGCAATATGTACATATTTTTTTATTCTATCAATATGTTTAATGGAAATTTCCCATGTAGTACAGCTTATGTAAGGAGTGCTGTTCATCACAGTAATCATGATATAATTGATTATATCATCTTTGAGCAAAATAATTTTTTTCTTTTGATGATTTCATTTTAAGGAAAGCATATCATCATATCATAAGTTACTCATTGAATGCAGTCCTACAAATAGCAAAGTGTGTTATTCATATGGTGTAGCTCTTTTTCTTTCAAAGTTTTGGTGTTTTTAAATGGTCACCAAAAGAATGCATCCATGATTTTATTTTTTTTTCCATTTATTTTACTATTTTTTTTACTTCTTTCTTGAAATATACTTTATTTTTTTTTCCATTTATTTTTATTAGTTGGAGGCTAATTACTTTACAATATTGTAGTGATTTTTGCCATACATTGACACGAATCAGCCATGGGTTTACATGTGTTCCCCATCCTGAAACCCCTCCCACCTCCCTTCCTATCCCATCCCTCTGGGTCATCCCAGTGCAGATAGAATGCATCCATGTTTTTAAATGAAATCATGCAAAAGATCTACCTGGCTCAATCTGCATTTTAGTTTCTTTCTCCAGATGCAATTAGTTCAGGTGAGCTGCTTTGTTTGTGAGTTACCGCCAGCTCTCCAGATGCTGTGTTTCTACCACAACTTCCTGATTCACTGTTCACACAGCCAGTGTTGGCTGCGCATTGTGATAAAGAGCGGTTAGCTCTATAACTCACACACGGGCACAGTGGCTCTCCAGTCTTCCTCCTCCTAGAATACAGTCAGTCTTGAATCTGAAAAACGTAGTCAAGTTTTACAGCAGTCAAGCTAAAAATTAGCTGTCAATTGCAGTATAAAAGTGATTACACACGCAGCCCTCAGAGGACGAGATCTGTGTCGATTGTGACTCCTTTGCTGCTGTTCACCCTGTAAGTCCAGAGTCTAAACTGCTCCTGACCCACAGTCCATATTCAGGGAAGAACTGCTGAACATGTACATTTTCTTTCAGAGCACCTCTGCTTTTCTCAGTTAATAATTGCCTCATTTTTCCTTTGCAACTTACCACTCATGTATTTATTTATCTTTTTGCAAAGGTACATTTTGATTTTTTTTTCTTTTTTTTTTGATGTATAACTGATTTGCAATGTTGTATTAATTTCCACTGTACAGCAAAGTGATTCAGTTTTATAAATATATACATTATTTTTCATTTGGTTTGTCACAGAATACTGAATATAGTTCCCTGTGGTATGCAGTAGGACCTTGTGGTTTATAATTCCATATACAATAGTTTGTATATGCTAATCCAAAACTCTCTTTTTATCCCTTCCCAACCTCTTGAGTATTTTGTTTTATTAAAACTCTATTTGCCTGGTCTGTCACACTCACAGAACTTTATCTGATTAAACTAGCTAGTCTCAAGCTTATATTAAGTTATAATCAGTAAAGAAAATAAAAGAATTTAGAAACTTGTGACAATGACAGCTATATGTGAGAAGTGAATAGAGGTACTGCTTTCTAAAATTTTTATTTCAGCATAAATTCAGCAGTATGTTAATGCATTCATTTAATCATTCACTCATCAAAACAGAATATTTTGAGCAATTAGTATCTGGCAGACTCTGCTCACATTGAGTGTGAAAGATTCACTCCTGAAGACCTTTCCAGATAGAGAAGTGAGATATACAACAAGTTAGGTAACTTGAACAGAACTTAATAGAATAGATGCTACAGCAGGCAACAAAGGAGAGAAGAATTGAGAGCTGCAGGGTAGAAGATCATTTTGGAGAGTCATTTGACCAAGTTTATAAAGGGCAAATGAGTACGTATGAAAATAGAAGAACATAGTCAAATCAAAAGCTCATGAAATTTGAGATTTAGCACATCCTGCAAAGATAGGTAGTGCAGAACACGGATAGCATAACTTATGGGTTAGAAAAGTCAGATTATAAGGACCTTGAAGGCCAGTTAACACCATATGTGTTCTTTGATGTCATTTAAGGAAAGGATACTGATTTAAGAAAGATAATTTTGACAGCTCTTTGCAGGATGAGTTGGAGAGTGAAACACCCACAACAGAGAGAGAACATAGAAGCTACTGCACTGGGTTAGAAGAAGGCTTTAAAGCTCCGAACTTGGAAACTGTCAGCAGATTATAGAGGAGTGAGTAGAGCTCAGAATTAAGTAGGGGGTTGAAAGGAAAGCATTTATAGATGAGAATAGATCAGTTCAAACATCGTACATTTAATGGGACCTGCCTTGATATTAGAACTGAAAAGTTCTTAGCCAAGCCATATGTGTGTATATATATATATACATACATACATACATATGCACATATATATATGTATACACATATATGCATCAGGACATACACATACGTAGATGTACATATACATATACGTGTGGTGGCTCTAGTGGTGGACAACCTTCCTGTCGGTGCTGGAGATGAGGGCTCAGCCCCTGGGTGAGGAAGACCCCGGCAGGAGGGCGTGGCGATCCACGCCACTGTTCTCACCTGGAGAATCCCGCAGACAGAGGAGCTTGGTGGGTTACAGTCCATAGCGTTGCAGAAAGTCAGACACAAGTGAAGCGACTTTGCATGCATATTCTATATGTATTACTATATCTGTAGACATATCACTGTATATGTGTGTGTGTGTGTATAAATATGTATTTGTTTATACACAGAAATTCTGGCCATTACAAAATTTCATTTTAAAGAAAAAGCATGCTATAATTGAAACAGTTCATGACATCATAATTAAAGATAAATCATAAATATAACAGCAGTTCATAGAGGACAGAGGTCAGTGGAGGTCAAGCTTAATGATGTTTTAGACACATCATTTACTCTGACTTTTCAAACATATCAAACGAAATAGATTTCCAAAACTAAATTTAAAGTGAAAAATGATCACAAACATTTCTTTTACAGTAATAAATGGTATCTAGTAGTCTAGCTTTGCAATATACTATTTAAGAGAAAGCAAGTGGACTACAATTAAAAGAATCAGAATTGAAAAAGTAAAGTTGCTTTAAAACATGTAATTTACATTGCTACTTTGCAATTACTACTTTTTTCTTTGTTTTGAATGTTAGATGATATATATGATACCATATATATTTGTGTGTCTCTGTGTGTGCTTATTGAGAGTTTATGAAATTCTAAACTTCTTTATCTTCACAAAATTACCACCACAGCAAGTCATGATAAAAAATAGTTATTAATCAGTAAAGCCCTCATGTGTATGTTCAAATTAAAGTGCTTAATGATGGAAAGCAAGAGGTAGCCGGGATAATTCCCCAAACAAAGAGGAGTCTGTATGCCCCACCCAGAGCTGCTTTTAGTCCCTACTCCAAACTATTCATAGTAATGGATTCTAGGCGAGAAAGTTAGGGACCTAGTCTTTTATCTTGTTGTGCAGAAACTGAATATTGCATGACGCAAAATGAATGGAGTGTTACTGATGCCATTTTGTCTCAAACGAAGCTGTGCGAAAGGGAAATTCCTCATTCTCACTCTCTCTTTTTCTGTTGGAGTCAGGTTGGAATCAAGGCAAAAAGTAACTGAAAAAAAGAACAAGCAGTTCCAACATGCAAGAACTGATAGCATGACTTCCACTAGGGTGACTGACTTGAGACGGCTGTCCTGGTCCCCACCTTGAAGCCAGGATGCGATCCGCTGGCTTGTTGAAGTGCAGATCTGTACATTGGCAATGTAACTGGGACGTGATATAAGAGTAAGAAGAGTTATTACAGATTTCTTTTTTTCTTTTTTCCCACTGCAGTGGTGTTTGCTCTCTATATCCAAGGTAAATTAAACCTGGAATTAAAATGGACTGGCTTACTTCATTAGCTGTAAAATTCCAATTTTTCATTAAGTGCTGGGAGGCTGAGTGATTTCATAAAAAGCTTTTTAGTGTATGAAGCAGAGGATATTAAAGATAATAAAGATACGTATCTCCACTACCCAGGAGGGAAAACTAGTCTAAAGGATGCAAATTCATTGGCATTTATGGCTATGTAGTTGAGAGTTGAGGAGGCTCAGATATTCCCCAGTTTGGGGTATTTTCTACTAGTGACACATTTCATTTAGAATTTTGAAGAGGAATTAAAATCGGGACTTGGGATCAAATGTTAGCTTTTGCTGTGTGGTAAATTCATATACGAATGCATGAATGGGAAAATAAACAAACAATAAATGTGGTGGTTCCAACTACTTAGAAAAATAAAAATTAAAAAAAAAAAAGAAGTAAATAAAGAAACTGGTTTACTTTCAGGCATTGCCAAAATGAGTCTGACTGGAAATGTTTGAGTCAAAAAGTTATACAGATCACTCTTGATATTTATACAGAAATGGTTAGCTCTAGTGTGTTTTTACAGGAGAGAGAAATTGCAAACGTTATATTCCTTCAACTTTGTAAATATCTCCTCTGTGATTTGGATATGTTTAAAAATAATTGAGAACATTTGTTGCCTGCCTTTTGCATTAAAAACATCACTATAAGAAGAGCATTTGCACAATACAATGTGATATCAGAATTGCTTCCAGGAAATGGAAGTGTAATGTTATGTCTGTTAAGGAACTAGAGCTCGTAATGTTCCAAGTGTAAACAAATTAATTGGGATGGTAGAGTAAAGGCAATTGGAGAGATTTAAAACATAATTACATTTACTTTGACAATTTTAGCAGAATTTCAAAACTAACTTTTTCTTTATGACTTTTTTCTTTTGGAACGTGGATCATTTTAAAGTCTTTATTGAATTTGCTGCAGCATTGCTTCTGTTTTGTGTTGGATCTTAGCTCCTTAACCAGGGCTCAAACCCAAACCCCTGCATTGGAAGGTGAAGTCTTTTTATTTTTTATTTTTTAGAAGGTGAAGGCTTAACCACTGGACTACCAGGAAGTTCTCTTACAACTCTTAACAATCTTACCCTAGTTCATTGGTCAAGAGAAAAAATAAAATAATAGAGAAAAATTTTAAACATTGTTAAATAAATGGTTTCTAGGTGACATAAATTAGAACAATCACTTTAGAGTCAAATATATATCATGACTCCTGTAAATCTACAGAGTTGCTTTAATAAAATCTCTAGACAGAATTCTCCAGATATGCTGGCCTCATTTTTGGTTATTTTTAAACTAACTATAGAAAATTATAAATAATGAAATACTGAAAAATAACATGTTAGTACATTGCACAGACAGTTAGTACATCACACAGACAGCCTTAGTAAATGACTGAAGTGCTTTCAAAAAGCTGATCCAAAATGCAGAACAAGGAGGCAGCTGGGTTTACGCTGGGCATCAATGCACGCAGGGAAGATTAGTGGAAGGCACCACACACAGACTTTCGTTCCCTTGTGCTCTAAAAGTAGGGCTCACATGTGTATATAGATACACACACACACACACACACACACACACACACACACACATACAGACACATACACACACATACAAACGCACACACACATACACACAATAGAACATAGGTTTACCCAGGGCTTATATAGGATATATACTAGGTTGAAACTAACACAACACTGTAAATCAGCTACACTTTAATTAAAAACAAATAAATAAAAATAGGGCTTAATTCCTCAATTTCAAACGACAAAGAGGAGCTGACTTGCGTCAGTAGCCCTCGCTAGCACTCCGCTGTGCAGACCTGACCCCAGACCCCACGGGGGCGCACCCCTCGCCAGCCGCCCGCACCGGCTCCGTGTCAATGCCAGCCTCCCGAGGCCAGCGCGTGTCCACACGAGGAGAGCAGAGCTGACCCCAGACCCCCACGTGGGCGCACCCCGCGCCAGCCGCCCGCACCGGCTCCATGTCAATGCCAGCCTCCCGAGGCCAGCGCGTGTCCACACGAGGAGAGCAGAGCTGACCCCAGACCCCCACGTGGGCGCACCCCTCGCCAGCCGCCCGCACCGGCTCCGTGTCAAGGCCAGTCTCCCGAGGCCAGCGCGTGTCCACACGAGGAGAGCAGACCTGACCCCAGACCCCCACAGGGGCGCACCCCGCGCCAGCCGCCCGCACCGGCTCCGTTTCAATGCCAGCCTCCCGAGGCCAGCGCGTGTCCTCAGGAGGAGAGCGCTCTGAACGAAGGGCACCCGATCCCATCCGCTGCTGTCCTCAGTGAAAGCTGTCAAAACCATCTTTGTCTTCTGTAGAAAGAAATGCACTGACAAGAAGAAAAGTTTATATTTATAGGTCTTCTCTTCAAACCTTCTTTTTCTTTTCTGTAAACGTCTACTTTTAGACATATCTAAGTATGAAAGACACTTGAAAAAGAATTACAGCAATCAAAAGCTGACCTTGATCAAAGAACCAGCGGTTAAGTTTATTGTAATCATAAATGTCAAACAGAAAAGGCATATTACGTCTTCAAACAAGTACAATTGCCCAAGGGACAATGAGGTAAAATATTTGAAATTGGTAACATCTCAGATAGTCTGAGACGTGGGGTGAGTGTCTTCTTGGTTGTAATTCAGAAGAATGCCTTCCACAAACTGTTAGAACTGTTTCTTTTCCTCTTCATGTTTGCAAAATCGAACAGAATAATACAAATAGTTGCAATTATTTTTGACATATTTCTTAAGCGAGAAATCACATGCCATAAAATTTACCCATTTAAAGTACACATAGTAGTTTTTAGAATTTACTATATGCAGAGTTGCTCAATTACCACTATGATCTAATTTGGATCATCTTCTTCATCTCAAAAAGAAACAAAGCCATTAGCAGTTAATCCCATTTACCCTCCTCCCTCATATTATCAGGCTTATCAAAAGGTAACCTATTTTTTCTCTATATATATTGTCCATTCTGTATATTTCATTTAAATTAAATCATACAGTATGTGCTCTTTTGTAACTGCCTTATTTTTCACTTAGCTTCACATTTCTAAGCTGCACCCATGTTGCAGCATATATTTTCAATACTTCATTTATTTTTATTGATGACAAATATTCCATCACATGGACATACAACATTTTGTTTATCTATTTAGCAGCTGATAGATATTTAGGTTGTTTCTACTTTTTGGCTATGAATATTAGTGTCTAGATTTTTTGTAGATATATATTGCCTTTCCCTTGGATGTCTACCTCAGAGTAAAATTTCAGGGTCACAGACAACTTCATACTTAATCTTTTTAAGGAAATATCAAGCTATTTTTCAAGTGACTACTTCATTTTACTTACCTATGAGCAGTGTATAAGAGTTCCAATGTATCCACATCATCACCAACACTTACAATTCTCTGACTTTTTGATTATAGTCAACTTTGTGTGTGTAAAGTAACATCTCTTTGAAGTTTTGATTAGCATTCCCCTAATGATCATGATCTCACTTATTCCTTGGAAGGAAAGTGATGACCAACCTAGACAGCATATTAAAAAGCAGAGACATTACTTTGCCAACAAAGGCCCATCTGGTCAGGCTATGGTTTTTCCAGTGGTCATCTATGGATGTGACAGTTGGACTATAAAGAAAGCTGAGCACGGAAGAATTGATGCTTTTGAACTGTGGTGTTAGAGAAGACTCTTGAGAGTCCCTTGGACTGCAAGGAGATCCACCCAGTCCATCCTAAAGGAGATCAGTCCTGAGTGTTCATTGGAAGGACTGATGCTGAAACTGAAACTCCAGTACTTTAGCCACCTCATGCGAAGAGCTGACTCATTGGAAAAGACCCTGATGCTGGGAGGGATTGGGGGCAGGAGGAGAAGGGGATGACAGAGGATGAGATGGCTGGATGGCATCACCGACTCAATGGACATGGGTTTGAGTAAACTCCGGGAGTTGGTGATGGACAGGGAGGCCTGGCGTGCTGCGGTTCATGGGGTCACAGAGTCGGACATGACTGAGTGACTGAACTGAACTGAATAATCACAAAGAGTTGGACACGACTGAAGAAACATACACGTACGCACTGTTAATGTTATGTTCCGCATATTCCCAAGAGCTTGTTCACTATTTGTGTATCTTGTTTGGAGATCTCTATTCAAATAATTTGCCCACTTTTAATTAAAGCATAGTGATTTACTATATTGAAAATATAGTACAGGCGTATAGCAGGAGTACTGAAAACTGATCCAGTTACACATTTTCTTCAGATATGTTCCCATTACAGGCTCTCACAAGATATGAAATAAAATTCCCTGTTCTGTACAGAGAATTTTTGTTGCTTATTGGCCTCATGTATACCATAGTTTGGATCTGTCAATCTCATACTCTTAATTTACTCCTCTTTTCCTTGCTTTCTCCTTTGATAAAAGTTTGTTTTCTATGTCTGTGACTGTTTCTGCTTTGTGTAGATTCATTTATATTATTTCCTAGATTCCAGATATAATGGATATCATAGAGTATTTGTCACTCTCTGATTTACTTCACTAAGTATAATATTCTCTAGGTCACCCATGTTACAGTAAATGACTATATTTCATTACTTTTTTATGATCGAAAATGATTCACTGTTTTCATGCACCACATCTTCTTAAGCCAATCATCTGTTTATGGGCACTTGGGCTGTTTCACGTCTTGGCTATTATAAAGAGTGCTGCTGTGAATATTGGGGTGCACACATCTTTTCAGATGCTTTTTTTTCGTTTTCTTCACATATATAACCAGGAATAGGCTTACTGGATCATATGACAGCTCTATTTTTAGTTTTGTTTTTGTTTATTAGAAATTTCCGTATTGTTCTCTATAGAGGCTGTGCCAATCTGCATCCCCAGCAACAGTGTGGGAGCATTCCCTCTTCTCCACACCCTCTCCAAATTTTATTGTTTATAGACTATTTAATGATGAGCATTCTGAATGGTGCAAAGTGATAATTTGCCCAGTTTTAATACAGTTGTTTGTCTCTTTACTATTCATTCCAGAGTTCTTTATGTACTCTGTGTATTAGTTCTCCATCAAACACATTATTTGTAAATATTTCAATCATTCTTTCTGTTGCCTTTTCACTTTTTTGTAATATCATTTGGAATATAAATATTTTTATATTTGTGGTTTAATATATCTATTTTTTATTTAGTCACTTCTGCTTTTGGAGTCATATTTAAGAAAGCACTGCCTAACCCAAATCACCAAGACTTAACATCTATGATTTATTCTATTAGTTGTATACTTTTAGCTCTTACATTTAAGTCCACAAGCCAGTTTGAGTTAATTTTTGTTTATGATGTCACATAAGGGTCCAAATTTACTATTTTGCTTCTGGGTGTCCAGCTGACCCAGAGCCACATGTGGAAATGAATATTCTTTCCCTATTGAATTGTCTTGGCATCTCTACAGAAAATCAATTAAACATAAAACAAAAATAAACATAAAATACATCTATAATTTGTTGAATGTTTGGGGAAGTGCAAGCTATCTAAACTGAAACTTTGTCAAATATTTAAAAAGGTTTTGCTGTTAAGTCATTTCTTTCTTATTACATTTTAATTTTGATTTTATCAAATGACCATTTACCTGAATTATTTCCTCAGAATAAGCAATGCTATTTCTATGGTTTCAAAACAACTTTATGAAAAGGTATACAAAATTGAAAAATCATGACATTGAAGTTAAATACTCATTAGAATTTTTGAACTGAAATTTTTCACTACCAATGTTTTAACCTTTTTTGAGATATAATAAATCTTGATAAATACATGAGTAGAACATTTCATTTGTCATTTACCTAAGTAAAAGGAATGAAACTAAATTTCCTAGGGCCCAGCATCCTCTTATATTATTTATAAGAAAAAACCTCATTTTAAGTGTTTATAAAATGTTATAGCAATAATTAATTATATGAAATATGCTTATCTACATGTTTATTTAATAAAACATGTAAAGTACTTCTTTAAGCCAAACTTCCTTCTCTCTGCTTTTTAGTATATAGAAATGAACTTGACTTTCTTTTCTTTTTTTTTTTAAACACATTTTTATCCTGTAGCAGTTTAGCTCAATAATTTTAGGAAAATTTCTTTATTACATTGGATTATCCTCGTAGATAATTATGCCATCTGCAAATAGGGACTGTCTTATTGTTCCAACATCATCTATATAACTTTTTTTTCTTTTTGTTTTACTGAACAACGTACACTGTGCAATAATTATAATACTCTCTTGAATAACAATAGTGAGATCAAACTTCTTTGCCTTCTTCCTGTTCTCATGTGGAAGAGTTTTGGTCTTTCACCTTTAAGTAAAAGTGCATACTATAGAGTATACAGTAGATCACTATAGTCTTTGTTGCTCTTTGCTAAGTTAAGATACTTCATTTTTTTCCTGGCCTTTTCTGAAAGTTTTAAATTATAGATATGTGTGGAGATTTGTCCAGTGTTTGCCTACATCAAATGATATATAATCATGAGATTTTTTTTCTTCAGCTTGCTATATGGTAGATTATACTGATTTATTTTCAAATATTAAACAGTCTTTATATCCCTGGAATGAACCTCACATAATCATGTTGTACAGTATAATTATCAATTATTGATGAATCATATTTGCTATTATATTAAATAATTTTTACTTTTTTATACATGAGAAATACTAATGTATTAATTTTCTATTTGTTTCCTCCCTTTTCCCTAATTTCCTCACACTCCCCCTTCCTTTTGCTTCCTTCCTATGATACTCTTAGCTTTTGCCTTCATTGAAAAAATAGAGAAGTATTCCTTCCTCTTCTGTTTTCTAGAGGAGATGATAAATATTTGATGTTAATTCTTTTGAAAAGCTATATATAATTCCATAGTAAAGCTATTTAGGCCAGAATGTTTCTTTTCTGAGGAATCTATTAATTTAAAATTCAACTTGTTCAGTAGTTATAGGATTTGTTGTTGTTGTTCAGTCCCTAAGTCATGTCCCACTCTTTTCAGCCCCATGGACTTAGCACACCAAGCTCCCCTGTCTTTATCTCCGAGAGTTTGCTCAAACTGATGCCCAATTGGTCAATGATCCTATCTAAATATCTCATCTTCTGCCACCCTCTTCTCTTTTTGCCTTCAATCTTTCCAAGGATCAGGGTCGTTTCCAATGAGTAGGGTCTTGGCATCAGGTGGCCAAAGTACTGGAACTTTAACCTTAGCATCAGTTCTTCCAATGAATATCCAGGGTTGATTTCCTTTGGATTGACTCATTTGATTTCTCTGCCATCCAAGCGACTCTCAGGAGTCTTCTCTGACACCACAGTTAGAAAGCATCAGTTCTTCAGTGCAGAGATTCTTTATGGTCCAGTTTTCACATCCTTACACGACAACTGGGAAAACCATAGCATTATCTATCTGAACTTTTGTCATCAGAATGATGTCTTTGATTTTAATATGCTGTCTAGGGCTGTCATAGCTTTCCTTCCAAGCAGAAAATGTCTTTTAATTTCATGGCAGTGGTCATGATTCACAATGATTTTGGAGCCCAAGAAGATAAAATCTGTCACTGTTTCCACTTTTCCCCCTTCTATATGCCTTGAAGTGATGGCACTGGATGCCATGATTTAGTTTTTAGAAAGTTGAGTTTAAAGCCAGTTTTTTTTCACTTTCCTCTTTCACCTTCATCAAGAGGCTCTTTAGTTTGTGTTTTCTTTCTGCCATTAGAGTGGTATCATCTGCATATATGAGGTTGTTGATATTTATCCCAGCAACCTCAATTCCAGCCTGTAATTGATCCAGCCCAGCATTTTGCATGATGTAATATGCATATAAGTTAAATAAACAGGATGACAATATATTGTACTCTTTTCCCAAATTTGGACCAGTCAGTTGTTCCGTGTTAGGTTCTAAACTGTTGCTTCTTGACCTGCATACAGGTTTCTTAGGAGACAGGTAAGGTGGTCTGGTATTTCCACCTCTAACTTTTCCACAGGTTTTGTGTGTGTGTGTGTACATACAGTCAAGCCTTTTAAAGAAGCAGAAGTAGATATTTTCTGGAATTCCCTTGTTTTCTCTATGATTCAATGAATGTTGGCAACTTGACCTCTGATTCCTCTGCCTTTTCTAAACCCAGCTTGTACATCTGGAAGTTCTCAGTTCTCATACTACTGAAGCCTAATTTGAAGGATTTGGAACATAACCTTACTGGCATGAAAAATGAAGACCACACCATTGCTTGGTAGTTTGAACATTGCTTGGCACGTCCTTCTTTGGGATTTGAATGAAAGCTGGTCTTTGCCAGTCCTATTAGTGCAGCAATGTTAACAGCATCATCTTTCAGGGTTGAAATAGCTCAGCTGGAATTACGTCATATCCATTAGCTTTGTTTGTAGTGATGCTTCATAACACCCACTTGACTTCACCTTTGGGATTTCTGGCTCTATGTGAGTGATATCATCATGGTTATCCTGGTCATTAAGATTTTTTAAAAATTTATTTATTTATTTTACTTTAAAATATTGTATTAGTTTTGCCATACATTGACTTGAATCCTCCACGGGTGTACATGTGTTTCCCATCCTGAACCCCCCTCCCACCTCCCTCCCCATCCCATCCCTCTGGGTCATCCCAGTGCACCAGCCCTGAGCACCCTGTCTCATGCATCCAGCCTGGACCGGCGATTCGTTTCACATATGATAATTTACATGTGTCAGTGCCATTCTCCCCTATCATCCCACCCTCGCCCTCTCCCAGAGTCCAAAGGACTGTTCAGTACATCTGTGTCTCTTTTGCTGTCTCGCATACAGGGTTATCATTCAGCTCAGTTCAGTTCAGTCGCTCAGTCGTGTCCGACTTTTTGCGATACCTTGAATCACAGCACTCCAGGCCTCCCTGTTTCACAATTATTATTACACAGTTTCTCAATTTTTTTCTCTATTTTTTTTACTGCATTTTGCTATTTATATGAAATTCTAGGACAAGAAAACTAGTTTTTGTTAGCTAAATCAAAATAGGGGCATTATCCAGAAAATTTCCACTGGCTGTCTATGTTATATATGGTCAAGTATATGCTTCAATACTACTGTCTCAAGTCATCCCATCCTCTCCCTCACCCACTGTGACCAAGTGTCTGTTCTCTATGTCTGTGTCTCCTTTGGTGCCTCCAAAAAGTATCATCAGAACCATCTTTCTAGATTCCATATAATATGTGTTAATATACAATATTTGTTTTTCTCTTTCTGACTTACGTCAGTCTGCATTATAAGCTGCAGGTTCATCCACCTCATTAGAACTGACTCAAATGTGTTCCTTTTTATACCTGAGAAATATTCCATTCTGTGTATGTAGCAAAACTTCTTTATCCATTCATGGACATCTAGGTTGCTTCCATGCCCTACCTGTTGTAAATAGAGCTACAGTGAGAAATGGGGTGCATGTGTCTCTTTCAGTTACTATTTCCTGAAGGTATGTGCTCAGTAGTGGAATTGTTGGGTCATAGGGTAGTGTTTAGAACTTCCCTGGTGGCTCAGATGGCAAAGCATCTGTCCCTGGGTCAGGAAGATCCCCTGGAGAAGGAAATGACAACCCACTCCAGCACTCTTGCTTGGAAAGTCCCATGGACATAGGATCCTGGTGGGTGACAGTCCACAGGGTCACAAAGAATTGGACATGACTGAACTACTTCACTTTCGCTTTCATGGTAGTTTTAGTCCTAGTTTTTTAAGGAATCTCCTTACTGTTCTCCATAGTGGCTGACAAGTTGCATTTCCACAAACAGTGCAAGAGTGTGCACAGTTCTCCACACCCTCCCCAGCATTTACTGCTTGTAGACCTTTTGATGACGGCCATTCTGACTGGTGTGAGAATACCTACTTGTAGTTTTTATTTTCATTTCTCTAACAATGAGCAATATTGAGTATTTTTTCATGTGTTTATTAGGTCTCTACATATCTTCTTTGGAGAAATGTCTGTTTAGGACATTTGCTAAATTTTTGATTGGGTTTTTTCTTTTTCTGATATTGAGTTGCATGAGTTGCTTGTACAGTTTGGAGATTAATCCTTTGTGGTTTCATTTGTTAGTACTTTCTCCCATTGTAAGGGTTGTCTTTTCACCCTGCTTATAATTTTCTTCATTGTGGAAAAAAATGTTTATTTAGGCCCCATTTGTTTGTTTTTGTTTTTATTCCATTACTTTATGAGGTGGGTCATAGAAGTTCTTGCTATGATTTATGTAAGATTCCAGTCTTATATTTAGATCTTTAACCATTTTGAGTTTATTTCTGTGTATGGTATTAGGAAGAGTTCTAGTTTCATTCTTCTACACACAGCTGCCCAATTTTCCCGGAACCTCTTATTGACGAGGTCTTTTTCTCCATTGCATTTTTTGCCTCTTTTGTCAACGATAAGGTGCCCATTGCTGTTCTTCAGTCACTGAGCATCTTCCCGGCATTTGCAACCCCATAGACTGAAGGGCACCAGGCCTCCCTGTCCTTCATTATTTCCTGGAGTTTTCTCAGACTCATGCATATTGAGTCAATGATGCCATCCAACCATCTCATTCTCTGTCTCCCACTTCTCCACCTGCCATCAATTTTCCCCAGCATTTCCAATGAGTCAGTTCTTTCCATCAGGTGGCCAAAATATTGGAGCTTCAGCTTCGGCATCAGTCCTTCCAATGTATGGTCAGGGTTGATTTTCTTTAGGGTTGGCTGGTTTCTTTGGTTTTCTTTAGGTTTTGATCTCCTTGCTGCCCAAAGGACGCTCAAGAGTCGTGTCCAGCACCGGTCTGAAAGCGTCAGGTCTTTGGTGCTCAGTCCTCTTCATGGTCAATTCTCACGTCCAGGCATGACTACAGGAAAAACAACAACAGCAACGTGGTTTTGACTTCGTGGGCAAAGTGAGGTGCCCATAGTCATGCAGATTTGTTTCCAGGCTTTCTATCGTGTTCCATTGGTCTATATTTCTGTTTTTGTGCCAACACATACTGTCTTGATGATTGTAGGATAGTTTGAAGTCAGGAAGCTTGATTCCTTCAGCTCCACTCTTCTTTCGCAAAAGGTTGCTTTGCGTATTTGGTTTTATTTTTGTTTGTTTGTGTGTATTTCCATACAAATTTTGAAATTATTTGTTCCAGTTCTGTGAAAAATACTATTGAATAACTTGATTGGTATTCCACTTTTCATAGATTGCTTGGGATAGTATAGTCATTTTCACAGTACTGATTCTTACAATCCAGGAACCTGGTGCATCTCTCGAACTGCTTGTGTTGTCTTTATTTTCATTCATCAGTGTCTTTTAGTTTTCTGCAAATAGCTATTTTGTCTCTTTCAGCAAATTCAGTTCTAAGTATTTTATTCATTTCATTGCAATGGTCATTGCGACTATTTCATTAATTTCTCTTTCTGATTTTCATTGTTGGTGAATATGAGTGCAAGGGGTTTTTGTGTCCTGCAACTTTTTTATATTCATTGATTGCATGCTAAGTTGCTTCATCATGTCTGACTATTTGCAACCCTATGGACTGTAGCCTTCCAGGCTTCTCTGTCCATGGGATTCTCCAGGCAAGAATGCTGGAGTGGGTTGCCATTTCCTTCTCCAGGGGATCTTCCTGACTGAGGAATAGAGCCCCCAGCTTTTGCATCTCCTGTATTGGCAGGCAGGTTCTCTGTCATTGGTGTCACCTGGAAAGCTCTATATTCATTGATTACCACTAGTAATTTTTTGGTGGCATCTTTAAGGTTTTCAGTATAAAGAATCATGCCATCTGCCAACAGTGAGAGTTTTACTTCTTCTTTGCTAATCTGGATTTCTTTTATTTCTTTTTCTTCTCTGACTGCTGTAGCTAGCACTTCCAAAACTATTTTGAGTAATAGTGGTGAAAGTGGGCATCCTTGTCTTCTTCTTGATTTTAGAGGAATTTCTTTCAGCTTTTCACCAATGAGAATAACATTTTCTGTGACTTTGTTTTATATGACTTTTATTATGTTGACATATGTTCCTTCTACACCTACTTTCTGGAGAGTTTTTATCACAAATGGGTGTTGAATTTTGTCAAAAGTTTTCCTACAACTATTGAGATGATCATGTTGCTTTTTAAAAATTTTTTTCCATTTATTTTTATTAGTTGGAGGCTAATTACTTTACAATATTGTAGTGGTTTTTGCCATACACTGACATGAATCAGCCATGGATTTACATGTATTCCCCATCCTCCCTCCCGCCTCCCTCCCCACCCCGTCCCTCTGGGTCTTCCCAGTGCACCAGGCCCAAGCACTTGTATCATGCATCCAACCTGGGCTGTTGATCTGTTTCACCCTTGAGAATATACATGTTTTGATGCTGTTCTCTCAAAACATCCCACCCTCGCCTTCTCCCACAGAGTCCAAAAGATGTACAGAGTCTGTATATCTGTGTCTCTTTTTCTGTTTTATGTACAGGGTTATCGTTACCATCATACAGAGTGAAGTAAGCCAGAAAAGATAAAGACCAATACAGTATACTAATGCATATATATGGAATTTAGAAAGATGGTAACGATCATGTTGCTTTTATCTTCCAGTTTGTTATGATGGTGTATGACATTTATTGATTTTTATCTACTAAAGAATCCTTGTATCCCTGGGATAAAGCCCACTTGGGCAAGATGTATGATCTTTTTAATGTTTTGTTGGATTCTGTTTGTTATAATTTTGTTGAGGATTTTTGCATTTGTGTTCATCAGTGATATTGGCAGGTGATTTTCTTCTTTTGTGGCATCTTTGTCTGGTTTTAGTATCAGGATGATGGTAGCCTCATAGGATGAGTTTGGGAGTTCTTCTTCCTCTGCAATTTCCTGGAAGAGTTTGATCAAGATAGGTGTTAGTGCTTCTCTAAGTTTTTGATAACATTCACTTATGAAGCCATGTGAAAGTGCGAAAGGGAAAGTGCAAGTCGCTCAGTCATGTCCGACTCTTTGCAACCCCATGGACTATACAGTCCATGGAATTCTCCAGGCCAGGATACTGGAGTGGGTAGCCTTTCCCTTCTCCAGGGGTCTTCCCACCCCAGGGATCGAACCCAGGTCTTCTGCATTTCAGGCAGATTCTTTACCAACTGAGCTCTCAGGGAAACCCATGAAGCCATATGGCCCTGGGCTTTTGTTTGTTGGAATATTTTTATTACAATCTTGATTTTATTGTTTGTGACTGCTCTGTTTCACATTTTTTATTTCTTCCTGGTTTAGGTTTGGAATGTTATACATTTCTAAGAATTTGTCGATTTCTTCCAGGTTGTCCATTTTATTGACATGCACATAGTGGTCACTTATAATCCTTTGCATTTCTGTGTTGTCATAATTTTTTAAAATTTCATTTCTAATTTTATTGATTTAAATCTTCTACCTTTTATTCTTGATTAGTGTGGCTTAAGATTTGTCAATTTTGTTCATCTTTTCCACGAAGCAGCTTTTAGTTTTATGGACTTTTTGCTATAATCACCTTTATGGTAAAGGGTCTGCCTGCAGTGCGGGAGACCTGGGTTTGATCTCTGAGTTGGGGAGATCCTCAGAAGAAAGAAATAGGAACCCACTCCCGTATTCTTGCCTGAAGAATACCATGGATGGAGGAGCCTGGCAGGCTACAGTTCATGGGGTCACAAAGAGTTGGACATAACTGAATGACTTCACTTTCACTTGCATGGAATATCTTTTTCTAGCCCCTCACTTTTAGTCTGTGTGTGTTCTTAGGTGTGAGGTCGGTCTCTTGTAGACAGCATATATAGGAGTCTTGCTTTTGTATCCATTCAGCAAATCTGTGTCTCTTGCTTGCAGCATTCATCCCTTACACGTTTAAGGTAATTATTGAAATGTATGATCATGTTGCCATTTACTTTATTGCTTTGCATTTGTTTCTGTAGGTCCTTTCTGTTTGTGTCTCCTGTCTAGATAATTTCCTTTAGCATTTGTTGAAGAGTTGGTTTGGCAGGGTAGAATTCTCTTAACTTTTCCTTGTTGCTTGTCTCTAAAGCTTTTGATTTTTCCTTTGAATCTGAATGAGATGCTTGCTATATAGGGTAATCTTGGTTGCAGGTTTTTCCCTTTCATCACTTTAAGTATATCCTGTCATTCCATTCTGTCCTGCAGAGTTTCCGTTGAAAGATCATCTGTTAGCCTTATGTTGCTTTTCCCTTGCTGTTTTTGTTATCAAAAATCTCTCTTCTCTATACAAGTGTGTGAATCTCTTTCAGTGTTCTTGTCTGATGAGAATGTTTTACCACTAGTCTAGGAGTTTTATCTTCTGATCTGTTTGGTCTGTGAAGTCTTAAGGCTACTGTAAGGGATTGGGACTGAACCCCAGGGGCAGGAGATTCAGCTCCAGGAATTTGGACCAACAGAGAACTGCTGACCCCATGGAACATTATAGTCAAGAGCCCTGCGAAAGGTCCCCATCTCAACACTAAGAGCAAGTGGCTATGAGCCACATCTCAGCTCATAAGTGTGGTTTGGCATGGTCTCTGTGCTGAATTGTCTCCATTCTGCTTTCTGAGAACCTGTCTTGCTGCCCTCTGAGGTTCCAAAGATTCCCTTCCTTGGCCTGGCCTGTGACACCTTTGTGTGTGGAAATTTTCCTCCTTCATGACTCCATCCCTGGGGTGCAGGCTCCTATCCTGAACTCTTCTGTCTCCCTTTTTGCATTTATTTTTTCCCCCACCCCATTCCAGGGAGATTGGTTTGCCTTTTTGGAAGTCTGGGGTACTCTGCCAGCATGCAAAAGGTGTCCTGTGGGAGTTTTTCCATATGCAGATGATTTTTAAATATATATTTGTAGGGGAGAAGGTGGTCTCCCAATTCTATTCCTCTGCCATCTTGCAGGTCCCCCTATTTTATCTATTTTTGAAAGAAAAGTATTTAAGTTTCCAACTCTAACTGTGGATTTATGTTTTTCTTTCAGTTCTATCAGTTTTTGCTTTTCATATCTGGTAGCCAAATTTACTGATTCAAATATATTTAGAACTGCCATGTCTTCGTGGTCGATTCATCCTTTTCTAATTCTCTAATGTCTTCCTTTGTCTCTGGCAACTCTCTTAGCTGAAGTCTACGCTGTCTGATATTACTATTACTTCCTTTTTTTTTTTATTAATATTTACATGATACTTAATTTTCCATGTTTTTACTTTCTATGCATTTCCATTGTCATAGTTGATATGAATGAAGTCTGTAGAGAGCGTAGCACAGGGTCTGTTTTTTAATCTATTCTGTCAATGTTTTTCAGTTATTCTACTGACAGCATTTATACTTAATGTAATTATTAAGGCTTAAATAAAATCTTTTTTTTTTTCATTTTTTTGTTCTCTTTGTTTTATGCATTTTGTTTTCCTTTTTCTCTCTGTGGATTTCTTGAACAATTTTTAGATTGTATTTGGATTTAAGTCTTTTGTTTTGAGTATATCTCATTGTATATTTCTATTAGTGCTTTCTCTTCCTACTGCTACATATATTTTGACATAACACAATCTATTAGTATTCAGTCTTTTACAAGTTCATGCGAAGTTAGAAAATTTAGCTCTGCTTATATGCCACACACTCTACTATTGAGAATTTTCACTGAGTTTTATACTTTATTTGTTGTTTTTCAGTCCTAACTTGCCATTTTATTTTTCTTTCTATGTTCAATTTATTTACAGATACTTTAGTTTTTTGTTTCTATAATGTCTATAATTACTTCCTGAAGACTTTTTATTGACTGGCTTAGTTTTTTATTGGATAATTCTACATCTTTGCCATCTCAGTGTTGGTATCTGTTGCTGTTCTTTTCATTCAAGCCTAAGGAGAGAGTTTCCCGATTTTAATGAAGTGACTGATTTTTCTATTGAAACCTGAACATGTTAGGCATTACGTTATTTCACCTTCTGTTTTAACTTGTCTAACAAGGGGAGAGAGGATGCCACCTCAGTCCTGCCCGGTGTGGGTAGAAACAGCCCATTGGCACCTGAGAGAGACTCCTGCTATCTCTGGGCAGTGTTGGGCGCTGGGCCTCTGCTCACGCCTTCAATGGGAAGAGGAGGAGGACTGTGTTATCACTCACCACGGACCCCTATTGACATGGGCTGATGGCTTCATTACTGCTGGGCATGGACAAAAGTCTTGACTCGCCACTAAAATTTCTTTGACCCTGTTCATTGGGAAGGTGGAGGGTTGCCTGGTTGCCATTGATTGACAGCAAGCCCAGGCTCCCAGATAGTTGTTATTGACACTGGGGAGGGGCAGTGCCCCTGCACAGCGCAATGACTATTTCAGTTTCCTACTTGGATTTTCTGGCATTACCCCCGCAGATATGTTGGGATTCATCACTAGGTTCTGGTGAAGCCAGAAGGGTAGACTTTCCACAAGGCCCTTGCTGATGTGGGTGGGTATCAGCACCACATGGGACATCCAGTTTATCTCTGTGGCATTGGCTGGAATAGAACAATTATTTTAAAAATGCTTTCTGTCTTGCTAGATTGATATTTTCTTGATCATTTACAGAGAGTACTTTTGTCATTTGCATTCACTGATTTATTCAGCTCTAAGTCTGGGATATTAAAATAAAAAAAGAAAAAGAAACTTACTATCGCACCTCTTTTTTTTGTTTTGTGGATCCTAGTGTACCTTGATGATCTACTGCATTTCCCCACCACTGTTCAGTTTTTTTATGTTGTTTTTAGCAAAGTGCTTAAGGTTTCTAATTTTGGTTAGTAGAAGGAATAGGAAAATTATGTCTACTTCATCTTCCCATCAGCAGGCATAATCTTTTATCCATTTTTACTAGAGGTCATTGTTTTCCAACAATTTAAAAGCTTACTTTTTGTATTAATCCATTTTCTTCTCAATACATTTCTTCCTCTATTTGTTTATTTTTGGTTTGTTGGTTGTTTGGAGTCTTGAAAGGAGATACCCACATTTTGGTTAAGGTTCAATTAATACTTTAGATAAGTGAGTGTGGCAAATTTGCAGAATACTGGACTAAATTTAGAGTTAGGACATCATCCTAAAGTAAATTTTTGGAGAAGGTAAATGAAGATTTTGCTTGTTTTTAAAGTTCTTTATGAATGTATAAGAGTGTGTATAGATTTATAGTTATAAAATATATATGCATTTTACTGCCTATTATGGTATTTGATTACTTATTCATTGCCTGACAATCCAGAGGTATTAAAAAGTCAGCCCAGTTGCCAAACCAGTATAACATGAAGCAAAGAATTTATTGTTGTTCATCATATAACAGTCCTGTGATCTAGCGCCATGCCTGGTACACCTAGTAAACCAATAAAATTTTGGTGAATGAATACATAAAATGACTGCCACCATTATTCCTAGAATATAGCTTCTTAATGCTCTTATGATGTGAATTATAAAAATGTGCTTACTTGTTACTTTGAAGTTGAGATTCCCAAAGCTTTTGTTAGAAGAAGAATATATGATTATGGTTAATAAAAATTTTATAAATTATTCTTGAAAATAATAACAATTGAAGCTTCTAGGAACAGCAGAAGACCTAATATTATAAGACACCTGGAGAAAGGGCTGAGAGAACAGAGTTAAGGAAGTAGAGCTGTTGAAGGGTAGGGGAAGAAATGCTAATGGTGATTACTGAATAGTATGCACCTCTCACATTCCCCATGTCCCCGCTTATTAACAAAAAATATAAGGTTCATTCCATTGATCTTCAGTGGATTTTTAATTATTTGGGGATTTTTTAAAAAGTGCTTAAAATTTGAGGGTCAGAAATAGGAGTCACCAAAAGCCTTCAGGTGATCTTCCGTTTTACATGAGCCCCTGGAGCATGCCTTGCTTATCCATCCTAAATTTCTCTGTCTCTGACACATGGTAGGAGTTGGTAAATGGTTATTGATTAAATATTAAGATTTGCTATTTAGATATTAAGTTTTTAAGTCTTCCTTTCTTAAGTTGAAAAACTGCAACTGAGAGGCAGTGTTTTATTCATCCCAGATAGCACAGGAAAATTTCAGCCATAATTTCTAGATAGCCTTGTTTACCACCTCTCTGGACTGTGGAACGGTGTGTGCTTTAAGCTTACTGTAAGATGTTTCAATGCAATAAATATACTTGACTCAATATTAAATTGCCAAATAAATGATGCAGAAAAGTAGCAATTAATGCTCATTGGAACAAAATTAAATAATCTAGAAATTAAAGAGAGAAGAAAAAAAAACATAAACAGAAACAAAGAGGACTTTCATTCTAAAGAATACACATTTCTTCTTTCCATTCAGATTTCCCCAATGCTAATTTGAAGCATTAAACCAAAGAGATTTTAAATAAGTAAAATAGGCTCCTAGGCTCTTCAGTGGAATGCTCAGAAGAAGTAAAAATGTATATATTAGAGTGATCAGGATATTGATTAAAATTTCAGCATTTGCCAACATCCTTTCCAAAGTTAACATGAAAAATAGCAGTTAAAATCTAAGGCAAGATTTAACAACAAATAGAGAACCCCAGCCATTCGTCATGGATATCTGAGGATTTATCATTGCTAACAGAGACTTGAAATAGCGTAATAGTCACAGAGATGTTTGATTAAACAAACAACAAAATAATGATAAACCAATATCAATACCAGCTAAAATGATGACAGCTCCATTATACTTAAATTTTATTAGTCATTTAATTTTAAAAGATAAAAACTTTAAAACTGATTTAAATAAATTGATTGTGGTACCAGTTCTAAAGTGTGATGGAGGGGTAGGGAGCTTCTGATACATCAAGGAATTCTTGATGTAGCTAGTACCCTACAATTCAATTCAATTCTGACACTGTCTACTTGGAGATTGTGTAACCAAACCCAAGTTCCTATGTCTGAGGCACAGCAAGGTCAGAAAGACCAAAATGTTATAGTGTGCAGCGCAGAAATATTCATTGCAGGGCCAAAAAGGGAGAACAGGTGGTTTGTGCTCAAAACCCCCAAATTTCCTGATGGATTTGGGGGGGAAGTTTTATTTATTATTTTTATTTTTGGCTGCACTGGGTTCTCATTTCTGCACACGAGCTTTCTCTGCTCTTGTGGCTCAGGGGTTCAGTAGTCGTAGCAAGTGGGCTCAGTAGTCATGGCACATGGACTTCGTAGCCCTGTGGCATGTGGAATCTTCCTGGAACAGGGATTGAACACATGTCTCCTACATTGGAAGACAGATTCCCAAGCCCTGAACAGCCAGGGCAGTTCAGGAAAAGTCTTTATAGGATAAATTTGGGGTTAGGGCTGCTGTAAGGCATGCTATTTCTTCTGATTCATTGGCGGTGAGATAACAGGAAGTTCTCCAGGAATCTGGTGCTCAGCCTGAAGTTACCATCCTCTACCTGGTTGGGGACCTTGCTCTCCGCGTTGGAACTCAAAGATGTCGTTGCGTATATTCCCTGAGGAGGAGCCAGGAGCCTGGTCCAAGGCTGCGCTGCTGTTCCTCGACTGCTCCTCTCTTACCTGTGTTCCTTCCCTTCCACAATTAACGATTATTTGAATCTGCTCTTTGGATCTCAGGGAAGGTTAACTAGGCTGAATGAGGCCTATTTCCTACCAACAAGAAACAAGGGACACAGAGGATTTGAATCCAGGAGCCCCACAGAGTCCTGTCTCAGTTTCAATAGCAACAATTTCACAGGGTAAAGTTTCTGCCACCCTACCCGACCCCCTGCCCAGTCCTGATACCAGCTGTAAGTTTAGGATATTATCTGTGCTTCTGACTGAACAGGTAGAGATTAGAGGTTTCCACGATCCCCTACTTGTCTTCAAATATCACTCACAAGTCCAGGTACTGTATTTCTAATCATGTGGCTATAAATCAGAGGTTTGATTAATTTGCTAGAGCACTGCACATTTACTTACCAGATTACTGATTTATTAAAAAAGGATGTAACTCTGAAATATCCAGATGAAAGAGATGTATATAGCAAGATGTGGGAAAAGGGCTTGGATTTCTCACTGATACCAAGCAGGACCTCTTGGGGCTCTTGCGCACAAATCTTTTCTGCTTCCTCCATTTGTGATGACAAGAAACAGGCTTCATTCAGCCTCCATGAGGAGAAGGCAATGGCACCCCACTCCAGGACTCTTGCCTGGAAAATCCCATGGACGGAGGAGCCTAATAGGCTGCAGTCCATGGGGTCACTAAGAGTCAGATGTGACTGAGCAACTTCACTTTCACTTTTCACTTTCATGCATTGGAGAAAGAAATGGCAACCCACTCCATTGTTCTTGATGGAGAATCCCAGGGATGGGGGAGTCTGGTGGATTGCCATCTATGGGGTTACACAGAATCGGACACGACAGAAGCAACTTAGCAGCAGCAGCAGCAGCCTCCATCTCACAAAAGTTCCAATGGGAAGGTTCCAGCATTATTAATTAAGGACGGGAGGGAATGCCAGATGAGGGAGAAGCAAATAGTTGAGAGAAATAAGAATGCAGCCTTGGGGCAGGATTCTGGTTCCCCATCAAGGGATTCACATAGCAATATCTTTGAACGATTTTTCAGATACTGAAATCCCCTCTAGGTAGCAGAGGCTAACAATTAATTATGCTGCCCACAAACATACAGACCCCAGAAGAGTTGGAACCTGAAAGTTGATGATGCTGACTCCTGCTTACCTCACCACTAAAGCATCCGAAGAATGCAAGGCTGTCACTATCTTGATCATTATTGCATACCCCTGATCATGAGTCCTGACTGTAAGCTGTCTCCCTATTCCCCAGGAGCAAGTTCATGGGGCACTAGCCTGCTGGGTTCCTTCTTTGCCTGGCAAAAATGAAGCTACTCTTGCTCGCTCCTCCATAACTGTGACTCTGTGTGGCATGTTCGGCATGGATGTACAGAGGGCTAAGATCATGGCATCAGCACCCTCCAGGCGGGTCACTCTCCCAGCACCTCTACGTGTTCAGCAGTCTGAAAGCTCTCTGAATAGCTTCCTTTTGAACTTTTATGGAAAATTCATTTATATACATAACTGATTAAATCATTGGCCACAGGCAATTGATTTACTCTTCATTCCCTCTTCTCTCTCCTGAAGTCAGGGGTGGGAAATGAAAATCCCTACCCTGTAGCCACATGATTTTCCCCTGGGCAATCAGCTCCCCAGAGTATGAGCTTTCCAAAAGTCACTTCATTCAAATAAAAAAAGACACCTTTATTATTCTCAACATTTGTAGTTCCAACCTAGGAAAATGCAGTGGTTTGGGCAGCTGTGAGTCAGAAACTTTATACAAAGATCAAATACATATGAGAAATGTAATTTGGTCCTCTGAATGACCAAATGTATATTTCTTAAAAATCATAGTATTACCTACCTGAAGCATAAGGAAAAAATAATTTTCAGAGTTAAACATTTTAATTTTAAAGTTTATGATTAATGGGACAATGGAAGTTGGCTGTTATTGAAGAAGAAATATTTAACAAAATGTGCTATGTGGTCTTGGCCAAACTTTTCAACTTCTATGCTTTTTTGTATTCTTATTTCAAAAAAGCATGACATTCACAACATAGATCTATTATCACAATTCAATTAGAGTCAATAGAACTCTTAATGACCTATCTTAGAGCTCTCTCCCACTTATTTTTTTCCCATCTCTTTTATATTGGCTTCCCAGACAAACTTGCTTTGAGATGGAAATTATCATGAGTAAATATGTTGAAGGATGCTATCAGAGTCATCAACTAGAGATGGCTATTGGGGGCTGAATAGACAGAAGCTGGTCTGCAACAGTCTCAACAAACCTTTCAGCTGACCCCACTATGACTTCTGAAGCTGAGACGACTTTTCAGAATTGTCCCAAATTAGGCTGCGGCCTGAGCATTTATACTCCATGCAGACCAGTGATTCACTCCAGGCTGCCTGAGAATGGGGCCTTTGAATGAAGGCACTCCCTTTACTTGAGAGCATCTCAGCACAGCTCCAAGTATCTTAGCTGGGAAGGCCACCTCTCCTCACTGAAAGCTGACACTCTTTTTGATACTGAAAGTAAAACATGTAAGCATTCTTGGCATGTTTTACAGATAAGGCATGGTTACTTGTTATACCACTGAAAAATGAGATGGTATATCATATTTTGAGAAGAGTATAAAAAGCATAGAAATCATGAAGCAGATCCCAGGCCTCTATTGCACTTTTTTTTCCCCTTCTAGAGTACAAATCCCTACTCTTGCAAAGCTGTCCTCAATCAATAGCATTGTATTCAATTGATTTGGGGATGTGACACAGTCTTTACTCATTTTAGAAAACTCAGGCTGTTAGAAGAAAGAACAGTACTGCTGCTGCTGCTAAGTCACCTCAGTCGTGTCCGACTCTGTGAGACGGCAGCCCACCAGGCTCCCCCATCCCCGGGATTCTCCAGGCAAGAACACTGGAGTGGGCTGCCATTTCCTTCTCCAACGCATGAAAGTGAAAAGTGACTAAAAAAAAAAAAAAAAGAAAGAAAGTGAAAAGTGAAAGTACCATATTCACTTAAAGACAGGTTCAGTGGTATGATTTCATAAATACATACCCTCATGTCTCATTTTCATGAAGATCTCAAGGGTAAAACTGTCAGAGAGCATTACTGAAACACTTCTGTACCAGAAAAACAACAAAACTCAAGAGACTCCGTATACAATTATTATTACTTTAAGTGTTATTTCTTTTATAGCCACATGAATGCCTTATAGTCGTTTTAGTAAATAAAATGCATGATATAAAATAAATGTATATAAAATATGAGAACTAAAGAGCTTACACGATAAAGACTAGACTGCAAATGGACTGCAGGTGCTTAAAAAATGAGGATGATGCTGACTTTAGAGGATTGGAAACAAAGAGGGAAAAGAAGTAATCTAGTTCTGAAGGTTAGATGGTGCTAAAACTTGAAATTTATTCAACCATTTCATTGCCATTTAGAGCGTAGGAAATAGTCAAGCCATGCAAATAAAAGTCAGCCTATTAAAGATAAAAAATAAAATATACATCTTTAAAAAGTCACCAACACGAGTGCTATGATACAGTGGAAAGTAAATACAAATTTCTTTTTCTCCCATACTGCCCCACTTTTATCAGCCTCCTCACCGATTTCTTTCCCAAATTTCTCTTCAAATACTCTGCTCTTTCCTCTGGTACATTCCTTTTCTTTTTTTCTCAGACAGATAGAACAGGGCTCTTTAATATAGAATTCCTATTTTCTGTTTATTCTCTCCCAAGCACAAAGTCAAGTCCATGGCTTCAACTTGGCAAACCTCAGTTAATGATCTCAACTTGTGTGTGTGTTTGTAGTCCTCTTCATCTTATAAACAGTAACATAAAGATCATTTTCCATTCTTTGTGCTACTAGAAAAAAAAAATATTTTTTAGGTCAATGATTAACCAAGATTTCTTGGCTTGCTGGAATCTTTGTCCTGACCTCTGGAAGCAGAACACCTTTACTCTCTCTGAAATAAGAATGGAGTGCATGGAGTTTATACAGAAAGTGCAGAGACACCAGCAGAGGATAGAAAGTGATTTCAGGAAGAGGAAAGGGAGAGGCAACCCTAACACTAGCCCAAGCCCTAACCCTAAGGTAAAAGGAAGATTGGTGACTTCAGATTGCAATTAAGCAGTTTTTCCTATGGAAAAACTCAAAGGTCACCTTAACACACTTCTTCAGTTCAGTTCAGTTCAGTTACTCAGTCGTGTCTGGCTCTTTGTGGCCCCATCAACCACAGCACTCCAGGCCTCCCTGTCCATCACCAGCTCCCGGAGTTGAAAGTCATGTCCACCAGGTCTGTGATGCCATCCAGCCATCTCATCCTCTGTTGTCCCTTTCTCCTCCTACCTTCAATCTTTCCCAGCATCGGGGTCTTTTCAAATGAGTCAGTCCTTCGCATCAGGTGGCCAAAGTGTTGGAGTTTCAGCTTCAACATCAGTCCTTCCAATGAACAGGAAATCAGGACTGATTTCCTTTAGGATGGACTGGTTGGATCTCCTTGCAGTCCAAGGGACTCTCAAGAGTGTTCTCCAACACCATAGTTCAAAAGCATCAATTCTTTGACTCTCAGTTTTCTTTATAGTCCAATTCTAACATCCATACATGACTATGGGAAAAACCATAGCCTTGACTAGGATACACGTCTTTCTAAGGGTCAAAAAGATAAAACTCTTTAACTCCCAACATATGTCTTTCATTGTTTAAGGGCTTCCCCCAGAAGGGTATTTGTTTACATACAACAGCTTCCTAGAACCTGAAACACTCTAACAAAAATGTAGATGCTGGTCATTAGAATTCAGACTAGAATGCAAGAACGGACAGTGAGGAGGCTGAAGGCATATGGATGGAATATCAATAGCATCTGCCATAATCCAATAATAAGTACATTCTTGGCTCATTTCACATTATGGTTTAAAAATATGGGATCTTCCCAGTCCCCCCACTTGTCTTCACATATCTCACAGAGCGTATGTTCTACCACTAATTTACTTTATTAATTTTGACTAACACAATACATAAAACAGTGCTAAGAATGATAAATGCAAGACAATGTCTTTAAAAACCTCTATTACTTGTATTTTATTGTTTATCCTAATGTTATCATACTCTGTTAGATTAAGGTCCCTTGCTATCAGTGCTACTATCCCTTACAACTGAGCGACTGAACTGAACTGAACCCCTTACATATAGAAAGTGAAAGTGAAAGTCGCTCAGTCATGTCTGACTCTTTGCAACCCCATGGACTATACTGTCCATGGAATTCTCCAGGCCAGGACACTGGAGTGGGTAACTTTTCCCTTCTCCACGGGATCTTCCGAACCCATGGATCAAACACAGGTCTTCCACATTGCCACAAACGCTTTACCAGCTGAGCTGCAAGGGAAGCCCGTACAGACTTTGGTATAAATGGTTGAAAAGCAGTAAACAGGTAACACTGTTCCTAATCTAATCTCTTTTCATCTCTCCTGTATTTTTTTAAAGCAAACTGCATTTTAATAACATAAATATGATTCAAGATTATTGACACAAGGCAAGACAATCCAGAGTATTAAAAATGATTTGTTCTTCTCAATCAGATATAAAACAATAAGGACACCAAATATATCTAGTTAGAATATAGCTAGAAGGTCGGGTGCACCTGGGGAAAAGGAGGGAGGCTTAGAGAGGGATCAGCATGTTATTAGGCAACATTAGGGAACCTATTAGAGCGTGAATCAACGGCCACTATGGAGAGAAATAATAAATACAAAATGGAGCATAAATGCCACAGTCTTCAGATTCTGTAGATACTGACCTGAGCACCCACACTTAGATATTGAGGATTTCTAGAGAAATAAATGAATTCACTGGATTCTTCTTATTTCCCTGTTCACAGAAGTTATATTTTAAGTCCACCTGAAAAGGTTGTTCTGCACAATTTCAGAGCTGATATCCTTCAAAAACCCCAGAAAATTTTCCTGCAGGATTGGGAAAGAATTTGAGGTCCTTTCACAGTGGAAAAAACTGTTAGGAAATAAGGATTCTTTTTGTTATTACTCTGGTAGCTTTTTAATCTTGCCATTTGTTTAATAAAACCTGTGTTATGACAATTGTTAACCACAGGATGAGGTTCCTCTGAGTCAGATTAAAGGCTTGGGGAAGAAGGTCCAAATTTGGCTCATCCTTGTGATACAAAATCCTTACAAATGTGTAACAATGTGTGTGTCCTATCTATACATGCAGTTGTTTTACCAGATGTTCATGTTTCCCCCAGCTCTTCAGCAGCAAAATTCCACTGATTTGCTGACAGATGGATTTAGAAGAATCAAATGACAATGTTTAAAATTTTTCCTTTCTGGCAAACTAATGTGTGTGTGCATGTATGTGTGTTCTGGAGAAAACTAAGTCCCCCCTCCGTCCCAAAAAAAAAGGTTTTTGTGACTAATTAAGCTTTTCTGTGTACACTTGCTTCAAATTCTAAAGTCTACTTTAAACAAAGAGTATGAATGACTATAATTAAACACTCTTCCATGGAAAGAGAGAAATTGCTGAGTCTTTAGAAAGCAGTCTCTCTCTGATTAAAATGTCCATTTTCTTTTCTTTAATATTTATCTATGTGGAGAGACTAATTAGAAATAATTAAAGTATGAACAAGGATATCAAACACTAATGAGCATCTATTTTGAATGCATTTATAAATGATATACAAAATGAGGTGTTTTGATACTTCTGACCTTTAGCAAAGGACGGATCAACAGAAGAGGACTCAGTTTCCAAGGTCAAAGCCAAAATGGATAAGATAAATTTCTGAAGAGAAAGCCTCTACGTAAGAACATATTGTAGGAAAGTGTAGGTCACCAGTCGTATCTTCCAGCTGGCATAGTCACTAGGTCAGATCGCTATCCTGGAAAAGCGCACTCATGCACACACACACACTTTACATAAACCAGTGAAATTTGATTGAATTGCCAAATCAAATGAGGCAGTGGTGCTAAAGTGTGATGAGATACAGTCTTAAAATAACCCATTGTAGATCTCCGCAGGAGCTACTCGTATCTTTACCTTGAGTGTGAGAGAATGTAAATCTAGATCCTGGGCTTCCTTTTTGGTGGGGAAGATGTGAAGTAGCAGATAGGTGGGTCCAGGCTGAGCAGTTGCCACCAGTCTCCTGCTAACACTTTGAGACAAGAGCAGAAGCATTGGGCTCTGATTGGGTGGAAGACAAAATGATTACAATTTCCTCAATCTTGAGGTCAAAAGCATTTTCCAGAATAACTCGTGTGCAGAGAAGATCCTCAGTCTAGGGATAGGCCAATGAAGGGAGATGCCACCACCCCATAAAATGTCTTGCCAGCCCCCAGAAACCTTCGCGTTGGCTGAGAGATGCATGCACTCCATCCAAAAGGACGCTGAGTCAGGTCGAATATGGACACAAGCAAGATGACTGGCCGGAGGCACCCAGGGGACGGCCCCAGGGTAAGCCGCCTCTGTTGGAAGAAGCCGGTGGCCCACAGCCCACGGGGTCACAAGGAGCCAAGCAGGATTCCGTGAGGAACAGCCACACTAGGAGCAGCCCACTCTTCGAGTTCACCCACGTGCATTCTCTCACGCGCACTTTGCTTGTAATGAACACTTTAACCGTTTCACAGTCGTGGTCTCTTTGCTGAACTCTTTCTTCAAGGAAGGCAAGTACTGAAGTCTGGTTCCAGCCATTCCCCCATTGAATTCAAATACAGACAGGCAGCCTTGCTCATGGTTAAGGATTCAGGCTCTGGAAGAAGCTGAAGTTTCTAATGAGGAGACTGAAAAGACATTTTTGATGAGTATCAAAGAAGGAAATACATGGAAAAGATTGATATCATGCTTAGCTTTAAGAGAGTACTCTATATATCTTAAATTATTTATCATTTTTTCAAAATTGACTCATTCAAATTAGCAGATTATCAATCTGACAGTGAGGGAGTATCAATCAAAACACAAATCTTATTTTGTTTTAGTGTTCTTTGAAATGCATATGCAAATTTTGTTAACCATGAATTTACCAGGTGGGAAATAAATATAAGACTGGCCTTGTCATATAGGTGAGGTAGACAAAGTGCCAGCTACATTTTTCTTTGTTTCCTGCTAGGTTTTTCTATCTGATGAGGCTCTATCAAGTTAGTGAACTGAAATACGTCTGTACCCTTACACTTGAAGGTGTCTCTGGAAACATAAATGTTGCCTCTGGTAGCCATTGTGTGTAAAGGGGGAAGCCACTGATATGGGTAATGTGATGACCATGATTGGATTTCTTTCTCTGTTCCTGCTAAGTTTAGTCTGTAAAGAATATATATTTATTTTAAAAAGTAGGACTTTGAAAATATATTTCATTTATCTTTAAGATTAAAAATTTGGCCAAGTATAAAATCCTACCTTCAAAAATTTTTCTTGAAATTTTAGAGGTGTGGCTTGATTAAAATGCTGTGTTGCTGAAGAATCTGATGATATCTGACTTAGAAATGTCTGTAGATATATGATATTTACTTGTGTAACTCTGTGGGTGTATTTGACCTTGTACCTTTGTGATTCTCAGGTTTATTATCAAACAAAATTTGCTGTTTACCATATGTAGAAAGACATCTTTACAAAAAAGATCACACAAAGATTCATAGATACTTTAGACTAATAAGGTGTCAGAAGGCAATATTTGGGGGTGAGGAGTGGAACATATTCAGAAACAATAATCACAGGAGTTAAGAGCTTGCATTCTTGGCTCCACCATTTACCAGCTGTACAGGCTTGGCAAAGTAGTTTACCTTCTAAGCATGAGACTTATGAATTTGAAAATAAAGTCTGCATTGCAGATATTTATTTGCTTGCTTATTTTTAGGCAAAATAAATATCCCAAAACTAGTTTTGTCCTCTATTTTAGGTAGGCTCAATTCACTTTTTCAAATGGATAGCATTTAATTTTTTTAAATTGATATCCTAAAAAACTAAATTATTTTAATAAAGAATAGCATGTTTATGCTAGCCATCAATTATATGAAAAATTATCGAACATAATAAAATACATTTATTAAAAATGCATAATGTTTAGCCAACTTGAAAAACAAATCAGTTGCTTGAAGCTGTCCTCTGGCAAACCTAATAGTTAACATATGCAATTTGAAGTGGAAAGGAAAACAAAACACTAAAGAAAAAATAATATAAATTAAAATAGAAGGAATACATTCATTTCTCTCATTAAGAAAATCAAAGAAATTATTTATTTCCCTTTTAAAAGAAATAATGTGTGCGGATGTACAAAAAACAACAAAATATCATATTCCAATCAAAGGGGTAGAAATGAAAGAACACAAATTAGGTTGCTCATTATAATGTCAATTATTTGCATTAGACAACCAACTTTAAACCTTTCAACTATGGCTAGAAATTCTCCTCAGCTATGTAAATGTGCTTTCAATTAATTCTGTTTCCCTGATAACAATCTAACACTTCAGGCTTTTCCTCCTCTCTCTCTCTCTCTTTTGGAATTTAAGCCCAACTACTGTATTTCCTGAGTATTCATTGTATTTTATCAACAGAGATTAAAGGTTTAGACTAGTTGGTAATCCCATTACCTTGCATGAGCAAAGTGAAAGTATCTTTGGTCATTGCCTGAAGAACTCCAGGGATTTATCCTGAGTGAGTATAAAATCCAATTAATTTATGGGTTTCCTAGCAGCCATGTGGATCATTATTTATTCACTTGAATGCTTATGTTTACTACTATTTTACAAGGAGATTTTCTATTATAGAAAAGAAACTTGATTTGATTTTTCAAGCTAAATTTATTTGAAGTAGGGTTGACTTATGTAAAAATATTTTAAAGATGAAATATTACCATATGGAAAAAAGAATATGCATTTTATTAAAATGAATGGGCTGGACTCATGTTTTATTTTAGAAACCTTCATTCAAGACCTGAGCTAATAAGGTATTTTCTTCAGAACAAGTCCAAAATGTGTACATTCTTCCACCTCTTATCATGATCTCACACACACACACACATGCACACACATTTTGATAACTGATGCATAGCTGAGAGGGACAGGAACATTTGAGCCAATAATGAGAAACTGGGCTTGCTTAGCAAAGTCATAACATTATTTAGAGGTTTAGACAATGAGATAATATTTTGTAAAACAGCTACTATATTTTCTAAGGTGTAGTAAATTTAACAAATAATTATTTGTTAGCAGCTATTATTACCTTACTGATATTACTCATTAATGATCTTTTGCTTATTGTTTTGGGAAAATGCAATTGTTAGATGGGAGTTCTACATGTAATACAAGCTATAATGTTTTATGGTAATGTAGGGGACTGTGTAAGGGTAAGTGCAAATTGAACATGGGAAACTTATTTCTAGATAAAAATAAGAGGAAAGACTCACCCTCTTTTTTCTTTTAGAATTTTTCTCTTGGTTCTATCCAAATTTATGCAAATTTTTAAATTGCCAATTTCAAAGCTCAACAATGTCTCTTCAAGGATCTGAGAGCCTTATCTCTGAAATGTAATCATCGAGGAAAATACTGCTACACCTCCTACTTCCCTGGGAAGAGATGAGTCTTATTTCAGGTGTCATCTGATTCTGAATTTTAAAGCCTACATCCTTTACTGAATGGATTATGTCCAATTAGTTATGAAAGGATGAAATTTATTTCTACCTTTGCAAACTCTTTAGCAGATTGCTTATCTATGAAATGTGTCTCATCACAATCTGGTTTAATGCTTATTCAACAATAATATTTTACTGGTCTTCTATCTTTGTAAATGTTTTCTACATTGGGGGAAGATTTTGGTTTGACCTGGTGGCTCAGACTGTAAAGAATCCACCAACAATGCTGAGGACTTGGGTTCAGCTCCTGGGTTGAGACGTTCCTCTGGAGGAGGGCATGACAACCCACTCCACTAGTCTTGCCTCGTGAATGCCCACAGACAGAGGAGCCTGGTGGGCTACAGTCCATGGGGTTGCAAAGAGTTGGACATAACTGAGCGACTAAACACAGCATATCCCCCACCCCCTAAATAAAATTCTCTCTCTTTTCCTGAGTGTCCCCCCAAATTTCAGGATATCATAACTTCTTTGTACAGGAGAAAATCTTAATTGACCATTTTCTCTCTTTGAATACTTTGTAAATAATGTGAATAATGGACTCTGAGCGGGGCTATACAGAATCCAGTTTAGCAATATGGTCTTTGAATCTAGAAGTTTCTTTCCAAAAGCTCTTTAAGAAAAAACTAGCATTTTTACTTTTTCCATAAATATAGAAGAAAATTTTTTTCAAAGACACTGGTTAAAATGGTAAGACATATTTTATTCAAGCCACTGCAATAGAGGAGAGAGATTTCAGCATAGACATGAGTTCAATTCTGAGAGTATCAAAGACAGCTAATAATCAGAGTCAGCTAGTAAAGTGAGGGGGGAAAGTAGATGGAACTTACTGACAGGAACTTGGTAAGAAATCTAGGGTAGGAAGATCTTTGCTAAACGGCTCTAAAATTGATTCTCATTAAATGCAAGCTAAGACTGGAGTGAGGGTGATACCTAGCTATAAAGAGGATTCACAGAACCTGCTTAAAGATTGGTGAAGGAAGGAAAACTTGTCCTAAGTTTCTACCTATGATTACCTTAGTTACTACTCAGTATTTTGGCTGAAATGGGCAGAAGTGGAAGTATGGAGAGAATCAACATGAGATCTGGGAGAAAAAAAAAATGCTGTTAGAAATTACTAAACAAGTTGTAAAAACTTTAAAGTTACGTGTTACCTGGTTAGAACGTATGGTTATGATAAAGATGACTAAAGTAATAAGACATTGACCTTAATAAGTTCCTTTGGAATATTTAAATATTTCTTATAGTTGACCCTTAGTAGATATTATATTTTGTTTTTTTAAATAAACAAAGGAACATATTCAATACTTCAAATTCAGTAAACATTTCTTGCAAACCTGCAATATGAAACAGGACCCTATGTGAGGAATTTACAGCTCGGAAAGTTGGATGAATCTAAAAACTTGTTATTTCAATAAAATAATGAAATATACAGGCATACCTTGGAAACATTTCTGGTTTGGCTCAAGAAAACTGCAACAAAACGAATATCATTATTAAGTGGCTCACACAATTATTTTTGATTTCCTGGTACATATAAAAGTTGCATTTACACTATCTTGTATTCTGTGTGAAATGGCATTGGGTCTAAAACTACAGTTTGTGTATCCTGTTTATCCTAGTTAAAAATAGTTTATTGTTACAAAGTGCCACCCATTATTTGAGTGTTATAATAGTTATAATAGTTTTGCTGGTGGAGGATTTAATCTTGTTGTTTAGTCGCTCAGTTGTGTCCAAATCTTTAGTAACCCCATTCACTGTAGCCCACCAGGTCCCTCTGTCCATGGAATTTCCCAATCAAGAATACTGAAGTAGGTTGCCATTTCCTTCTCTAGGGGATCTTCGGGACCCATGGGTCGAACCTGTTTCTCTGGCATTAAGGGCAGATTCTTGCCTGCTGAGCCACCAGAGAAGCCCAGAGAATTTAATACATTGGGAGAATTACCAAAATATGACAAAGAAATGTGAAGCATACAGATATTGTTGGAAAACTGGTGCTAATAGACTGGCTTAATGAAGGGTTGCCACAAACCTTCAATTTAAAAAAGCTCAATATCTGCCAAGCACAGCAAACCAAGGATTTCTGAGAAGGAAAGCATGTGTGCTTGTTGTAAAGTTCTCTTCAATTTTAACTGGAACTGCAATCTAGAGGACGCATGTAATATGCCCAATATAGCAAGCAGTACAAGTTATTTGACTAAGTTCCCATCTTTTTCTTCAAAGCAATTGTAACAGATAGTTCACACAATGAATAGTAAATTAGGTCCTGGGGAGTGATGGAAAAAGTGAAAAATCAGAATTCTCTTCGGGAACTTTTTAGAAAAACAAGCAAACTAATAAACAACAGGAGAATAGCCTTAAGAAAAGCAAAAACAGAAATTCAGAGACAAAGGTGCAAGATGTGCACAGTCCATCTATGCAACAGGATAATTTAAGTGACCTTAATAATTTGTGACCTTAAATTAAATGAACAAATTGCTTTCAATAATACACTTTTTTTGTTGTTGTTGCATCCACTTTCAATATACTTTAAGTGGCTAGGGACTGTTTTGGTAAAGGAAAGGAGAATTTCATTTATACCTGGTGATTTTACAGTGAGAAATAAACACTTAATTTAAATCGGCACCTTTATTTTGATCAATTTTCACCATTGTAATGTCTTCATTCCATTTTCAAAGATCAGTTGCATATAATTGAGTCTATGTCTGGGCTTCTTATCTGGTTCATTGATTTGCCTATTGTTTTTGCAGTAATATCCTATCTTGAATACCCTAGCCTCATAGTAAACCAAGTCATATAATGTCAATCTTCAACTTTGTTCTTCTTCAATGTTGTGTATGCTATTCTGGGTTTTTGAAATTCCATATAAACTTTAGATACAGTTTGTTAATTTCTACAACAAGCTTCCTGGTATTTTGGCTGAGTTTACATTGAATCTATCAGTTCAGTTCAGGTATTCAGTCTTGTCCAACTCTCTGGGACCCCATGAATAGCAGCACGCCAGGCCTCCCTGTCCATCACCAACTCCCAGAGTTTACTCAAACTCATGTCCATTGAGTCAGTGATGCCATCCAGCCTTCTCATCCTCTGTCATCCCCTTCTCCTCCTGCCCCCAATCCCTCCCAGCATCAGGGTCTTTTCAAATAAGTCAACTCTTCCCATGAGGTGGCCAAAGTATTGGATTTCAGCTTCAGCATCAGTCCTTCCAATGAACACCTAGGACTGATCTCCTTTAGGATGGACTGGTTGGATCTCCTTGCAGTCCAAGGGACTCTCAAGAGTCTTCTCCAACACCACAGTTCAAAAGCATCAATTTTTTGGCGTTCAGCTTTCCTCACAGTCCAACTCTCACATGCATACATGACCACTGGAAAAACCATAGCCTAGACCAGATGGACCTTTGTTGGCAAAGTAATGTCTCTGCTTTTTAATATGTTGTCTAGGTTGGTCATAACTTTCCTTCCAAGGAGTAAACGCCTTTTAATTTCATGGCTGCAATCACCATCTGCAGTGATTTGGGAGCCAAAAAATAAAAATAAATAAAATAAAGTCAGCAACTGTTTCTACTGTCTCCCCATCTATTTCCCATGAGATGATGGGACCAGATGCCATGATCTTAGTTTTCTGAATGTTGAGCTTTAAGCCAACTTTGTCACTGTTCCCTTTCACTTTCTACAAGAGGTTCTTTAGTTCCTCTTCACTTTCTGCCATAAGGGTGGTGTCATCTGCATATCTGAGGTTATTGATATTTCTCCCAGCAATCTTGATTCCAGTTTGTGCTTCTTCCAGCCCAGTGTTTCTCATGATGTACTCTGCATATAAGTTAAAGAAGCAGGGTGACAATATACAGCCTGCTTTTCCTTTTTGGAACCAGTCTGTTGTTCCATGTCCAGTTCTAACTGTTGCTTCCTGACCTGCATACAGGTTTCTCAAGAGGCAGGTCAGGTGGTCTGGTATTCCCATCTCTCAGTATCTTCCACAGTTTTTTGTGATCCACACAGTCGAAGGCTTTGGTGTAGTCAATAAAGCAGAAATAGATGTGTTTTCTGGAACTCTCTTGCTTTTTCAATGATCCAGCGGATGTTGGCAATTTGATCTCTGGTTCCTCTGCCTTTTCTAAAACCAGCTTGAACATCTGGAAGTTCACGGTTGACGTATTGCTGAAGCCTGGCTTGGAGAATTTTGAGCATTACTTTACTAGCATGTGAGATGCGTGCAATTGTGCAGGAGTTTGAGCATTCTTTGGGATTGCGTTTCTTAGGGATTGGAATGAAAACTGACCTTTTACAGTCCTGTGGCCACTGCTGAGTTTTCCAAATTTGTTGGCATGTTGAGTGTAGCACTTTCACAACAACATCTTTCAGGATTTGAAATAGCTCAAATGGAATTCCATCACATCCACTAACTTTGTTCACAGTGATACTTTCTAAGGCCCACCTGACTTCACATTCCAGAATGTCTGGCTCTAGGGTGAGTGATCACACCATCATGATTATATGGGTCATGAAGATCTTTTTTGTACTGTTCTATGTATTCTTGCCAGCTCTTCTTAATATCTTCTGGTTCTGTTAGGTCCATACAATTTCTGTCCTTTATCTATCCCATCTTTGCATGAAATGTTCCCTTGGTATCTTTAATTTTCTTGAAGAGGTCTCTAGTCTTTCCCAATCTATTGTTTTCTGCTATTTCTTTGCATTCATCACTGAGGAAGGCTTTCTTATCTCTCCTGGCTATTCTTTGGAACTCTACATTCAAATGGGCATATCTTTCCTTTTCTCCTTTGCTTTTCACTTCTCTTCTTTTCACAGCTATTTGTAAGGCCTCTTCAGGCAGCCATTTTGCGTTTTTGCATTTCTTTTCCATGGGGATGGTCTTGATCCCTGTCTCCTGTACAGTGTCATGAACCTCTGTCCATAGTTCTTTATGCTCTCTGTCTATCAGATCTAGTTCCTTAAATCTATTTCTCACTTCCACTGTGTAGTCATAAGGGATTTGATTTAGGTCATACCTGAATGGTCTAGTGGTTTTCCCTACTTTCTTCAGTTTAAGTCCGAATTTGGCCATAAGGAGTTCATTATCTGAGCCACAGTCACCTCCCGGTCTTGTTTTTGCTGACTGTATAGAGCTTCTCCTTCTTTGGCTGCAAAGAATATAATCAATCTGATTTCAGTATTGACCATCTGGTGATGTCCATGTGTAGAGTCTTCTCTTGTGTTGTTGGAAGAGTGTGTTTGCTATGACCAGTGCATTCTCTTGGCAAAACGTTATCAGCCTTTACCCTCCTTCATTCTGTACTCCAAGGCCAAATTTGCCTGTCACTCCAGGAATTTCTTAACTTCCTACTTTTGCATTCCAGTCCCCTATAATGAAAAAGACATAATTTTTTGGGTGTTAGTTCTAGAAGGTCCTGTAGGTCTTCATCGAACCGTTCAGCTTCAGCTTCCCACCTACAAGGCACAGCTGCTGTGCAGGCACAGGAGGCCCGAGAGGAGCTACTCCACATTCAAGGTCAGGAGGGGCAGCCGTGAGAAGATGCGCCTCGTCCAGTTGAATCTATAGGTGATATTAGATAGAACTAACATCTAAATAATATTGAGTCTTCTTATTTTAGGACATGAAATATTCTCTATTTATTTATTTTTTCATCATTTTGGAGTTTTTCTTGCATAGACCTACTATCTATGTTATTAGATTTATATCTATGCATTTCATCTATTCAGTTATTAATATAAACAATATTGTATTTTAATTTCAAATTCTATCTGCTCACTGCTAATGTATAGGCAAGCGATTGATTTTTGTTTCCTGACTTTATAAGCTACGCCATTGATATTACAACATATTAATTGCAGACCTTTGTTCTTTCATGTTTTCTGCTTTAATAATATTATTCACAAAGAAATGCATATTTCTTTCTTTCTTTCCAGTCTGTATACCTTTTATGTTATCATCATTTTGTATTAGTTAGGACTTTATGTATGATGTAAAAATCAGTAGTGAGAGGAGATATCCTTGCCTTGTACCTAATTTTACTGGGAAAGCTTCCAGTTTCTCTCTATCAAGTAGGGTGTTACCTATAGTTTCTTCTTCTTTTTTTTTTTAATTATTAGTCTTTATCAAGTTGAGAAAGTTTCCCCTCTTCCTAGTTTACTAACAGGTTTTGTGAAAAATGGGTATTGGAGTTTGTCAAATGCTTCTGTGGTGTCTACTGACATGATCATATGATATGTCTTCTTTAGGTTGTTGATGTGAAGTATCACTGTAGCTGATTTTTTTTTTTAATTGAACAAGTCTTGCATACCTAGTTTATACCACTTGATTGTGGTATATATATACATATATATATACTGTTTGATTCAGTTGTTTAGCACTATACTGAGAATTTTCACATCTCTGCTAATGAGAGATAATGGCCTGTAATTTATTTTCTTGCAATATTTTTGTCTGATTTTTGTGTTATGGAAATGCTGGCCTCATGGAAAGAGTAAGTATTCCTTCTACTTGTACCTTCTAGAAAACAGTTTTGAAAATTGGTATAGTTTCTTCATTAAATATTTGATAGAATTCACACCTAACTCATTGAGACTGGTGTTTTCTATTTTGGAAAGTCATTAATCACCATAATTATATTTCTTTAATTAATATAGGTTTATAGAGATTTTCTATTCCTTTGATATGAATTTTAACACATTGTATCTTTTAAAACATTGGGCTATCTAATTTATGTCATCAAATTTGTGGCATAAAATTTTTCACAGTATTCCTTTATTATCCTTTTAATATCTGTGGGCTCTATGGTGATAGCCCCTCTCTCATTGCTAATAGTATGAATTTGCATCTTCCTGTTATTTATACCTTTAATTTGAAAGGCAGAAAAATGAAGATAAACATTTTGCATCCACCTCAGATTTCCTTGTGGATTTATTAGAATGTCTCTGCATTTTTTTTCTCAAATCGATTCTTTATTTCTTTTTATACTTATATTTAAAAACAATCTAGTGGCCTGATCTAAGAAAGAATCATGTACAAAGAAATCCCTATAAGGCTACCAGCAGTTTTTTTCTGCAGAGAATTTGCAAGCCAAGAGGGAATGACATGATATATTTAAAGTGTTAGAAAGGCAGATTCCACTGGTAGTCCAGTGGTTAGGATTTTACCTCCTAGCTTAGTGGGTACAGGTTTGATCCCTGGTCAGGGAAATAAGATCCCACATTCTCAGAGTGTGCCCAAAAAATAAATAAAACTTGAAATATATATATTAAAAAACTAAAGTGCTGAAAAGGAAAACCTACAACCTGGAACACTCTACCCAACAAAAGTATCATTCATAATTGGAAGAGAGATAAAGAACTTTTCACTTGCATATGGAATATAAAAACAAAACAAAATGAAAACAACAAAATAGTTATAGATTCACAGATATAGAGAAGAAAAACATTCATTACCAATAGGAGAGTAATGGGGAGAGGAAAAAGAGATACAAGCTACAAGGCTGCATATTGTCACCTTGCTTATTTAACTTACATACAGAATACATCATGCAAAATGCCAGATTGGATAAAGTACAAGCTAGAAGCAAGATTGCAGGGGAAAATATCAATTACCTCAGATATGCAGATGACAACACCTTTATGGCAGAAAGTGAAGAGGAACTAAAGAGCATCTTGATGAAAGTGAAAGAGGAGAGTGAAAAAACTGGCTTAAAATGCAACATTCAAAAGCTGAAGATCATCGTATCTGGTTTATCTCTTCATGGCAAATGGATGAAATGGAAATAATGAGAAAGTTTATTTTCTTGGGCTCCAAAATCATTACAGATGGTGAAACTGCAGCCATGACATTAAAAAATGTTTGCTCCTTGGAAGAAAAGCTATGACCAGCCTCGACAGCATATTAAAAAGCAGAGACATTACTTTACCAACAACGGCCCATCTAGTCAAAGCTATGTTTTTTTCCCAGTAGTCATGTATGGATGTTGGACCATAAATAAAACTGAGTGCCAAAGCATTGATGCTTTTGAACTGTGGTTTTGGAGAAGAGTCTTGGGAGTCCCTTGAACAGCAAGGAGAACAAACCAGTCAGCCCTAAAGCAAATCAGTCCTGAATATTCATTGGAAGGACTGATGCTAAAGCTGAAACTCCAGTACTTTGGCCACTTGATGCAAAGAGCTGAGTCATTGGAAAAGCCCTTGATGCTTGGAAAGATTGAAGGCAGGAGGAGAAGGGGATGACAGAGGATGAGATTGTTGGATGGCATCACTGACTCTCTGGACATGAATTTGAGTAAGCTCCTTGAGTTGGTGATGGATAAGGAAGCCTGGCATGCTGCAGTCCAAGGGGTCACAAAGAGTTGGACACGGCTGAGTGACTGAACTGAACTGAACTGAATTGATGGGAAGGTTAAGAAAATAGAACACATGGTAATGATGATGTTAAGTCTAGAAATGGTTTTATAGAATAGTTCATGTTTGGATAATACCTTGTTAGTAAGGAACTAATAGGGGAAAGTGCACTTGAATGAACAAAGGCAGACAAAATACATTCATGAGTATCTGTTAGCTTTTTAACACTCCAGCTATCTGAATTCCAGGTAACTGGAGCAGGGGAAATGGAAAGATTTTTTGGAGATAGATGATGAATTACATCCATTTATCTATTGTCTAACTTAGGAACTATAATGCTGTTTGATAGCTAGGGAGTGAATATATTAAGTGCATTCTATCCCTAAGCAGGCATCCACAAAATTAAACTGTGCTTTAGAAACTTTCACAGTGCAGTGATGATTTTCAGAAAGTCTTCAGTTTACACCTGGGTAAATTCTAAAGGCTGGATATGAGAGATTTTTTTCACTGATGAGAAGTTCATGGCTTTGAAAGAGGTGTAGAAACATAAAGCACAAGGCAGTTTATATACAAGAGAAGAAGAGAAGCTAAAGGCGAAGGAAAAAAGGAAAGATATGCACATTTGAATGCAGAGTCCCAAAGAATAGCAAGGAGAGATAAGAAAGCCTTCTTTATTGATCAATGCAAAGAAATAGAGGGAAACAATAGAATGGGAAGACTAGAGATCTCTTCAAGAAAATTAGAGATATCAAGGGAACATTTCTTGCAAAAATGGGCATAATAAAGGACATAAATGATATGGACCTAACAGAAGCAGAAGATATTAATAAGAGGTGTCAAGAATACACAGAAGAACTATGCAAAAAAGATCTACATGACCCAGATAGCCATGATGGTGTGATTACTCAACCTAGAACCAGACATCCTGGAATGTGAAGTCAAATGGGACTTAGGAAGCATCACTATGAACAAAGCTAGACAGGAGACGATGGAATTTCAGTTTAGATACTTCAAATCCTAAAATATGATGCCATGAAAGTGCCCCATTCAATATGCCAGCAAATTTGGAAAACTCAGCAGTGGGCACAGGAATAGAAAAGGTCAGCTTTCATTCCAATCCCAAAGAAAGGCAATGCCAAGGAAGGTTCATTGCACTCATCTCACATGCTAGCAAAGTAATGCTCAAAATTCTCCAAGCCAGGCTTCAACAGTATGTGAACCATGCATTTCCAGATGTTCAAGCTGGATTTAGAAAAGACAGAGGAACTAGAAATCAAATTCCCAACATCTGTTGGATCATCAAAAAAGCAAGAAAGTTCCAGGAAAACAGTTACTTCTGCTTTACTGACTACACCAAAACTCTTGAATGTTGGATCACAACAAACTGGAAAATTCTTAAAGTGATGGTAATACCAGACCACCTTACCTGCCCCCTGAGAAATCTGTATGCAGGTCAAGAAGCAACAGTTAGAACTGGACATGGAACAATAGACAAGTTTCAAATTGGGAAGGGAGTATGTCAAGGCTGTAAATTGCCACATTGCTTATTTAACTTATATGCAGAGTACATCATGAGAAACACTGGGCTGGATGAAGCACAAGTTGGAATCATGATTGCCAAGAGAAATATCAATGTCAGTAACTGCAGATGACACCACCCTTATGGCAGAAATTGAAGAAGAACTAAAGAGTCTCTTGATTAAAGCGAAAGAGGAGAGTGAAAAATTTGGCTTAGAATTCAACACTCAGAGACCTAAGGTCATGGCATCTGGTCCCATCACTTTATGGCAAATAGAATGGGGAAACAATGGAAACAGTGATAGACTTTATTTTGGGGAGCTTCAAAATCAGTACAGGTGGTGACTGCAGCCATGAAATTGAAAGATGTTTGCTCCTTGGAAGAAAAACTGTGACCAACCTAGACAGTATATTAAAAAGCAGATGCATTACTTTGCCAAGAAAGGTCTATCTAATCAAAGCTATGGTTTTCCCAGTAGTCTTGTATGGATGTGAGAGTTGGAATATAGAGAAAGCTGAGTGACAGAGAATTGATGGTTTTGCACTGTGGTGTTGGAAAATACCCTTGAGATTTCCTTGGACTGCAAGATCAAACCAGTCAATCCTAAGATATCATTACTGAATAGGTATTGGAAGAACTGATGCTAAAGCTGAAACTCCAATATTTTGGCCACCTGATTCGAAGAACTGACTCAATGGAAAAGACCCTGATAATGTGAAAGATTGAAGGCAGAAGCAGAAGGGGATGACAGAGGGTGAGATGATTATATGGCATCACCGACTCCATGGACATGAGTCTAAGCAGGCTCCAGGATTTGATGAAGGACAGGGAAGCCTAGCGTGCTGCCTACCATGGTTCGCAAAGAGTCAGAAAGTGAGCGATTGAACTGACTGCCTGAGGTTGTACACGCTCTAACAGAGGGATGCAAATGCCAATAAAATTTAAATGTCCTGATGAGTGTTCTGTATGTATTTTGAAGAAATACATGAATGAAGACTAAATAAACAAAATTAAGTAGTCCAAAGAAGAAAGTGAGAAAGTATAGTTGTTATTTGCATATAACATCCCTTGGCCCAAAGGGAGCCAAGTTTTTGTATATGTGTAAAATTCAACTTTATAACAGTGTTCAGCAATGATATTTTTCAATGTCAATTCACAGGTGAGAAAAATGATGAAAGTTCTCAATATTTTAGTCACACAGCTGGGAAGAGATTGACCTGGGATATGAATCAAGCTTTATCTACAAGTACTTTTCTTGTACTTTATACTCTTCTCGATGCTAGAAGGCTGTGTTTGTCAGTTACCCCTGCAACTGGAAGTCAAGTTTGCCAAGCAGGCCTGAATCAGATAAGACACTTATTTTTCTTTGTGACTGGGAGCTAGATTGCCTCTGTCGGAGCTGATGCTCCTACACAATTAAGCTAATGTCATGTGATCAGTCGGTAGAAATGCATTACCTCAGTTGAGTGATGAATCCACCACTTTTGTAACTTAAAAACCATCAAATAGTTATTCTGAAGGTCTTGTGTAAACACTATCTAAAATAAGCACCTTACAAAATGTTTTTGCATTGTGGAATCACTTATGTAATGTAGTAAGGAGATTACTGACTTGTAAAATGTTAAGGTGACAGTGACTGAAATGATTTGTTGAATGGGAGTGGTTTCCATTAGATATGAACATACTCTGAAGTTTTTGCCAGAGGCCTTGACTCCAAATGGACTGTTAAAACCAGTGTAGCCTAGGCAAATCAAAAGAATAGATGATCAAATATAATTTCTGTTGTTTTGTGAATAAAATTTGATTTCATGTTATTTATTCTTCCATGTGTTATATATTTACTTTTTTCAAAAATGAAAAAGTAATTAAACAAACAAAAAAAAAGGGGGGGGGGAAATAGACTATTACTATGTTATAGTCCTCAAGAGATTTATACCTCTAAATATGTTGTTTAGGTATTTGATATAATAATTATCTTTACCCTGAGGCACAGATGTTCTATTTTAGGGAGAACACATAACTATTTGGAGCCCATTAACGTGGGAATGCATGGACTTCCTCTCTTTCAACCCCCTACATCATTTTCAGATCTCACTATATCTGTTTCTTTTTGTATCAGAAGGTATTGCTCCCAGATTTTCTAGGGATTTATTGAGAGACTCTGACCTGGTGCTTGAATTATGCCTGAGAGAACTTTCATAATGAGATGAAACAGGAATTCTCAAAGTTCTCACTCTGAAGCTGTGTATATCTATGACCACCTGCTAACCGAGGATGGTCTTCAATTTGGAGTGAGTAGGATGGCGCGATGGCCAAAAACAACCTCAGAGAATCCTACGGCCACAGAAACCTTACAATTTATTTTTCAGAAATTGCTTATTTTAAATCTTTATCTATATATTCTTTCAAGTGCAAATTTCTTTTATAATGCAACAGAAAATAAGAATCTGACAAGCAAACCTGCTACTGATTTCTACTTATCAGAAGGTCCAAGGCTTGTTTATCCAGGATTTGTGCCCCTTCTTAAGGTTACTAAGGAAATTATTTCTCATAGACTGTTGTATAATCGGTGCTGCCTCTGCCCTCAAAGTCCATCAAATCAAGTCCTGGGAAAACAGAAACTGCACAAGTTACAAAGTTAGGCTGAAACTGCAGCTATCTCATTAACCTCGGAGCTGGAAAACTGCCCAAATTATTACCCAGTGATAGACAAATTAGTGCTCTCTTCTCTATTGTTTCTCTTAAATACACATACACACACTTCCTAAAAAGTAGAGCTGCCTTGAAGATAAAGTATGGCAGTGCATCTTTTATTACCCAGTTTTAAGAATTTCAATATCAATAATAGTGTCGCTACTGTGCTGCGCTGTGCGCTGCGCTGGGTTTAGTCGGTCAGTTGCATCCGACTCTTTGCGACCCGATGAATGGAATGTAGCCCATCAGGCACCTCTGTCCATGGTATTCTCAAAGCAAGAACACTGGAGTGGGTTACCATCCCCTCCTCCATGCATCTTCCCCAGCCAGGATCGAACCCAGGTCTCCCGCATTGCAGGAGGATTCTTTTCCATCTGAGCCACCAGATAAGCCCAAGAATACTGGAGTGGGTGGCCTATCCTTTCTCCAGGGGATCTTTCTGATGCAGGAATCAAAGTGGGGTCTCCTGCATTGCAAACATATTATTTATCAACCAAGCTACCAGGGAAGCCCATCACTATTGTTAGGAAAATATGGATTACAGATATTCCTTGAAACAATATCTTAATAAATGTAATATATTTATAGATTATTAAATTATTTAAAAACATTCTTTGAATATTCTTCTGTTAATAATCTTCTCCTAATAATAAATCATAACAACAATAATTTTCATCCCTGAGCATTTATTTTAAGCCATTCACTTTGTAGAAGGGAAATTCTCAAAGTCCATACTCAGACTGTAAATTATTAAAACCACAAATGGAAGAAATGTATGATGGTCTCAGTGGAATCACATTCTTACACAGTTGCACTGATATCCTGCAGTTAATTTTGTGGGATACATTTAACTTGATTGAATTATTGAGTTTGCCACTTACTGTAATCAAAATTGATTTCCATTGAAATGGTTGAACCAGTATCTTTGTGCAGTGACACTTCCCAAAATACTTTTATTAAGTAGTTCTCACCATATACATTCTATCTACAACCTAGTATACTCTTCATGACAACCCGCGAGGTAAGCAGCAGTATTCGATGTGTGTGTGTTTGTGTGTCTATCTGAGACAATCGCAGAGAATCAACGCAACTCATGTGTAAAAGTTTCTCCTTCCATTAAACTCCAGAGATAATTCTTTCAAAGTTTTTATGCACACGTTTTTTGACTCAAGTCAAGATCATTCAGGTTCGGGGTAAGCAGAATTGTTGTAGGATTGTCAGCTCTAATCAAGCCAGGAAGGAGAGAGACACCTCCATATGTGACTGCACAAAGAGTTTGTGCTCTACTCACATACATCCATTCATTCAGTAACGCTTTCATTCTTTTGATTAATGTTGACAGAATGCCTTCTATGTGCCAGACACTGTTAGCTTCTGGGGTTACACTGATGTATAAGATGCAAAACCTTATCTCAGGTTGGTTAAAGTTGAGTGAGGGAAATAAATAAATATGCATATCAGTTAAAGTGGTAACAAAAGTCCCATGATAATGATAAGTCCATGATCAAGAGTAAACTCCCAAATTGTTGAGATCTCTTCACGAGAAGGCTGAAGGCTTCTAGATGTAGAAATTACAATGTGCAGTAGCCAACAAGAGAGATCATGGGCATATACCTTAATAAAATCATTACTCAAAAAAACACATGCACCCCAATGTTCATTGCAGCACTCTTTACAACAATGAGGACATGGAAGCAACCTAAATGTCCACTGACAGATGAGTGGATGAAGAAGATGTGGTACATTCACACAATAGAATATTACTCAGCCATTGAAAGGAATGAAACTTGCCCATTAGTAGAGATATGGACGGACCTAGAGACTATCACGCTGACTGAATTAAGTCAGAAAGGGAAAAACAATATTAATACATATATGTAGAGTCTAGAAAAATGTAGAGATTAACCTATTTGCAGGTTGGGAATAGACGCATTGATGTAGAGAATGGGCATGTGGACATGGGGAGGGAGGGAGGCTGGGCCAATGGGATTGACATATATACATTACTGTGTGTAAAGTAGATAGCCATTGGGGACCTGCTTCCAGCTCAGGGAGCTCAGGTGGGTGCTGTTACGACCTAGAGGGGTGATAGGCGGGAGGTCCAAGAGGGAGGGGGTATACATATACATATAGCTGATTCACTTCATTGTACAGAAGAGATTGATACAATATTATAAAGCAACTATACCCCAATTAAAAAAAAGGAGAGAGAGAGAGAACATGGTACTTTATACCCCTGTTAGTTCTTGTGGTATACCTGACTAATTAGAAGTGAGGACAGAGGAGTAATATTATCAGACTTTTATTTGAAACATATTACTATGACTACAACATAACTAGTGGATCACAATGTGGAAATCCTGAGATCATGAAGATTAGGAGGATTTGAGGTGATTTGCTTAGGAAATGACAGGGAGCAGAGCTAAGATAGTGGTCATGTGGATAAGAGCACAAAAATAGGAGATGTGATGATTAATACTTGAAGCAGCAATGATTTGAGTAAAGGACAAGGCAAAGATGCATCTTAGGTTTTCAGAACTCAAGATCCATAAAAGGATAAAGGAAGAGTTGCTGGGTGTATAAAGAATGTGTGTATGTTGAAGGGTGGATGGAAGGACTGTGACAAAGAGGTCATATTTTACATATTGAGCCTGAATTGTCCATGAAATATTTAAGAGAAGATCTTGAGTCACTAATTAGAGACTGAGGTCATGATCTCAGAGAAAATTTGTGAGTGCCACCAATTTGTAGATGGCCTTGAAAACCACCAGAGTAGCTGGAATCATCTAAGAAGAGTGTATGTAGATGTGGTCTTAATTTTATTCTAATGAATGCTGATAATTAATCCAGATAAATGTATATATATGTTTTGAAAAATGTCAAAGTTAAGATTTCAGGGATTATATGAAAATGAGGAAAGGAATTTACTCTTCTAGTTATCAAAATAGGTTATCAGTAAACAATTTCATTGGTCTAGTGTACAAAAAAAATCAAATACAGAGGACTGAAGGGCTGTTGGAGATTAAGGCATATTTTACATAGTTTATAGAATCTGTCTAGTTTCTTGATCAAATTCAAGGTGCTCTGTCTTTCATCACTTCAAAAGTTTCAGACACAAACTCAGCATGAAGGAAGACCTTGCCTGTAGTATAAGAATAGCCATTGGAATTTTAAATCTTTCTTCCTAACTCCTGGACTTTACTAATTTAGGAATGTTGGACAATTTAATTAGCCCTTCTGAATTTCATGTTCTCTTTAGAAGAGGATTAATTATAGTACTAACTATCTCACAGGGCCATGGTAAAGGAAAAATGAAGTAATATATGAGAACTCACTTATAAGCTCCAAATAACTCTAAATAACAAGCATATAAGATATTATCAGTAATGTGTGCATGTTACGCTTTAACACTCAAGGTGTTTTTTATTTTTCTTTGTTTTTAATCTCTACATTGCAGTTCTTTATTTTCTATTATTACAACGGAGGTATAAAGATTAATATTTTATCTTCATTTTTGGCCCTAATTTCTAAACAAATCCCCACATGATCAAAGGAAGGAAAATATGCCATAGCTTCAGGTAGCATTAATAATACCACAAGGTGTTACTGAAGTTATGCTAGTCAATGAACAGATAAAATGGATCTAACCCTTCCTTCTGGGGCTTTCCAAATTGTTATCAGAAACCCAACACCCAAGTTAGGTACAGTTGTCTGTGGCTGGGAAGGTTGTAAAGCTCAGTAATAAGGACACCTTTCAAATTCAGGGGAGTTTGTGCAACCAGCGCTGCCATTCTCCAAAACTTCTGGGGCTGGAGTGTCTGGTGGCTTCCATTCAACTGTCATTTGTACGTCATTGACACGTGTCCTTTTTCTTTCCTTTCATGTTGATCCATTGATTCATAGTCTGGTTTCCCACATGTGTTTGACTACACATATCTTTTCAAAAGTCTTTTTATTAATAAAATGTGGTTCTCAACCCTACAAAACTCAAAGCTTTTTTTATAACACACATTTAAGCTATAATATAATCATAATTCTATTTAACTTAGGGAATATAGTTTTAAATGACAGATCAGTATAATTCCTTATCTTTAATAGGAAAAAGATAAAATAATATATATTCAGTATGTAAATACTTATGCAAAACTATACTAGGAGACATAGTAAAGAAATCAAATGCTAATGTTCCTCTGGCTTGAATTGGTGACTAAATCACCGGGTGAGACATAAGATTCCATAAAGAAAACTGCAGCTCCTGAGGCTGGTAGCAGAGAGGCCACTGGACCCTCTAGGCCTGGAAGCCCATGAGGAGGGTACAGACATCAGAAGAATAAAGAGAGAAAGCTGTGTAGAGGGAGTTGTCTGCTAGAGTTAGAACTTGGATTGTGGACACAACCAGCTAAGAGTCATCACACTGGGATCAGAATAAACAATCTAACCTCTCACCTCTCTCACTTTCATTGCTTGCTCGTGTTCCTCATGGGTTAAGCCAAATTGAATCCCAATGATCAAGGAGGTTCACTGGTGCAGACCGGCCTCTTGGGGCTTAGAGAAGCTTGAGGAAAGACAATGAGGGGATAAAAAGGAGCATAGCAAAGATGCTCAGCAAATACCCAAACCCTCTTTCCACTGTTACCATCTAGCTGGAGCCAGTAATAATTGCTCTAGGATAGTGGGTCTAACATTGTTACCACGTTAGTAGTCTTGTCACATGAGGAAATTCTTAGTAATGTAAACTCTCCAATCCTACCACAGAACTACTTAGATACTCCAGAAATAAGATGCAGAAATCAGCATTTTAGCAAGCTCTCCACATGACCCCAAAACAGGTTAAAGTCTGAGAACCCACTGCTGTAGGAAGATTGGAGTCACATGTTGCAAGGGGTCTGAGAGAAGAACAATCATCTATCATAGAGCCTGCTTCTTAGAGAGTCCTGTGATGTATTGTTTTGATCCATCACACACTGCTTTGTCTACTGTTTCTGGAGTCTATTCTTATCCTAAATAACATGAGGGAGGCAAAAGTCCTTTGCTTTATGTATCGGGTTGGCCAAGGCTTTCTTCAGATTTTTATGACATTTTGTGGAAAAACCCAAATGAATTTTCTGGCCTACCCAATAGGACTCAGATTGCTAAATACCTAGATCCCCTGGCTTTGGCCAATACTGCAAGAGTAACCCCCTAACTCTCAGTAAAAGTGATCTCATCTAAACTTGTGAGCTACTTTGCTTAGTAAGAATGTGCTTTAATGATCTAGAAGGGCAGAGTCCTTATAAATTTTATCAGAGATGACTTAGAGAAGGTTGAGCAGGGAGATAAGGATTATAACCTGTCTTTCTACAAACATATTCACTAACCTGTTTGCATCTTTTCATATATATTTGATCCTTCCTCCCACTCCATTGGCAAAAGATGCCTACTTCTTTCTAAGCTTTCCTCTACTATATATTTTGTAGTGGTCTGGCCTCCAAGTGACATTCTTGACAACTAGCAGATTTAAATTTTACAGATTTCCTTCTATCTCTCCTGTGTATATGACCAGTTAAATGGTCAAACTCTAAATCTAAGGAGAGGGATGTGCACTTTGCCTGCTTTACTTGGAGGCACAGCAAAGTCCCAACACAACGGGTATGAATGCATGATCTTATTACAAGGAAACAATGATTAATTAAACAAAATAATTTGATCCACTACAGCTCAAACACTGTATTATAAATGGAATGGTTACAAGTTGAACAAACTGACCCAGGAGTGTCATCGGACTCACTCACAAAATCCTAATTGGCTAAATTCAACTGGCTAATTCCTCACCCATTCCTTATTTGAGCTCTTGTACACTTTTAACAGTTGACCAATCTTTATTTTTTTGCCACACCATGCACCATATGGTATCTTAGTTCCTGAACTAGGGATCAAGCCCACACTCCTCTGCAGTGGGAGCGCCAAGTCTTAACCACTGAACCAATGGCGAAGTCCCTCATTGACCACTCTTAATCCTCGACAATCCCTTTCTCTAGGCATCTGAACGCCACACCTCTCTAGATTTTCTGCTATACTTCTGGTTCTCTTTCTCAGCCTCTCTTTCCAGATGCTCATCCTTTTCTCAGCTCACAGTGCCCTTCCTTTCTCTACCCATATCATCTCCCTCTGTTTTCTCAGTCACATGACTTTAATTGGTATTCCAACACTTTCACAATGCCCATCTCCAGCTCCTCCTCTGTGCCCCAGGAAGGGGAGAAACTGCTTCTCTACCAAGAGCAAATAATAGCATCTCTACCTGGATGTCTAATAAAGACCTGACCTCTGACACAAAAAAAGCTAAATGGGTTCTCCACTCAGAAATGTCCTGGTGTCTCTGTCTTGGTCACTAGCACCATCATCCACCCAATGTATCAGGCCCAAATCTCAGAAATCTTGTGCGCTGGGTTCTCCCTAGTCATTTCCACATCCGATTCAGTCTAGCCCAGCTCCACGCTAACTGTTTCCTGAGTTGGGTAATGTCTCATCACCTCACTGGCATCACCGCAGCACTTTCTTCTCTTTCTTATGTACACTTAGCTCTGGCTATTAGCCTTCTCTTTCCTTAGACAGACTATGTGCCTCTGGGATTTGGTGTAAGCATAACTTTAGTCTACAGACTATTTGTTCTCCCCTCTTCCTGGAACACCTTCTCAATGGTCTTCATGTGGCCTGATCCATTATTGCACTTAACTCATAACTCCACAGAGATCTTCCTTGACCATTCCAAATGAAGTAGAATCCTCTCTACTCCACTTAAGATAATCACACTACTCTGCTGTATTTTCCTGTTGTAAGTTTTTTTAATTTTAAATTATTGCTAGTTTAATTGTTTATTGTTTTGATTATTTACCTTTTATCAACTAGAATATGAGCAAATGATGACATGATTTTTCTAAAAAAAATATATATTGCTGTTTCCCTATTATATCTGAGTTTGGCAAATTATAGATGGTAAATAAATAGCTATTGAATGAATGAAATAAAAATTTGTCTTGCTATTTCAAACATCTCCATCCCCTGAACGAGTACTGCATGAACTGGCCAGGACTCCAGAGCAAGAGAACAGACTACTATCTTCTCTGTCTTCCAAATGTTGTAAGCCATGTTCCTATTTTAGGCAATTTTAAGATTGTTCGTGCAATTTATGACAGTGAAATGATATAATTTTTATTATATTTTATCCTATAAACTCCTAGCTTTTCTAAAAAATAACATTTCCTGTGTTCACAAATTGCAAATTTTCAGATTGATAATGCATAGGCTTGAAATTTTAATTAAATGATTCAGAATTTAACAAAACAGTACTTGGCTATGCAAAGCTATCCAACGTTAACTGTAATATCACAGAGTGTGAAGTTGTGAGTTGGCTAAAAGACAAATTTATTTTGGAACTAGTGTATTGTGATAATCATGTCAATCAAATCAGCAGGGAAGAAAGGCACAGCTTGATTGGTTTATTATCAGAAAAAATATTTAATATGTGTGGAGGTGCTATGTCCATTAGAGACTGTCTGTGAAAATAAGAATGTAAAAAAAAATCTAAAAATAAGAATAAACAAAGTTACCATTTCTGATAAGTTAATGAAGGACAGTCAAAAAAACAAATAAGAAATCTGAATAATAATAAACCCATAAAAACATCCTTTTGAACTTTTCCTCTTTTCCCACCTATTTGCACATTAGACATATCATTTGATTACTATTGCCTGGCAAAGGTGGAAACACAGATTTATTAAATACCTGTTTTGTGTCAGATTTTAGAAAACTTAGCATTTGAAGTGTCACTATTGTATTTAATCTGACTGTCACCAAGAGAGGTAGCTTGCAACTTAACCCAGTCCTACTTTCAAACAGCAACAAAATAACAATGACAGTTACTAGCATGCATCATTATGGACCTAGCACTGTGCTAAACCTTTTATAGGCATCATCCAACTGAATCCTCATGATAAACACATGAGCTATTTTGTATTACTTTACTGAGAAATCTATCATTTTTCAGTATTAGGTATCTCACCCGAAGTTACAGAGATCCAGAATCTAAACCCAGGTGCATACTAAAACCAGAGACTGTAGTACCCTGCCTCAAGAATTTGGTGCTCTTTCTACAATGCTGCCCTATCAAGGATATAATGAGAAAGCTTTGTGCACATTTGGCCATCTCCTTTCAGATCTAGTTTACAATGCTTTTTGCATTCAGATGATCAGTGAATGAAGTGGATTTATCAGATCACAAGAAATGGATCAGATTAGGGTTCTGGAGTTTGTTGGAATATTGAGAGCAAAATGAGAGGAAGCTGCTGAGAATTTACTACAACAGATAACTTGACAAAATTGATGAGATATCAGAAATAAGAATGGATCAGTCTCTGTAAGGGAACCCAAGGGAAGGACATGGAACATGTTTTTTAAAAATCTGAGCATCCACAGACACCCTGGGTTGGGATGCACTGTTTTGATGATATTAGCTCACTACTGCCCCCTTTACTTGGTAGGTAATAAAACTATTCCTTTCTATTTCACCCTTCCTCCCAAATAAATAAATAACAATCTGAGCATAGTGTCTAAACCTCACTTTTGAATATAAGGTATCAAATTTACAAAGAACGAAAAGACTTTTCCTCAATTATCCAAGCAATTCAATTATGTTTACTCACAAATTCTAGGTATTCATTATAAACACATGTCCAGCATCATTTCTCTCAATCCCATGGATATGTCTGGCTGACACTGTGTACATTCCAATATGCACACTTCATGGCACCATTTCCCCTCCAATACAAGGGTAGGGTTTGGATAGACAAAGAGAAGAGGAAGAATCATTCATGAAATGATATGAGCAATGTTTCTGTGGTGAAAAGAGCGATGGCAGACAGGAGGAAGGTATTTGAGTAGAACAGCAAACCATAGTGAAGAGGAGAAGAGATAAGCGTTGGTGTAATCCCCTTAATAGAGGACGTTGCCACTTAGGTTTTTTAAAGCAGAACTAGCTTTTTTGTATACAATCAGGAAAAAACAAAACATAAAAGGTTTGAAACCTCTATCAGCATGATGACAAGGTAAAAGTGTGAACTGTCAAAAAACATTTCAAAAAAATAATCTGAAAAATATACATGCATGTATAACTGGATCACTTTGCTGTACACCCAAAGCTAACACAACTATGTATATCAACTATGCTCCAATATAAAATGACTTTTTTAATAAAAAAAAAAAAATTAAGCTTCTGGAGAATGCCTGCCTAACAGACTAAATGAGACAGAGACAAGCTTTAGAGAGCTCAGTCTTTTGAGGCAGGATCTAAAATTAGACATTTAAGGGTAAGAGTTAAGAGGAAGGTGATGGAAAGATCAGTGGGACTGACTGGAAGATTGACTGTCTATTAAAAGAAGGAGAATTTTAAGTAAAGAGCTATTTTGAGTGCAGGGGTTTCAGGACAAGGGAGAATGATGTGGCCAGTAACAGAGGTCCTTTTCTAATGGCAGTCAGTAAACACACACACACACAGAGTTCATTTTCCCAGCTATAGAGGATGATTACCAGATTCAGAGAAGCAGTGAGTCAGCATGGACTCAAAATTCTTGTGAAGAAATACAACCTTTTATATATATTTGAATGTTTTTCCTTAATTTTGAAACTGTCTTTGATCTTAAGTGCCATGTTCTAGATGAGTGACTTAGTCTTGACTTTTGCAATGAAAGCAATGTACAAGATACCAGTATCATTACTATTATAGTTTTAAATATATTTCTTATAAATAATTGACAATTATTGTTTATTCATCATTAAATTAAAAATGCATATTGAAGATGAGTGAACTTCTGAAAGGAAAACTTCTATTTATTACACCAGCTGAAGATACTTGGAAAATCACAAGAGCTTGTGATTGACTGATTATTTTAATATTCATAAAGTGGCCAAACTGTGTTTGAGATCCTCTAGAAGATTACATTAAAAATGGGGCATAGGCAGTAGCAGCAATATTAATGAAGCAACTAACAAAACATTCACTTTCTTGTTGGTGACAGTGGTTTTCAAAATAAAAAAAAAAGAAGTTATAACTAAACCTAAAAAAATAAAATAAAAAACAGGATCCAAATACTTATTTCTTAATAATTACCATTCTCAAAGTATTGCATAAATCCTGGACACACAATTATTTGTTAGGCATTTGGCCTATATTGATATCTAACTGAAAACCTATTGAATGTGGTCAAACACTGCAGAGCACCCATTTTGTTCATTTTCTGTCCTTTAACCTCTGCCTGCTGTTGAAGAGGACAGGAAGACTTAATTGTTTTCTTTTGAACTATCTGCTAATGCCAACCACTATGTCTCCCCATGAACATAGAGTCAACATACTCAGGAACACTTTATTGAGGTACCAAAGCATGGTAGCTAAAAGCATGAGGTTTGGAGTTAAAGGTGTACATGAAAGAACCCTGACCTTACTATTAAATTATTGAATGACTTTGAAAAAGCCATTTAAAACTCACTTCTCTCATTTGCAAAATTGAGCTTATAATAATGTCAGTGTGTTAGAGAGTTTGGAATACAGCCAATGGTATACATATGGGACCCCAACTCTTAGAAATTTTAGTATTATCATTAAGAAGGTATTTTCTGTTGTTCCTACAAATATGAGTTACACATTTGTTTTCTGTAAACCAAGGAATAGATGACATTTCCTTACCACATTGTTTCTGGTCTCCAGGAACAGTTCACTTGGCATTATTGACCTCCTTACTCTAATAGAGGGAAAAATAAATGAATCTCAAGGAAAAAAGGGAACTTTAATAACTAAACTTGATTCCATACAATGGGAACTCTTCAGGGAGTGACCATTAAATTCCCCAAAGTCCATAATATTATTAGAATTTTTCCTTTTATTAAAGGTGGGATAGGGTGGAGGAAGTCAAGCTGAGACAGGAGAAGCTTGGACTAAACACCATGAGGTTTAACACCATGGTGTAAAACACCATCCGAGAATGGGGGAAGAATTTTTGACTTGGTGTCACGTTCCTTTTAGATGCTCTAAAAGAGGTTACAATGAGTGAGAAAAATAAGACTGTACAAGTAAAAAACATACAGTGTGGTGCAAAGCAATAGTCTCCAATTCTGATGTGCGTTCGAATCACCAGGAAGTTGGTGGCCAACGTAATGAAGTAGGAAGACCTTGTGGTCACCTCCTCCCATGTGCAAATCAAAATTATATTTACAGAGCAGCTATTGATGAGAAAACTGGAAGGTTAGCAGAAAAGATCTACAACTGAAGATGTAAAGACAGAAGCACAACGAGATGGTAGGAGGGGTGGAAATGCCTCAGGATGGTCAGCCCACGGCGTGGAGAATAATCACCATGGCTGAGGCGCTCTCTAAGGAGCGAGGAATCTGAAAACCACACTGGGCTCTCCAGCTGGCAATCTCGCACAAGGAAGACAGGCCCCAGAAAGTTCAGTTACTTTGAGGAGCGCCAAAGGGCTGTGAAGACAGAGACTTCACGCTTAAAGGGTATGCACAAGACCTCACATGCTCTACCACCCAGACTAGAAGTGATACTTTAAAAGCAGGCTAGATCAGACCCACTTACTGGTCTTGGAAAGGCTTCCAGAAAGGCAGGCCACGGCAGCTCACCATGGGGATACAGACTCTGCCAGTAGGTACGTTTAGGGCTCATTGTATTAACAACATGAGGACATGGTGCTGCCTACTGCGTTTTGGAATTCTCCCTGTAGCTGATTTGTGCAGAGAACTAGCCCCATCCATAAGCCTGTCAGAACCAGTAGGGAACATTTCAGTCTAAGCAAATAGCCTAGATATACCAGCAGGTTGGCTGCCTTAAGACCCCATGAGTCTGTATAGCTGCCCAGGGTCCAGCCTTACCCACCAGAGAGCCTAGGGCCTGGACCAGCCCACCAGCGGGTTGATACTAGCCTTGGAAGCCTCAGGAACCTGCATCTGGAGACCCCAGGACATGGCTTGCTCCTCCAGACCAGGACTAGCCCCAGAGCTAACCGGACCAACCTGTGACAGAGTCAACCACAGGATCCCCCTGGGTGCTGAATTCACCCTCAGTGGGATGACTCTGGGCCTTTTAGGGTCCTCTGGTCAGAGACTCTGGGGACTGGCTTTGCCAGCTCAGGTGGGCCGAGGAGGGAGAGGGGTCAGAATTGTGATCAACGTGTTTTCCTGTGACTGCACTGTTTCCCAACCTGCGTGTGCCCTGCATGGAAAGGCAGTAACCAAAGGCCTCCAAGACCATGCAGGCACCAGGAGGAGAGAACAGCTGTCGGAAGGAAGGCTGTGCGGGCCAGAAACGGGAGACAGAGCCTGATCCAGACCCACAAGCACCTACCGCGGCGGGGCTGTGAGCGTGCTCTCCGGGGATCTCGGAGTCTCCGTCCAGGCGTGCACACGGCAGTGGAGGCCTGTGAGGGGCTTCTGGTGGCAGTTAGCAAGGGCAAGCTGCAGGGGTCACAGCCATCAGTACAGTCACTCAGCTGAGCACGACCTTCCGCGACCCCATGGACTGCACCACGCCAGGCTTTCCTGTCCATCACCAACCCCCAGAGCTTACTCACACTTATGCCCAATGACTTGGTGACGCCATCCAAACATCTCATCCTCTGTTGTCCTCTTCTCCTTCCACCTTCAATCTTTCCCAGCTTCAGGGTCTTTTCAAATAAGCCAGCTCTTCCCATCAGGTGGCCAAAGTACTGGAGTTTCAGCTTCAGCATCAGTCCTTCCAATGAACACTCAGGACTGATCTCCTTTAGGATGGACTGGTTGGATCTCCTTGCAGTCCAAGGGACTCTCAAGAGTCTTCTCCAACACCACAGTTCAAAAGCATCAACACTTTGACACAGCTTTCTCTATAGTCCAACTTTCACATCCACACATGACTACTGGAAAACCATAGTTTTGACTAGATGGACTTCTGTTGCCAAAGTAGTGTCTCTGTTTTTTAATATGCTGTCTAGGTTGGTCATATCTTTCCTTCCAAGCAGTAAGTGTCTTTTAATTTCATGGCTGCAATCACCATCTGCAGTGATTTTGGAGCCCAGAAAAATAAAGTCAGCCGCTGTTTACACTGTTCCCCCATCTAATTGCCATGAAGTCCTGGGACCAGATGCCATGATCTTAGTTTTCTGAATGTTGAGCTTTAAGCCCAACTTTTGCACTCTCCTCTTTCTCTTTCATCAAGAAACTTTTCAGTTCCTCTTCACTTTCTGCCAAAAGGGTGGTGCCATCTGCATATCTGAAGTTATTGATATTTCTCCTGGCAATGTTGATTCCAGCTAGTCATTTTTCCATCCCAGCATTTCACATGATGTACTCTGCCTTTAAGTTAAATAAGCAGGGTGATAACATGCAGCCTTGATGTACTCTGTTCCCTAGTTAGAACCAGTCTGTTATTCCACATCCAGTTCTAACTGTTGTTTCTTGACTTGCATACAGATTTCTCAGGAGGCAGATAGGTGGTCTGGTATTCCCACCTCTTGAAGAATTTTCCACAGTTTGTTGTGATCCACACAGTCAAAAGCTTTGGCATAGTCAATAAAGCAGAACTAGATGTTTTTCTGGGACTCTCTTGCTTTTTTCTTGATCCAATGGATATTGGCAATTTGATATCTGGTTCCTCTCCATTTTATAAATCCAACTTGAACATCTGGAAGTCCATGGTTCATATACTGCTGAAATCTGACTTGGAGAATTTTGAGCATTACTTTGTTAGCCTGTAAGGGGAGTGCAATCGTGTGGTAGTTTAAACAATCTTTACCATTACCTTTCTTTGGGATTGGAATGAAAACTGACCTTTTCCAGTCCTGTGGCCACTGCTGAGTTTTCCAAATTTGCTGGCATATTGAGTGCAGCACTTTCACAGCATCGTCTTTCAGGATTTGAAATAACTGAGCTGGAATTCCATTGCCCCCACTAGCTTTGTCTGTAGTGATGCTTCCTAAGTGATGCAGGGGGCTATGCCGGCTTCTTGTCCTGATGCCGCTGCAGAAGCCTGAGCTAGCGGCCAGTGTTTCTTGGCTCCAGTGGAGGTGGTGGAGGAGGGCCCTAAGAACTCAGGGGTCTGACATCAGTGAACACAAATACTTGTGTGGTGAAGACTGGTCTATGCGGGGCTTCAGAGTGGGTATGCCAGCTGATAATTTCTTCAGGGGCAGAATCTGCTGTATCTGTTTTGCAGAGAGGGTCACTGTAAAATGTAACCACTCCCACGTCCGGCTGTCCTGGATAGTCCTTTCTTTCCCTCTTCTTAGCCATCTCTATAGTCTCAGCTTTGCCCATCTGGGTGGGCTGAAATGGAAATGAGACCTTCACGCGATGCACAAAATACCAGGGAATCCTATGCTTCTTTTCTCAGTGAAGTGAACTATTTCTAGCTGCCAGTTTCTTGGCACTGGGCAATGCTGGCCACGGGGATGTGATGATGCACAAAACTGAAGCTGGATTCCTCCTTTTCTTGTGTGGTTATTCTCAGGGTTTGTTGTTGTTGTTGTTCTGCTATGTTGCTGAAGCTTTTAAAGTAGTTTCCAGAGATCTCATGGAGTAGTTTTTGTTCAAAGACAGCAGTCTAATTATTGATCTTTTAAGGGGCATAGTGGCTGGGGTCTGCTAAGTTGTGATTTAGGTAACATCACACCATAAAATGACTTTTAAGTTAAAATAATGAGGATTTGATATTCAGTTCTACCTTGGGTATTTACCTTATGTGAGCTATGTTAGGGGGCTTCCCAGGTGCCTTAGTGGTCAAGAATCAACCTGCCCTCGCAGGAGACATTAGAGACGCAGATTCAGTCCCTGGGTCTGGAATACCCCTGGGGGACAGAATGTAACGCACTCCAGTATTCTTACCTGGAGACTCCTGTGGACAGAGGAGCCTGGCATGCTGCAGTCCATAGGGTCACAAAGAGCTGGACACAGCAGAGCACACGCAAACTATGCTATTTCATTGTGCATCAAAAATAGGGGAATATTATCTACAAGTTGCTGGGAAGGCTAATGAGATAACATATAGCGTGTCCAGGAGAGTTCATGAACTTGCACTTAGTAATGGTAGCTAATGTTATTGTTATTATTATTACTTTGAATTAGCCTCCTATTCATGCCATTCTTATCCTAAACTCTCATTTCACACTCTGACTCCACCTATATATATATTTCTGAATTAGACTCCTGGCTGACTTCCTACTTTTAAATGTCATCTGTTTTAATTCCTACGATAATCATTTTAGAACACATTTGATACTAGCAGTTCTGCAATAAGAATGGAAATTGTGATGTAACTAACTTTCATGAGCAACTATACTTATAAGTCATGCTTAGCATGCTCATATAATTTTCATCATTCTAAGAAAAGCAAATGATGAAAATAATAATATAAACTCTATTCAAGAATGTATGCAAAAATAGGCAAAATTATTAATAGTGATTATTAAGAAGTTCATGGGCATGGGCTTGGAGAAAGATAAAAATTCAGAATTATGGAGTGCTGGAAAGGAAGCTCTGATAGTAGTCTTGAATCTGACACTGGAAGTCAATTCTCTTTAATTTTTTTACTGAGTTTCTAAAAAGAAACCTTCCAGTGCTTCTCCGCGGTGGGGGGCGGGGAGGAGGTTTTATCTTTTTTAACATGAAGAATTTGGAAAGACTTAGAATCTGCCAACTCTGTGCTCACCAGGTCTTTCCTTCAACTGATGCATATGATGTACTTGGTTAACAAACAATTTATCCAGTCTGGATGGAATAACAAGTGAATTAAGATTTTTTTTCTCAACAAAATCATCAGTCAAAATTTCTAGTCTGGAGGATACTGACTAGATCACACACCAAGAGCAGGAATTTAATCTCTCATAGGTGTCAAAAGTCTTGGTCTTTCACAAAATTGGCTTTATTTTCCTCTAATGTGATTTCTGTGGTAACTGGCAGTATATACATGTTAATAAAAACACACACACATACATATCAATAAACAGTTTTTCAGCTGATTAATACATAGCTTCCTAGTAGTGTTCTACAATTTCCAAATGTGAAAATTTAATCCATATTTTTCATTAATAAAGAGCTCATGTTTTCAGCTTCAGTTCAATATGACAGCATTCCTTTCTTGCAATGCATTTTGCTAATACTGAGTTCTCTCTGGAAATAATGAGACACCTCCACATGCTAGTTTCCTGGGGAAGTGATCTGGCTGTCAGTGACAGAAAGGAAATAAACGAGCTGAGAGGATGATACTAGAAAAAGTCAAAGACTCACCTCAACAGAGGATTAATCTGCAGGCTCTTTTTGTTTTTGTTTTTGTTTTCTCCTTATGCAAGTTTATAGTGATGATACGGTAACTGAAGTATTTATCATATTTTAATGGTATCCTCTTTTTTTAAGCCTTCACTATTCCCCTTTTTTTCATGATGACTTCACACAGAATTTCCATACATTGTTTCACATTATAATATGATATTTTGGTTACTGGCACTTCTTGAGTCAATAGAAATTAAATAATGAATGTTGAAGTTGAACGAATTGAAGTAGAAAATTTAAATATTGTTGTCTTGTGCCAAGCAATGTGAAATAGTTCTTTTTAAATAGAATGGTAGACATAACTAAGGAACTATAAATAATGAGAAAGAGACTAAGAAGAAAGAAGGTAATCATTTGATGTCAGTTAAAATAAGTGAATGTGTTTCTCCCAGGTGCAGTTATACAAAATGAAGCTTGAAATAGAGCATGATCCCTACAGCTAAAATTTGTATTTCTATACCCTCCTCAGCCACAGACACCAGTCAAGTTTTCCATATTAAGTTAAACTTAACATATCTTTCACTAAATTCAAATAATCAAAACTCATGTTGCAGTTATTTGAGATGGGAGTTTATGCAGACACCAGGGCTTCCCAGGGGGCACTAATGGTGAAGAACCCGCATGACAATGCAGGCCAGGTAAGAGATGCTGGTTTGATCCTAGATGGGGAAGGTCCCCTGGAGGAAATGGCAACCCACTCAAGTGTTTTTGCCTGGAAAATCCCATGGACAAGGGCCCTTATGGGCTGCAGTCCACAGGATAGCAGAGTGGAACACGACTGAGTGACAGCTCTCACAATGATACAGGTATCATTGATACTGGAGCAATTCTCTGAAAATGGATACAGAGTTTTCGTGTTATGGCTGCAGCAGATACTGTTTAATAAGCTTGATATGTCTGAAGAAAAGGTGTCTCTGTCTGAAAACCTTAGCATTATGTGTCTGATAGGTAGCAGGGAGTTTGATGTTCATTTTCCTGGCATGGTGCTACTGCAATAACTGTAAGTTTCTAGACCATGGTAATCCTACTTGAAGCTGTCCCAACTTATCACCCATAGTCATCTACTTAAAAATATAATTTAGGGTCTCCTCCCTGCCTTCGAGATAATGAATTAAGTGAGAAACAGGATTTCACGATTTAGATTCTCCAGCATAATCTGATGAGACTTCTTTCACTCTATGTGTACTCAACTCCTTGATTTTCCTAGTATACTCTGCAATATATCACCTTCTCACTCTGCAATATCTGTGTTTATTTCATTATTTTTCTCTAGCACAGTTACCAGTACTTAAATGCCTCCTCGGTTAATGTATAATCATCTACCAAACAGAGCAGCTCCTGAGCTAGAGATAAACTGTGATGTCAGTGTAAGCTTCTCAACCCTTCCTTCATATCCTGCATAAATACAGCTTGTCACACATACAGGCACCTAAACTGATCAAGTACAGGTTTGCACCTGCTTGGTTCTCACTATCTTTTGATTGGTTCTAAAGTTCTGAAGGTAGGAAACCCAGTCTATGCTTCCAGAAGTTGGTTGATATATCAACATTCCACTGCTGATTACCACAATCTACTTATTACTAGGTTTCTCTCCACACATCTAGAAACTGACTCCCAGAATTAAAATACAGAGAATAGAGGTAAGGGGGAAACAGTGAAATCAGGAATTCAAATAATTTATAATTATGGAAAACTGTCAAGGCACGGGAAAATTTCCAAAAGCATGAAATTAATTTTAATTTTTGTCAGAAATGCCCTCACTTAATTTTGCTTTTTTCCTATCAAGGTTAAGCTGTCTTTAAACTCTCAGCTCAACTGTCTCTTCTTCTAGGAAGCCTTTTTTATTCCTCTAGATTAGGTTGGGTATCGCTTCACACTCATATGACTTTATATTCAGCATCTGTCTACTTCTACTGTAATTGCTTCCTTGTCTGACTTCCTCACTAGACTGTAAAGTTTGTGAGGGCAGGGCTATTCTCTTATTTGTCTCTGCTTTCTTCTGCCTAGCACTGAGCCTGGTTTATGGTGTGCACTCAAGAAAACCATGTGACTGAGTTAATATTTGAAGGAGTAATGAGTATAGACAGTCTGGTTGGTTGAACCAAATTTTCAGACATTTCCTGGGAGAAATAAAATATTAATCAGGCTTGAGTATCACTGACACACCTAACACTCTGGGCAGAGAAAGATGGTACTAAAGAGTAATGATGCACACATCCAAAAATGTAGTTGTCTAGGAAAAACATTTCCTTTTCAGCATCTTCCTATACATCATTTTATATGTATCTCTAATCAAGTTGTCTAATCAAAAGCAGATGCTTTTTTAGCTTCTGCTGTTATTTTTGCATCAGATGCTTTAATATCTTATCTTGAGACGGTCCTCCTATTGTAATCCTAGGTAAGTTAATGATCTATTATTCCCAGTCATGATGCTCAAATATGTATTTGCATACACTGTAAATACAGAATCCACAAAAGATAAGGAATTAACTCTATTCATGTCTAGAACTCAAAAAAATAAAAAGTCTTGGGAAGAAGATATGTCTTTAAGAGTCATCAAATATGTCATTTCTATTGATGGTATTTCTATTCTGGAAAGAGAAAATCACATGGATAAGCTATATGAAATACGGCCCAATTCAAAAATGTAAGGGACTCTAATATGTAGTTTGAGGAAAACCAATGTTTGAAGAGACTGTGGAGCCACAGCAGCTTAGACAAGAAAGAGAAAATAGGATCTCAGGGTCTGTGTTCAAAATCGAAGCTGAAGTGCTGATGTGGGAAGGGAAGAGTTCCTTCATTTTAGGCGGAAACTAAAGCAAAGGGAAGGCTGCTTATTCATGAGGATGGTCTCTTCTTGGCTCCTGTGTTTTTCCTGAAGTCTCACAGAATGAGGAACACAGACAATTCAGAAAATAAGTTAGCAAATCCGGTCATTAAGAAAAATATTTTAAAATGGAATAACTCTGAACTCCAAAGCCAATTCCTTCCACTACTCTTTTGGTTCTTTTCTAGGCTTCCCTTGTGGCTAAGTGGTGAGGACTCCATCTCCATTGCAAGAGACACAGGTTTGATTCCTGGGTTCGGAAGATCCCCTGGAGAAAGAAATGGCAATGAACTTCAGTATTCCTGCCTGGGAAATCCCATGGAGAGAGGAGCCTGGTGGGCTACAATTCATGGCCTCAAGAAGAGTCAGACATGATTTAGCAACTAAACAACAGCAACAATTTCCTAGCAACACATTTCTCTGTTTCCTCCATAGTGCATTAAAGTCACTTAAGTCCTGTCAGACTATGTGATCCTATGGAGGAGTTATATGAAAATATTAAAAGAAATAATACACAAAGTGAAAGTGAAGTTGCTAGTCGTGTCCGACTCTTTGTGACCCCATGGACTGTAGCCCACCAGGCTCCTCCATCCATGGGATTCTCCAGGCAAGAATACTGGAGTGAGTTGCCATTTCCTTCTCCAGGGAATTTTCCCAACCCAGAGATCGAACCCAGGTCTCCCGCATTATAGGCAGACGCTTTAACCTCTGTGCTACCAGAGAAGCCCAATGATGCACAGTTCAGTTCAGTTCAGTCGCTCAGTCGTGTCCGACTCTTTGCAACCCCATGAACCGCAGCACGCCAGGCCTCCCTGTCCATCACCAACTCCCTGAGTTTACTCAAACTCATGTCCATTGAGTCAGTGATGCCATCCAGCCGTCTCATCCTCTGTCGTCCCCTTCCCCTCCTGCCCCCAATCCCTCCCAGCATCAGGGTCTTTTCCAATGAGTCAGCTCTTCGCATGAGGCAGCTGAAGTATTGGAGTTTCAGCTTCAGCATCAATCCTTCCAATGAACACCCAGGACTCATCTCCTTTAGGGTGGACTGGTTGGATCTCCCTGCAGTCCAAGGGACGCTCAAGAGTCTTCTCCAAAACCAAAGTTCAAAAGCATCAATTTCTCGGAGCTCAGCTTTCTTCACAGTCCAACTCTCACATCCACACATGACCACTGGGAAAACCATAGCCTTGACTAGACGGACCTTTGTTGGCAATGTATTGTCTCTGCCTTTTAATATGCTGTCTAGTTTAGTCACACCTTTCCTTCTAAGGAGTAAGTGTCTTTTAATTTTGTGGTTTCAATCACCATCTGCAGTGATTTTGGAGCCCAGAAAAATAAAGTCAGCCACTGTTTCCCCATCTATTTCCCATGAAGTGATGGGCCCAGATGCCATGATCTTAGTTTTCTGAATGTTAAGCTTTAAGCCAACTTCTTCACTCTCCTCTTTTAATTTCATCAAGAGGCTTTTCAGTTCCTCTTCACTTTCTGCCATAAGGTTGGTGTCATCTGCATATCTGAGGTTGATATTTCTCCTGGCAATCTTGATTCCAGCTTGTGCTACTCCCAGTCCAGCGTTTCTCATGAGGTATTCTGCATATAAGTTAAATAAGCAGGGTGACAATATACAGCCTTGATGTACTCCTTTTCCAATTTGGAACCCATCTGTTGTTCCATGTCCAGTTCTAACTGTTGCTTCCTGACCTGCATACAAGTTTCTCAAGAGGCAGGCCAGGTGGTGTGGTATTCCCATCTCTTTCAGACTTTTCCACAACCTATTGTGATCCACACAGTCAAAGGCTTTAGCATAGTCAGTAAAGCAGAAATAGATGTGTTTTCTGGAACTCTCTTGCTTTTTCAATGATCCAGTGGATGTTGGCAATTTGATCTCTGGTTCCTCTGCCTTTTCTAAAACCAACTTGAACATCTGGAAGTTCATGGCTCATGTATTGCTGAAGCCTGGCTTGGAGAATTTTGAGCATTACTTTACTAGCGTGTGAAATGAGTGCAATTGTGCAGTAGTTTGAACATTCTTTGGGATTGCTTTCTTTGTGATTGGAATGATAACTGACCTTTTCCAGGCCTGTGGCCACTGCTGAGTTTTCCAAATTTGATGGCATATTGAGTGTAACACTTTCACAGCCTCATCTTTCAGGATTTGAAATAGCTCAACTGGAATTCCATCACATCCACTAGCTTTGTTCGTAGTGATGCTTTATATGGCCCACTTGACTTCACATTCCAGGATGTCTGGCTCTAGGTGAGTGATCACAGCATCATGATTATCTGGGTCATGAAGATTTTTTTGTATCGTTCTTCTGTGTATTCTTGCCACATCTTCTTAATATCTTCTGCTTCTGTTAGGTCCATACCACTTCTGTCCTTTATCAAACCTATCTTTGCATGGAATGTTCCCTTGGTATCTCTAATTTTCTTGGAGAGATTTCTAGTCTTTCCTATTCTGTTGTTTTCCTCTATTTCTTTGCACTGATCCCTGAGGAAGGCTTCCTTTTCTTTCTTTGCTATTCTTTGGAACTCTGCATTCAAATGGGAATATCTTTCCTTTTCTCCTTTGCTTTTCACTTCTCTTCTTTTCACAGCTATTTGTAAAGCCTCCTCAGACAGCCATTTTGCCCTTTTGCATTTCTTTTCCATGGGGATGGTCTTGAGCCCTGTCTTCTATACAGTGTCACAAACCTCCATCCATAGTTCATCAGGAACTCTGTCTATCAGATCTAGTCCCTTAAATCTGTTTCTCACTTCCACTCTATAGTCATAAGGGATTTAAGTCATACCTGAATGGTCTAGTGGTTTTCCCTACTTTCTTCAATTTAAGTCTGAATTTGACAATAAGGTCCAGCTGTGACACGTGACGCATGAGGAGCTACCCCTCGCCCAAGGTCAGCGCCCACGTCCAAGGAGCAGTGGCTGCTCGGGTGCAGGGGGCCCGAGAGGAGCTACTCCACGTTCAAGGTCAGGAGGGGCGGCCGTGAGAAGATACCCCTCGTCCAAGGTAAGAGAAACCCGAGTAAGACGGTAGGTGTTGTGGGAGGGCATCAAAGGGCAGACACACTGAAACCATAATCACAGAAAACTAGCCAATCTGATCACAGGACCACAGCCTTGTTTAACTCAGTGACACTAACCCATGCCGTGTGGGGCCACACAAGACAGTCGGGTCATGATGGAGAGATCTGACAGAATGTGGTCCACTGGAGAAGCGAATGGCAAACCACTTCAGTATCCTTGCTTTGAGAACCCCATGAACCCCATGGGTTCATGAACCCCATAAGAAAAGGCAAAATGATAGGATACTGAAACAGGAACTCCCCAGGTTGGTAGATGCCCAATATGCTACTGGAGATCAGTGGAGAAATAACTCCAGAAAGAATGAAGGGATAGAGCTAAAGCAAAAACAATACCCGGTTGTTGATGTGATTGGTGATAGAAGCAAGGTCTGATGCTGTGAAGAGCAATATTGCATAGGAACTTGGGATGTTAGGTCCATGAATCAGGGCAAATTGGAAGTGGTCAAACAGGAGATGACAAGAGTGAATGTCGACATTCTAGGAATCAGCAAACTAAAATGGACTTGAATGGTTGAATTTAACTCAGATGACCATTATATCTACGGCTGTGGGCAGGAATCCCTTAGAAGAAATGGAGTAGTCATCATGGTCAACAAAAGAGTCTGAAATGCAGTACTTGGATGCATTCTCAAAAATGACAGAATGATCTCTCTTCATTTCCAAAACAAACCATTCAATATCATGGTAATCCAAATCTATGCCCCAACCAGTAATGCTGAATAAGCTGAAGTTGAACGGTTCTATGAAGACCTACAAGACCTTTTAGAACTAGCACCCAAAAAAAGATGTCCTTTTCTTTATAGGGGACTGGAATGCCAATGTAGGAAGTCAAGAAACACCTGCAGTAACAGGCAAATTTGGCCTTGGAGTATGGAATGAAGCAGGCCAAAGGCTAATAGAGTTTTGCCAAGAGAACGCACTGGTAATAGCAAACACCCTCTTCCAACAACACAAGAGAAGACTGTACACATGGACATCACCAGATGGTCAACACAGAAATCAGACTGACTATATTCTTTGCAGCCAAAGATGGAGAAGCTCTATACCGTCAGTAAAAACAAGACTGGGAGGTGACTATGGCTCAGATCATGAACTCCTTATTGCCAAATGATACACGAAGGAGGGCCAAATAAAGGGTCTACACATTTTAGGTGCTCAACAAAATGTTAGCTTCTGTTCTTCATTCTTTTTATTTATTTTTTTCTAACATAATGTACTTCCTTTTTTCTATTCTTCTTTACCTTTTGGTTTTCTTCCTTTCTGTCACTTATCACTTCTCCTCCCAAGAAGTAGATTATTTCTCCTACACTCCAGCTCTTCCTGAAGCTGAAATTCCAATACTTATAAAATCCAAAAAGACAGCCATCTTGTCTAGATCTCTAAAACTCCTGATTTTGGAATTTTCCCCATGGAACTCCAGTGGCTTATCAGGAGCTTCTCCACTATTTCCCTCATAAATGTATAGTAGAACAGGACTCAGCCTACTATGCCTGTGTCATCTTTGTGATGTGTTCTGTCTGTTGTATCAAACTCCCACATACACATAACCCCCTTAATTTCATCCAAGGAAGCTCTATTCCTCTGAATATATGATCTGCTCCAAAAGATGTCAAATATTCTGATATTTCCTAGACTTTTTTTGACTGATTTATGTCAAAAATGCTGATTTTTTTCTGTTGGTTAGGCTGGGGTTATGATCTTTTGGAGGAAGACCACAGAGGTGAAACACCATTCTCATCATGTCATATAAAGGGTACATATTATTAATATGACGTATCATTGTGGATACTGAACTTGATCACCTGCCTGAAGTAGTATTTGTCAGTTGTGTATGTTTGTTATGCTTCTTTTCCTTGAGAGCATATAAATACATAAATTATTTGGAATTCTTCTTCATGAAAAATTTGTTTCTTCCCTCCCTTTTATTTAGGCAGTCATTTATTTATATCAGTCTGGATTCATGGTTATTCATTTTAAAGTCTGGGTTATAATCCAATAGTACTTTATTTTGTTGCTCAATTTTTTCTATGCAAACTGAAAATAGTTTTTAATATATCTTTTTTGATAATGGGAACATAAAAAATGGTAAAGATTTAGATTTGAACAGTGATGAACAAATTTGTATAATCCAATACATAGATCTTTGTAGCTAACAATTAGAAAATACACATTATTATCAAGAATGTATAATATATTCACAAAAAAATTTCCTATAGAATGAGTAGTAATGCAAATTTCAACAATTGCAAGAAACTGAAATAACCCAGTTTATGTTTTCTGACCACAGTGTGAAACTAAGCTAGTAATTAAAAGCAAAAACAGCAAGAAAAATTAATAACAATTTTAAAGATGAGCAAAATGACTCACAACAAATAAATAAATAAATAAAAGAAAGAAAGAAATACCCATTTCTTAAATGTGAGTTTTGCATGGAGATTTTCTCTGAAAGAGTTAAGTCTGAAAAAACCAGGGGAGTGTTACTTTGCAGTGGAGAAATCTAATAACACTACTTCAACTAGGTGATTAAGTTCAATATCAATGGTCATCAATCAAGTGGATAGCTATTCCCTGGTATGATATGATGAGATGCATTTTAGTTCTGTGATCTTCCTCCCCCAAATGATAAACCCTCCTTTAATTATAAGAAAAACAGTAGAAAAAGTCCAATTAAAAAATCATCCTTTAATATGCCTGCCCAATGCTTTCAAAACTGCCATGATTATCTAAAACAAGAGAAATTTGAGAAAGTGTCCCAGCTGAGAATAATCTAAGGAGGTATAATAACTAAATGTCTGCTATTCTGGATTGGATCTTGGAAAAGAAAAAGAAGCTAAGGTAAAAACTAAGGCAATCTGAAGAGATATGAATTTGATTTAATAATTGCATATTGATGTTACTTCATTGATTGTACCAAACATCATAATACTACAAGGTCGCAAAGAGTTGGACACGACTGAGCGACTGAACTGAACTGATCTTTAACAAATTAAGAACAATTCCTTTAATTTATTATTTGCTATGAATATTGAGTTTGGGAACTGAGTTTGGAATTATGTACTGCAATCATTATGATTTGGTTAACCACTCAATTTGTTCTATTTATATTTCCCTGTAATGTATTAGCACAGTGTTTCGCAGTAATTTTTCTCTAGTATTGAGTATGCTGGTGACTCTGGAAACACTGGGATTGGTTTTTGCTCAAGGACTTCTTTTGATATGCTCTGGTTTCAGTTTGCCAAGGCTTAATTAACATTGACATTGATGATATCATAATTATAGTGGACCAGAAATATCTTACATGCCCCTTTGGGAATTAGTGTCACATTTTTAATAGCAATTTAGTTAGCTGTGCATGTGTTTCTTTCATAGCTACTAGACTATGAAGCAAGATATGTAGTATGCATATTATCTGTTTCTTGATGTCAGAGTAGAACATGAGAAGTAAAACTTATTGGGAAGCAGCTGGTACACATGTATGTGCTTCTGTGTGTATAAAATAGAAGTATGAAACTTTCCATGGAATTTATTTTTTCAGCCTGACGAGATTTTACACTTCCTTGAGAAAAAGAAAAACAAAAACTTTTGTGACCTGTTTAGTTTACCAATTATTACATTTTTCAAAAATGATGATTGAAATATTCTCTATTTTTATTACTTAAGAAATAATTCATATATATATATATAATTTATTTGTACATTTCTTTTTACCTTTTTTGAATTTGTAAAATATACAGTCATTACACTTATCAAATCTATTATTTTCTTAATCTTTGCTGTTTTCTTAAAAATATTTATTATTATACTTTTAGTTTATTTTATTATTTAAAGATGTGCTTTGGGGATTTAGGGTTAGTTTACTTCCTTTTTCAGGCTTTCTGAATTTTTATTGAAAAGATTTTAAGTTATCAGTCTTTTCTGATTATGTTTTGGTTATATATGGAGGGATGCATATGTAGAATTTTTTATTATTATTAATTAATTAATGGTGTTTAGTGTCAAGGATTCTTTAGAACTTGCATGATTTTTTAGGTTTGCAGAGTTTTCCCCTTATTTTCTGTTTATTTCTAATTTTAATACATTCTGATCAGTGATTTTTGGATTTCAGTTCTATTTTGCTTTTTTAAAAATCTTGTTGCATTATAATAAACTTGTTAATATTTGTTGTGGGATTTTTGTGGCTGTACCATATATGCTTGAAATGATCCATAAATTCTATTTGATCAGTGCAAATATTTCCATGTGATTAAGCTTATTAGCAGTGTTAAAGTCTTTCTATCTTTTTGGCCAAGGCTCCTCTCAGTGCCCTTGTTATTTCTTTTCTAAAAATAGTGAGTGTTAACATATTTGTACTCTGTAAAAGAAAATTAATCAATATAGGCAAAATATTTACTAGCTAGAGCTCTCCCACCAAATGTTTAGATTTATTTAAAGTTGACAGATTCTTATTAAATGGTCATTATTCTTTCTTTATGTCTGTGTCCTTAGTCCTTCAACAAGGAAAGAACAGCATTTGCTGTTTTCTACCACTGCTCATGGCGAAGGTTGCTTAATATAAACTGCAGCAAAATTTCTACAAGGCTATAGTCCAACGGTCAATAATCCATTGTGATGATACAAGTTTGTAATATGAGCTGCAATGCTTTTGAAACAAGAGGGAGCATTTCTGCAAGATCACTTCAGAGACTGGTCCCATAATTCAGCAATTCAAGTTAAGCAGAAAATGACACATATGCTTCTTGTCTTTTAAAGAGCAGTTTTTTTCCCTAAAATTCAATGTCGCTTCCTTCCTTCTTCTTCTTCTTCTTTTTTTTTTTTTAAATAGAGTATTACACTGTTGGTGGGAATGTAAACTAGTACAGCCACTATGGAGAACAGTGTGGAGATTCCTTAAAAACTGGAAGTAGAACTGCCATATGACCCAGCAATCCCACTCCTGGGCATACACACCAAGGAAACCAGATCTGAAAGAGACACGTGCACCCCAATGTTCATCGCAGCACTGTTTATAATAGCCAGGACATGGAAGCAACCTAGATGCCCATCAGCAGAATGGATAAGGAAGCTATGGTACATATACGCCATGGAATATTACTCAGCCATTAAAAAGAATTCATTTGAATCAGTTCTAATGAGATGGATGAAACTGGAGCCCATTATACAGAGTGAAGTTATCCAGAAAGATAAAGAGCAATACAGTATACTAATGCATATATATAGAATTTAAAAAGATGGTAATGATAACCCAATATGCAAAACAGAAAAAGAGACACAGATGTACAGAATGGACTTTTGGACTCTGTGGGAGAAGGCGAGGGTGGGATGTTCTGAGAGAACAGCATCGAAACATGTATATTATCTAGGGTGAAACAGATCACCAGCCCAGGTTGGATGCATGAGATAAGTGCTCAGGGCTGGTGCACTGGGAAGACCCAGAGGGATGGGATGGGAAGGGAGGCGGGAGGGGGGATCGGGATGGGGAATATATGTAAATCCATGGCTGATTCGTGTCAATGTATGGCAAAAACCACTACAATATTGTAAAGTAATTAGCCTCCAACTAATAAAAACAAACAAACAAATAAAAATAAATAAATAGAGAATGTAGAATGAACTAGAAGACTACAAAAACATATCAAGGGTTGATTTTTAAGAAATTGTTGAACAACTTTTATCTTTTTCTTTCATTTATTATTCTTTAACAGGGGAAGAGAAGGTTTACCTCCAGATCTGTAAATTCTGTGGGGAATTTGAACTTTTTTTCCACTCTCTTATCCCAAGCAGGGGGTCTATTACACAGTTAAAAAAAAAAAAAAAAGTGTGAATGAATTAACGGATGAGTGAACAAATGGTTATGATAAACACCTATCACAAAACAAGGAAACATTAAATGGCTTCTAGAACTTTCTAGCTATGGTGGGATAGTAATAGTCACAACCACAATTAATCTATTATTTACTACATAGACATATTAATAAACTAGAAAGAAAAAATAAGGCCTTTAAGTGTAGACTTTCAAGAATCAGCCTAAACTAACTCTTTCTATATTCTTTCTTGACAGAAACACATGGCTTGCTTTCACATTCGGAACATCGCAAGGCTGTTTCCAGCATAGCTGCTTGGTGATGAAGCACAGGAGATAAGAACTGTGTTCCTACCATAGTTCTGTATGCTGCATCTGTATGCTTCATGTATCTGTACGCTGATATCTGTCTGCTTCTCAACACTTTCCTTGTTTTGTGTACTTTTGGCCAAAAACCTTCTCCTGGGTTTCTCTTAATCACTTATCATTTCAACCCACTATCTGCTGGTCTTTGAGTTCCCATCACTGGTGGTGGTGGTGGTTTACTCACTAAGTTGTGTCTGGCCCTTGTGATCTCATGGACTGTAGCCCCCCAGGTTCAGAGGATCCACGGGATTTCCCAGGCAAGAATAGTGGAGTGGTTTGCCATTTCCTTATCCAGGGGATCTTCCCAACCCGGGGATGGCACCTGCATCTCCTGCATTGTAGGTAGATTCTTTACCTGACTGAGTCACTGGGGAAGCCCTTTCATCACTTAATATATACTTAATAGCAGCAAGTTATTGAAATCTTGAAACCTAACAGGTATATATTACAGGCCATACTGTTTCTCTCAGAGTGAGACATTTTAGTTATTTTACATTTAACTAAGAAATATCTTCTTTCTGCCTAAAGTAAATAAAATCACAATATCAAATAATTAGGATAGTCTTCTAAGACTTGAATAATTAACATTATAGAGTTGAGGGATAAAGGAAGGGAATGGGATAAAGGACAAAGTCAGATATTTAAATAGGCATTTTAATGCTTTGAGTATTATGCATCCTTGCCTGTTGTTCAGTTGCCTTTCTTCCAGGGTAGAGGTCCATGAACAATGGAATTTTAGAGGCTGCAGAAACAATGGAGGTTTAAATACTTAATGAAAAAGCAGAGGGGTTTATCCAAGTACTTATCCTCTTCCTGAGTATCAATATTCTTTTACAGCCTATAAAGATATCAACATCTGATTATAATCTAAAAAATAATAATAAATATGGATATTGGTTGCCCAAGATATAATTACATGAATTCTGAAAAAATAAGTTGTTTTTTTTTTTAAACTCAGAGTCACAAAGCAGTTAATAAGATGGTTCAAACTACACAACTCCTAATTAATACAGCCTGTGTGGTCCTCTTATGGTGATTATTTTCTTAAAGGGAAAAGTTTAAGTTTCATATTTGAGTATTAAACAAAATTTTTGCTTTCCTCATAAAAAAAAAAGGATTCTGTGGAATATTTTCTGTGCTCCTAAACACATAAAAGCATTTGGTCCTATATGCTTCTGCTCCTATACATGATGATCCATCTCTCTTGTGTGTGCTGACTTAATCAGATGGCTTGATTATACGATTGAGTGAAACGGGCTTCCTGCCAGGGTTGTCTATGTGTTATCAAACTCAAGTCCAGCTGTTCCCTGTCCAAAAGCCAGTAATCAAAGCACAAGTGTTGGTAGAGAAGAAAGATACTTTGTTCAGAAAATTCAACAATCTGGGGAGAAGGTGGACTCTTGTCCAGATACCAATTCTGAATATCCTTCTCAGCCATGACAGTTTTTAAAGGAAAAACGGCAAGCTATCTCAATTAATCATTGATAGGAGGTCAGGTTCCTTATCATTTTTCCATGGCGTGCAGACATGCTGAATTCTCTGATATTTTGGATAAACTATCTCGCCCGTGTGTTCTGCTGACAACTGGATGCTCTCTTGCCTACATGAGCCACCTGGGTCTGCGGTGCCATGAGCAGATCTACTAGGGGGAGTCTGGAGATCCAGGGTCAGTCATTCTGTATCTACTCAATTCTTCGTTCTTACTTTAATCCCGAAGAGAAAGCGACAGGTTAGGCAGAGTATTGCGTACATTTAATAGAGCATAAGTCAAGAGTTAGGGTAAATGTTTTCTGGAAATCTCATTTTTATAATTAAAGGTTAAGGGGAACAAAAACAGACAAACGTGAAGAAGCTAAAGACTGCTTGCCTATGTCTGGACAAAGCATTGTAGAATCACTATAGGCATGAATTGTTCTGCAAATATCTTAGAAACAGTACTTCATTAACACCTTTTGGGTTTTGCTTTTGTTTTTGTTTTTGTTTGAATCTTATTTAACCCAGTATTTGAGTAAGGAAGACATAATTGAAAAAGAATTAGTTAAGTCTACCATGAGATTAGGATTACAGAGTAGGGGCCTGCCTCCTGAGAGGGTTGATCAATCTGGACCATAAAAAGGGCTCACAACTTCCCAGCAATGAAAATGAAGAGGAATATAGACTCATTTTCAAATGCTTATGGCTCCTAGGATAACAAAAATCACACTAACCCTAGGGCTCAGCCCTGAGAGATTTTCTGGGCACATATAGCAAATAGAATATTTTCATATGCATAATATTTCTATATACACTTTTGATATGACAATCATAACCTACATTAATAAAGTACAGTGATTAAGATCATGGCTCTATGAATGCTTACTTTCTTCACTTTTCTATTGATAAGTTAAAATATATTTTTTTACTACTATTGTCTGAACCTGGAAAATCTAGTTTACATACTTTAATTTTTTCTTCAGGCATTTAATAAGTGGATTGCTATAAGTAACTGTGTACTAAGGCTAAAGTCTTTAACAGATTAAAAATAATCCTCCTATAAACTCAACTTCTACCCTAACCAACTCAAGCCAAACTTTCATGCAGTTAAACTGACTCGCTGCATGCTGGTAAATTGTATATAGAAGAAGGCTCAGAAAGGCAAATAGCATCATGGGTTAAAGTTGTTGCTATTGTTTTTCTTTTTTTTTTTAATTGAAGCATAGTTGATTTACAATGTCGTGGCAATCGGCTGTACAGCAAAGTGACTCATTTATATGCACATGGAATCGCTTTATATACTCTTGTCCATCGTGGTTTATCAAACGGTACTGAAAACGTCCCCTGGGCTTCACAGTAGGACCTTGTCCTTTAGTTTCCTGTATGTCATGGTTTGCATCTGCTGACCCCAGATTCTTAATCCTTCCCTCTCCTAAGCTCCAGCCCCTAGGCGACCACAAGGCTGTTCTCTATATCCGTTAGTTTGTTTCCGTTTTGTAGATAAGTTCATATGTGCCATATTTTAGATTCCACACATAAAGTGACATCATGTAGGATTTGTCTTTCTCTTTCTGACTTACGTTACTTAGTACGATAATCTCTAATTGCACCCATGTTGCTGTACATGGCATGATTTGATTCTTTTTATGACTGGTTAGTATTCCATTGTATGGAATGTATGTCTGTGCCACATTTTCTTTATCCAATCATCTGTCGATGAAGATATAGATTGCTTCCATGTCTTAGCTATTGTGAATAGTGATGCTATGAAATAGGGGTACATGTATCTTTTTGAATTATAGTTTTGTCTGGGTATATATCCAGGAGTAGGATTGCTAGATCATATAGTAATTCTATTTTTAGTTTTCTGAGAGACCTCCACCCACACCATTTTCTATAGTGGATATATCAACTTACACTCACATCAACAGTGTATGAAGGTGTCTTTCTCTCCAGCATTTGTTATTTATAGACTTTTCAATGATCGCCATTCTCACGGGTGTGAGGTGGTGCCTCACTGTAGCTTTCATCTGTATTTCTCTAATGTGTGTGTGTCGCTTAGCTGTGTCCAATTCTTTGTGGCCCCATGGATTATAGCCCACCAGGCTCCTCTATCCATGGGATAGGCAAGAGTTTTGGAGCAGGCTGCCATTTCCTACTCCAGAAGATATCAGTTCAGGTATGGAACCCACATCTGTTTCACTGGCAGGCGGATTCTTTACCACTAGCATCACCTGGTGGTGAAAAGGAACTAAAGCGACTTGATGAAGGCGAAGGAGGAGAGTGAAAAAGCTGGCTTAAAACTCAACATTCAAAAAACTAAATCATGGCATCTGGTCTCATCACTTCGTGGCAAATAGAAGGGAAACAATGGAAACAGTGACAGACATTATTTTCTTGGGCTCCAAAATCACTACTGATGGTGACTGTATCCATGAAATTAAAAGATGCTTGCTCCTTGGAAGAAAAGCTATGATACGCCTAGACAGTGTGTTAAAAAGCAGAGACATTACTTTGCCAACAAAGCTCCGTCTAGTCAAGGCTGTTTTTTTCCAGTAGTCATGTATGTATGTGCGAGTTGGACCATAAAGCAGGCTGAGTGCTGAAGAATTGATGCTTTTGCACTGTGGTGTTGGAGAAGACTTCTGAGAGTCCCTTGGCAAGGAGATCCAACCAGTCCATCCTAAAGGAAATCAGTCCTGAATATCCATTGGAAGAACTGATGCTGAAGCTCCAATCTTTGGCCAGCTGATATGAAGAGATGGCTCATCAGAAAAGACCCTGATGCTGTGAAAGACTGAAGGCAGAAGAAGACAGGGAAAACAGAAGAGTTGGTTGGATGGAGTCACAGACTCGATGGACATGAGCTGAGCAAACTCCAGGAGGTGGTGAAGGACAGGGTAGCCTGGGGCGCTGCAGCTCAGGGGGTCACGAAGAGCTGGACACCTCTGTGCCACAGACCAAGCGCCACCGAGGAAGCCATTTCTCAAATAATGATGCTGAAGATCTTTCCCTGTGCTCATTGGCTATCTGTATGTCTTCTTTGGAGAAATGCCTATTAAGGTTTTCTGTACACATTTTAATTGTTTGTTGTTGTTGTTGAGTTGTATGAACAGCTTGTGTATTTTGGAGATTTAGCCCTTATCTGTTACATCATTTGAAAATATTTTTTTTGTGTGATTCCATAGATTGTCATTATGGTTTCTTTACTGTACAAAATCCTGTAAGTTTGATTAGATCCCGTTGCATGTTTTGCTTTTTATGTCTATTGCCTTGGCAGACTGACCTAAGAAAACATTTTTATGATTTATGTCAGATAATATTTTGCCTAGGTTCTCATCTAGGAGTTTATGGTATCATATCTTATATTTAAGTCTCTAAGTCATTTTGAATTTATTTTTTTGAGTTTATTTATTTGAGTTTATTGTTTTGAGTTTATTTTTGTGCAGGACATGTGAGTCTGTTCTAGCTTCATTGATGGGCATGCAAATGTTTAAACTTCACAGCACCACTTGCTGAAGAAACATTTTCCCATTTTATATTCTGACCTCCTTTGTTGACAATTAATCGACTGTACAAGTGTGGGTTTGTTGCTGGGCTCTCTCCTCTGCTCCACAGGCCCACATGTCGTTCTTATACCAATACTACACCATTTTGATTACTGTGGCTTTGCAGTATTGTCTGAAGTCTGGAAGTAGAGTGACTTTTACCCAGTGTTCACACAAAGCTTAGGAGTCACTGTATGCTTGTCTGCTCAAGGTATTCTAGTGCAGCGCCATCCAATAGAAATAAAAGGAAAGCCACGTTTCAATGTAAAATGTTCTAGTGGCCTCACAGAAAGAAGTAAATTGAAACAGGTGAAACTAAAGGTAATACTTATTTTGTTGAAACCAAAATATCAAGAGAATTATCAATAGGGATTCAACATTAAATTGTTAATGCTCTATCTTTCTTTTTGCATATATGGAAGCTTCAGAACGCAGTCTGAAGTTTGCACATGAAGTACAGCTCATTTCAGTTTTGACTAGCCACGCTTCAGCGTCTCCAAAGCCACAGGCGGCGAGTGGTTACCCCGCCGGGCCACACAGCCCCCTCCTCTCAGGGAGCAGGATTAGCTCTCTTGTTAGGGTGCAAGTAAAGAAAACTCATTTTGCTGAGTAATTTTTCCAGCCCACTTCAGACCCCAACACCAGGCTGACCTCACTGTGTGTGAGTGCCAGCCGGGCCATTCAGGACACAAGTCTGACAACACTTGAGCTAGGTTTGCTGATTCCCACCAGGCAGGGATGGGGCGCTACGACAGCGCCGAAGTGTTTAAAGTCTTCCCGAGTGCAAGCTCTCCATCCCTGCAATTGTCTTCTAACTGATCAACATCAAGTCAATCCAGAACTCCCCGTGATGCAGGGACCACTCCCTGAGTAGCACTGCTCTATAAGAATCCCAGAAGTTGAGACTTATTTAAAAAAAAAAAAAAATATATATATATATATATATATATTTTGTATGTATATATATAGACAATTTTTACAAAAGAAAAATATTCGTTAAAGAAATGTCTAATTATAAAAATATTTGCACTCAATATTACATCATCAATATATCTCCTGTTCATCAAACTAGAAACTTTGTTGGAATGTACTAATTATTAAATCCTGTGAAATCATGTAATATGATACCATGTAATTAGAGAGAAAATTACTTGGAAATTTAAATGGTAAACTCACTGAAATGTTGAAACTCACTGAAATGCTGAGATATTTTTGACCACTTGGAAAAATAATTCCTAAAAGTGTTTTTCAAACTCAATTTTCTTTCAGGTTATGTGCTAAACTAAAATGTGGTAGCATAGGTTGTGGTAGCATGTTCTTTCCTTACAAAATTTGATTAGAAAAATTGTATACTGGCAAAATAAAATTGGCAGTCTTTTTCTAAAAAGGCCATTGACATGATTACATTGGATTTGATTAAAACCAAAAAAAAATATGTTAATTATTTCTTCATTTCATAATGTTAATCTTTTCATACCAGAGGAAAGTGTATAAAATTTTGTCTGTAAATGGTAAAAACCATAATTACCAAATAGTTTGCTTCTCTTTTCTTTAAAATTGTCATACTGAAAAATTGATGTGCAAGTTGTTTGCACATGTGCACTTTAGAATATGGTTTATTATATATGAACATCTGCTCCACTCCAATTCAGAATATCAACAGGGAAGGTGCAATAGAATATTAAGTGCTGCCCACATCATTACTGTTACAATGAGTAAGATAAATATTTGAGCATAATGGTGTACTTTATCATAAAAACATATTGAGATTATTTGGGGAATTCATAATGTTTCATTTAATCAAACAAAAAAGCACATCATGAAGTGGGTAGAGAATTGGTTACTGAACTGGGAGCTGTTTCCTTGCTGTAACATTGAGTAAAATCCTATTAACTCAGACCCTTCATAGTTTGGGATAATTAAGGTTATCCAAACATGATACATTTGACTTTAGGTTAGGAAAAATTTGGAAATAATAACTTTATTTTTGAGTTATAAAAGTATTGTGCATGAGAAAGGAGAATGTGGAATAATCAAAGAAATTTCAAAACAAAAGTGAATATATAAAAAAACACACAACTGTCTCTGTATAAATATGAATTCATATTGCTATGAATTCAGAAGATGTTATTGATTTGGAAGGAGACAGAGTCTATGTCTAATACCAGGCTGTGGTTTTAGCCCCCACAATCTTCCACCATGTGATGCCTGACCATCACTGGAATTTTGGTACTCTGCATGCTCACCTTTAAAGAGTGGAAGAGATGCTTATTGACTTTCCTGCCAGCTTTGAGTGCCTATAATCCAAATTTGCATCAGTTAAATAATATTTGTGTTTATGATACATTGCTATATATTCGAGATAATTGGGCATTTTTTTCCCATTTAATAAATTACAGCTTATGCAGCATATTCTCTACAAGGTTTTCTTTTCATATTTTCTTATTTTTCTTCAAAATTAGATAAAGAAGCAGATGAACATTAGTCTCATATTTATAAATTTGCCCATCTCAGCACTCTGATTTTCCTTAAACTTGTTCAGTGAAATATAGAATTATATTTCATTTTGTGCTAATTTAATATTTATGTTAATTTAGTACTTATGCAAATACATTAAATGGATTTAATATAACATTGTATTTCATTCCAACACAAAATTTTTAATATGACTTAAAATATACTTAAAAGTAAACACTTATTTTGGATTCTTTCTGGTCCTGTAAGCCTGTCTTGATCATCCATCTAAGACTGTCTTATAATCCACATTAGAAATATGAATTTTTAGCTTCAAAAAGAGTGTATCATATGATCCACATAGAGTTAGAAGAAAGTTTTTTTTAATATGACTTAAAATATATTTAAAAGTAAACACTTATTTTGGATTCTCTCTGGTCCTGTAAGCCTGTCTTGATCATCCATCTAAGACTGTCTTATAATCCACGCTAGAAATATGAATTTTTAGCTTCCAAAAGAGTGCATCATATGATCCACATAGAGCTGGAAAAAAAGTGTGTTAGAATTTCTATCTCTATTTTTATTTTGCCTGCATATATTTTCTATTTTGCCACACATTTTATAAAAATGTATTATCTTTTTATAGAGCTTAGCAGATTCATCCTTTAAAAATAAAAGTTGAAGATATACTTAAATTGTATTTACTGACAGGGTACATGTTCAAAAAAGCTGGGAATCAACTCTCTAAACATGCTGTCCAGTAGAAATATAAACATCATGTATAAGTTTACATTTCCTAGAAACTACATTAAAAGAAAGACTATAATATCTAATATATCTAGAGTATTATCCTTTTGACCTATAAAATGTAATTGCATCTGTGATATTATTTACATTGTTTTACATATTTTGTACTATATCTTGGAAACCCAGTGTGTGTTTCACACTTAGCCACCCATCTCTGGACTAGCCATGCTTCAAAGTGTGCAATAACTGCATGTGGCAAGTAGCTATCATCCCGTGTGACTCGGTTCTCACAAGAACACAAAGAAGTTCTTCCTCCAGTTGGTTCCGTCTTGACCCTTGCATTTCCTCCCAGTCCTTGGATCACCATGCTGTAGCCCCACCCCTGTATCAGCTGCTGCATCTTGAATCTGATCTGCACACAACACGTATAGCTTCCTGTTCTCAATGCTTTTACCGCATCTCAGCTCTACCCCCAACTTGAATTTAGAGAACTATCCCCAGCTAACTCTAGGGAGCACAGTAGCCTACAAAATGTTCAGATTATGTTATTAAATTGAAGTGTAGTTTATTTATAGTATATTCATTTTAAGTGTACAGCAAAGTGATTATTTTATTTTATGTCTGTGATCTACATACAGAAAGTTTTATATGTAAGTTATTTTATCTTTATTTCAGATTCCATGTATAAGTGGTATCATATGATACTTGTCTTTCTTTGCTGTACTTACTTTACTCAGTATGATGATCTCTGGCTCGCTCCATGTTGCTGCAAAGGGCATTCTGTCTTTCCGTTTCACAGCTGAGCAATATCCCACCGTAAGTATGTACCATGCCTGCTTCATCCGTTCTTCTGTGATGGACACAGGTTGCTTCCATGTCTTGGCAACTGTAAATAGTGCTGTTATGAACCTTGAAGTGCAGGCATCTTTTTGAATTAGTGATTTCTCTGGATGTACACCCAGATGTGGTATTGTAGTATCATACCGTATCTCTATTTTTGAGAAGTTCAGATGTTGCTTCCTAACATTTTTATCATTTCTATTAACTAGCATTTTTGCTCATCAAGGTCCAGTTGACTGAATTGTTTCCTGTCTCAATAGTTATCAACTACACTTCTCCAAACTGGACTAAGTTTTTTCTTTACTTACATGTTTTCTTTTTATACAATAATAGTGGCCATTATTTTAATTCACAGAAAAGGAAAAAAAATAAGAAAACAATGAATCATACAAATTAATTTTCTCAATTAAAAAAATTGCTCTATAAACATATTTCTAAAAACATTGTCCCTCCCCCTTACCTGTTTATTTCTCTCTACTGACTACTAGTATTTGGTGAAATAAATTTAATACAGGGAAATTATTGCTAACGGCTCATATTAAAAAATGTCTTTTAGAAATGTACATATTTTAAATTGTGTAGCCCGATGTCTTCCAACTTCTTTTAGTTTATTAGTATGTGAGCCCCAAGATTGCAGATTTTTAACTGTGGTACTCCTAAGGTTTCCTAGAGTGGATGATACACGTTTGGCTTGCAAGAAATATGTATTATTTAAATAAATTTTTAAAATCAACTTTTCTGTTCATAAAACTTCTCCTGTAGATCAAATGTTTCACAGTACATTTTCGCAATTAGTACCGTTGCTTTTCAGTTCAGTTCAGTTCAGTTCAGTCGCTGAGTCGATTCCAACTCTTTGCGACCCCATGAATCACAGCATGCCAGGCCTCCCTGTCCATCACCAACTCCCAGAGTATACTCAGACTCATGCTGATCGAGTCGGTGATGCCATCCAGCAATCTCATCCTCTGCTGTCCCTTTCTCCTCCTGCCCTCAATCACTCCCAGCATCAGGGTCTTTTCCAATGAGTCAACTCTTCGCATGAGGTGACCAAAGTACTGGAGTTTCAGCTTCAGCATCAGTCCTTCCAATGAACACCCAGGACTGATCTCCTTTAGGATGGACTGGTTGGATCTCATTATTATTAACTGCTTCATAACCAAATTCGTTTGAGGATCAGTTGGTGTTAATATACATATACTACTCTATATGAAATAGATAAATGACTAAGACCTACTGTATAGCACAGGGAATTATACTCAACATTTTGTAATAACCTACAAAGGAAAACAATTGGGAGATGTATCCATGGGCTTCTCAGGCTGTTCAGCCCCTCTACATTTTATGGAGTGTAGAGTGCCTCACCACTTGAAGACAGTTGGTAGCACTTGCCTTGAGGATGACCATGCTTCATCACTTATCTCTTTTTTTTAAGAACTACATTTGCCCAAAGTGTCAGAATTTTTTCATGGCCCCTTCCCACATTTGTAGCTTCGTAATTCTTCTGTTATGAAATTGATGTCGTTGACTTACAAAGCTTTGCTAATTTCAGGTACTCAGCAAACTGACTCAATCATATATGCATATACATTACTGCTGTTGCTTAGCTGTTATGTTGGACTGCTTGCAAGCCTATGGACTGTAGCCTGCCAGGCTCCTCTGTCCACACAATTTCCCAGGCCAGAATACTGGAGTGGGTTGATCAAGGGGATGTTCCTGACTGAGGGATCAAACCCACGTCTCCTGCTCGACAGGCAGATTCTTTACCACTGAACCCCCTGGGAACCCATGTATTTACTTCCCAATTGTTTCCCTTTATAGGTTATTGCACAACATTGAGTATAGTTCTATGTGTTATACAGTAGGCCTTAGCTGTTTATTCCATATGGAGTAGTGTGTGTATATTAATAACAAACTTCTAATTTATCTCTCCCCCTTTCCCTTTGGTAACCTGAAGTTTGTTTTCTATGTCTGTAGGTTTATTTGTTTTGTAAATAAGTTCCTTTTTATCTTTTATTTAGAGTCTATGTATAAGTGATATGATGTTTGTCTTTCTCTGTCTGACTTACCTCACTTAGTATGATCATCTCTAGGTTCATCCATGTTGCTGAAGATGTCATTACATCATTATTTTATGGCTGAGTAATATTTCATTGTGTATATGTGTTGCATCTTTTTTATCTGTTAAGAACAAAACTATAAAGAGAAGGAAAATATCAAGTCAATCCACTGGACCAAATGAGAGTTTCAGTATACCCTTTATTCAGCTATCTCTTTCTCTTATACTTCAGGAGCAATTATCTTCATTGCTTCATTTTTTTCTCAGATTAAGATATGATCACCATCATTATTCTTTCCCTCTCCTAGACAGTGAAATGCATTTGCTACATTTATCTCCCTTAGAGTTACATACCACTCTATTTTCTTTGTAGCAAAGTCAGTATGCCTGTGAAATAGAATCTTTTGTACATTTTGACATAAATATAAAGTGGTGCACACACATACTTTTTGAACACTATAATTTTCTTTATTGTTACTTTATTTTATCTATTGGATTTCATTGTACATTAACGTGAATGAATTACAATTTAGATAATCAATGTTTGATAAAATCAATCATTTAACTCTGGTGAAAGTCTTTTCCTCTTACCTCTTTGCCTTTTCATATTCTTTTTTCATTTTGTTTCTATTAACTTTATATGGCTGATATAGGACAGCTTCTTTATGTGCCTCACTCCTGAATATATTACAGTAAAATGATTATATTGTTTAGATTTTGGAGAAGAAAACCAAATCCCGCTAGAGCCTTATAGAAAATATAGCATTCTGAGACTGGATTTCACATGCACAGTTGAGTATTCTCTAAGAAAACTGAAGCAATTTTTTCTGGTCAGTGATTGAGGTCAATGGGTCAGGTGGGAGCTGAGAGATGGAATTTGTAAACATGGATGCTTTATGGGCCATATAAGCTAGAGAAATGCATATAAAGAAAGCTTTATAAAGCACTATTTTCCAGAGAGATGAGATATCTATGAGGGATTTAATGAATCTGTGAAATGGTAGTTGGGAAATTAATTGACCCTTGAATTTTTTTTTTTTTTTTTTTTTTTTAGTAAAATAAGGACAGTATCTGGGAACAATTTTAATTCTATTGTATCTCTGTTTCACTTTGTGATCCCTTTGTAATTCACTTTGTGAGTTATAGCGGGATTTTGATGAAAACGTGAGCTGCACTAATTTTGTGTTGCAGGATGGGGGAGTCGAGGGGTACTGGGGAAATGGACACATTTTCAATAGGTTTCCCATATTTATCAGCATTTGCTTCTTTGTGTCCCCCTTCTCTATAAGGGTGGTGTTTAAAAAAATTAATACAGTATTATACCCCCCACCCCCCAAAAAAATGTCCAGAAAGGCAAGCAGGCACAGTCCATGAATAGAACACCAGCTAACTCATCTTTTAATTCCTTTGTATCTCTCAACAAAGAGATAATTCTTTGTATCTCTCTTTCATTTTGTGATCCCAGCATTATACCCCCCAAGTGTCCAGAAAGGCAACCAGGCATAATCCATGAACAGAACACCAGCTAAATCATCAAACATATACACATCTAGAGAGCCATACAGAGTATTTCATTTTACAGCAGCGTCATCTTTTATCCTGTGGAATCAGCCTCAGATGAACTTTTCTCCAATATATCTTTCCCCCTCTTCCTATTTCAACATTCTTACACAGTTGATGTGCTATTCACACTGACCTTTTCCTATTTTGGCCAAGCGCTGTCTGATCAAGAGTGTTCAGGTATCATTCCTCCTTCTTGGATCCTTGGAGTTCTCCATAGTATGTGTAGGCTCACAATTGTCCTTGGAGGAAGTAGTAACTATTTTAGACTGGCCAATATAGATCCTGTATGAGACAAACTTTCTACCTGCCAATACACATTGCTTCTCATGGTTTAACTTCAAAAAATTGTTAGATTAAAACATTCCCTTTTTTTTTTTTTTAATTTTATTTTATTAGTTGGAGGCCAATTACTTCACAACATTTCAGTGGGTTTTGTCATACATTGACACGAATCAGCCATAGAGTTACACGTATTCCCCATCCCGATCCCCCCTCCCACCTCCCTCTCCACCCGACTCCTCTGGGTCCTCCCAGTGCACCAGGTCCGAGCACTCGTCTCATGCATCTCACCTGGGCTAGTGATCTGTTTCACCATAGATAATATACAAAAGCATTCCCTTTTAAGAATAAATTTGAGTGAAAGGAGGAATACATAGAATTAGTGAGACAGAAAACTCTGAGCTACAATTCATTTATTCATTCAGATTTTAATGGGATTTGTTTATCCCCCTACAAGCATCCAAGGGCATAGAATATTAAGATGAAGCAGACACTTTACCTTTTCTCAGAATTTATCTTTCTAATGGAGAAGGCAGACATATAAATGGATGAATTACATTGTAATATGTCTTTGTGATATAATACATTCTAAACAAAACACTGTAGAAAATAAATTATTTCAGTCAGACAAAAATTGAAAGCTGGACTTTTCAGGTAGCAGTTTACCTGTAGAATCACACAACAGAGGAAGCATCATTTTTTTACCTGTATTTCCCACCTGTTCCTACCAAAGAAATACAAGGATAGATTAATCTATCCCAAAGACTTTAGGTTTAAAGTATGTCAATAGAAATATCTGTACACTTTTGTGATAACTTTACTAGTACTGATAAAACCTGATGCATAATTGTATCAAAGATCACTGTGGGCAAGACTGGGGACAATTAAAATAAGAAGTGATAAAATACTAAGTGGAACTTTGCAAATTCCTGAAAGAAAACTTTCTACGTGTATCTATCTTCTGTGACAACTTAAGAAAAAAATGTTTCTACAGAGTGCTCGGGATGTCTGCAGTTCAAGAGTAGTAAAAGAATGTGTCTGTTTGTCGCTCAGTCATGTCCAACTCTTTGCAACCCCACGTATGGAAAGTAGCCCACCGAATACTCTGTCCATGGTATTCTCCAGGCAAGAATATTGGAGTGGATAGCCATTCCCTTCTCTGGGGGATCTTCCTGACCCTGGGATCAAACCCAGGTCTCCTGCATTGTAGGCAGTTGTTTACCATCTGAGCCACAAGGGTAACCAAGGATAGAAAAAATAATTTGTTCAGTCCTCAGTCGTGTCTGACTTCTGTGACTCCTTGGACTGCAGCACACCAGGCTTCCCCGCCCTTCACCATCTCCCAGAAATTGCTCAATCTCATGTCCATTGAGTCAGTGATGCCATCCAAAGTGTTAAATTATGGGCAGTGGATTTATTGAAAGAAGTGGAAATCTCTGTCATTTGGAGAAGAGTGACAGTTTTAGAATGAAATATTTAAAATTATTTTAAAGATTTTTCTTTATTCTATAAAATTTAAAAAAAAAAACTTGTAGGAAAAAGTGTCTTTTCTGTAATTTCCTATCCCTTCTCATTGCTAACATGATGGATTTATTTAAAATGAAGACTTTGTGAAATGTCAGATCAAATGGGGAATTGCACTCATTGAATTGATGTCATTTAGCAAGACTGGACAGTTACCAGGTCTAAATATTTTTAAGCCACTTCCACCACCCCTATTAAAGTAATGAATCTCACATTACTTTCATGGCATGATGAAATGAGTTGTATTACAAAAAAACCTCAAATAGCCAAAGCAATCTTGAGAAAGAAGAATGGAACTGGAGGAATCAACCTGCCTGACTTCAGACTCTACTACAAAGCCACAGTCATCACAACAGCATGGTACTGGCACAAAGAAGAAATCTGGATAAATGGAACAGAATAGAAAGCCCAGAAATAAACCCACACACCTTATCCACAAAAGAGGCAAGAATATGCAACGGAGAAAAGGCAATCTCTTTAACAAGTGGTGCTGGGAAAACTGGTCAACCACTTGTGCAAGAATGGAACTAGAACACTTTCTAACACCATACACAAAAATAAAGTAAAAATGGATTAAAGATCTAAATGTAAAATCAGAAACTATAAAACTCCTAGAGGAAAATATAGGCAAAACCCTGACATAAATCATAGCAGGATCCGCTATGACCCACCTCCCAGAGTAAGGGAAGTAAAAGCAAAAATAAACAAATGGGACCTAATTAAACTTATAAGTTTTTGCACAACAAAAGAAACTATAAGCAAGGTGAAAAGACAGCCTTCAGAATGGGAGAAAATAATAGCAAACAAAGCAACTGACAAAGAATTGATCTCAAAAATATACAAGCAGCTCATGCAGCTCAACACCAGAAAAATAAATGACCTAATCAAAAAATGGGCCAAAGAACTAAACGGACATTTCTCCAAAGAAGACATACAGATGGCTAACAAACACATGAAAAGATGTTCAGCATCACTCATTATCAGAGAAATGCAAATCAAAACCACAATGAGGTACCGTCTCATGCCTGTCAGAGTGGCTGCTATCAAAAAGCCTACAAACAATAAATGCTGGAGAGGGTGCAGAGAAAAGGGAACCCTCTTACACTGTTGGTGGGAATGCAAACTAGTACAGCCACTATGGAGAACAGTGTGGAGATTCCTTAAAAAACTGGAAATAGACCTGCCATATGACCCAGCAATCCCAGTGCTGGGCATACACACTGAGGAAACCATAATTGAAAGATACACGTGCACCCCAATGTTCATCGCAGCACTGTTTATAATAGCCAGGACATGGAAACAACCTAGATGCCCATCAGCAGATGAATGGATAAGGAACCTGTGGTACATATACACCATGGAATATTACTCAGCCATTAAAAAGAATGTATTTGAATCAGTTCTAATGAGGTGGATGAAACTGGAGCCTATTATACATAATAAAGAAAGAAAAACACCAATACAGTATATTAGTACATATATACAGAATTTAGAAAGATGGTAACAATGACCCTATATGCAAGACAGCAAAAGAGACACAGATATAAAGAAAAGACTTTTGGACTCTGTGGGGGAAGGTGAGGGTGGATAAGTTTGAGAGAATAGCATTGAAACATGTATATCACCATATGTGAAATAGAGCACCAGTCCAAGTTCAATGCATGAAGCAGGGCACTCGAAGCCGGAGCACTGGGACGACCCTGAGGGGTGGGGTGGGGAGGGAGGTGGGAGGGGCTTCAGGATGGGGACACATGTGCACCCACGGCTGATTCATCTCAGTGTATGGCAAAAACCACTACAGTACTGAAAAGTAATTAACCTCCAACTAAAAAAAAAAAAAAAAAAATTAAAAAAAACTGGATACACTGTGGCATTTGTGTTACTTTCTATAAGTACATATATCTATCAGATGGTCTATATAATACCTAACTGATAGCCTTGTTATGAGGATTAAATGAAATGATTTATGGACAGAAGATAGCTTACAAGCCTAAGGTACTTACGTGAATTTCCATGAACTAGTCCCAAACTCCTTTCTCTGGTTTCAAATCTTCAAACTAAATATTCAGTTAGATTAAATTTTGAGCTTAAAAGACAAATGAGCAGTGTGTTCTTCAAATACTTTGATTGCATATACCCTTTCAGACATGTTCAGAAAATGTGAGCAGTTTGGAGAGAAAGAAGAATTGATGAGCATCTTTAGAGTGAGTACTTTATGTTCCTATCTTGTTGTAAATCAAGAGTAAAGATAAAGGAGATGGACAGGAACACAGATTTTTGAAGTATTGTTACTGAATAAATCAGGTCTCACAGCTCACTGCTTGCAAAATCATTACATACTCATAAATGGTATAGGAGAAAGGTGCTTTTAATCAGACTGCTAGCAATCTGGGGAGTTGATGGACTCAGCATCCTCCAAAAACCACCTCCGAAGATTTTGCTCTGCCGTGTGACATTTTAAAGGGAAGCAGGTAAAAAAATCTCAGGAAATTACTGAGATGGGTAACCCACCACTGGGTACAGGCTCTCTGCCTCCTCACGATCCTTCTTTATGTTGCTCACACAGTTTGGCCATGCAGCTTCTTTTTTTTTTTTTTTGAGAACTTCCCTGATAGATCAGTTGGTAAAGAATCCGCCTGCAATGAAGGAGACCCCGGTTTGATTCCCAGGTCAGGAAGGTCCCCTGGTGAAGGGATAGGCTACCTGCTCCAGTATTCTTGGGCTTCCCTTGTGGCTCAGCTGGTAAAGAATAGGCCTGCAGTGTGGGAGACCTGGGTTTCTATCCCTGGGTTGGGAAGATCGCCTGGAGAAGGGAAAGGCTACCCACTCCAGTATTCTGGCCTGGAGAAGTCCAGGGACAGTATAGTCCATGGGTCATGAAGAGTCAGACACATTTGAGTGACTTTCACTTCACTTTACTTCACTGAAGGGGAAGCCAGGGAAGAAATCTGATCATCTGCTAATTACTATTCTCCATTTCTACTTCTTTGATCTATGGAAAGAACCCACAAGTTAGATAAAGCATTGTGTGATTGAAAGATTTGAAAGGTATGCTTGGTGTAGAGACAAGTAAAGCCTGGGGAGTGCCTGGCTTAAATGTTAGCTACAATATCGCTTTATTAAAATGGCAGGAAAGGGACCTCCCATTGAGGGTGGATTCCTGCAATGAGTTTCTTACTATACGGTAAGATAATTACAAGGTTGCATAGGCTCGGTACTGGGGGAAATGAGGAAGACCACGGTCAGGGGAACCTTCGGAGAATCACTGTTCTGCACAAGCTGGGTTTGGGAGGTGAGAGGCACTTTTGCCAACACTCAGGTGCAGAGAGGCGTCTGAGCGAAAGCTGAAAGCTGGCATAGCCCGTAAGGGAGAAGTCTGTGTCGAGAAGTTCTGCTGCTGCTCCCTCGCTCAGGCATGTGTCAGGTTCTTGGCGACGCCATGGACTGCAGCACGCCGGGCCTCCCTGTCCTTGCCTCCCAGAGTCTGAGCAGACTCATGCCCATTGAGTCAAAGATGCCATCCGAGCATCTCAGCCTCTGTTCTCTTCCCCTTCCCTCCGTCTTTCCCAGTATCAGGGTCTTCTCCAATGAGCTGGCTCTTTGCATCAGGTGCCCAAAGTACTGGAGCTTCAGCATCATTCCCTCTTATGGACATTCAGGGTTGATTTCCTTTAGGATTGACTAGTTTGATCTTTCTGCTGTCCAAGGGACTCTCAAGAGTCTTCAATTCCACAGTTCAAAAGCATCAATTCTTCAGCACTCAACCTTCTTTATACTCCAAATCTTATATCTGTACATGACTACTGGAAAAACGATAGCTTTGACTAGACAGACTTTTGTTGAGAAAGTGATGTCTCTGCTTTTTAATACACTTAGTTGTTACATAAATATATACAATGAAATAGAAATACCATACCAATTAGACACATATAACCATTCATTAAAAACTAAAAATATGTTTTAAGTCATACATTTTAGTGTTCCACTTTATCTTTAGCTTGGTATTTTTCTTATTTTCTCACAGAATTTTTTCCTAAAGTAATACATTTTTATCCTTGAAAATCTACTTATCTTCTTCTTCTGCATTTCTGCAATAAAACATGTCTCTGTATTTAAATTTAGATGTTTTTGTTTCTTTGTGTTTCTTATGATCAAAAAACATTATGCATTTTCTGGATTAAGCTATCATTACATTTATTAGTAGTACACAAATGATTAAAATAACTTTATATTTCAATTTGGATTAATCACTATTAAAATAAAAGTAAGTTTTAAGTGAAATTCATCTCTTAATGAGATGGATTTTTCCAATTAATTCATGAACTTATAAATAAACATTACTAATTGCTAGAATGAGAAATAGTTCTGTGAAAATTAACATGGGAAAGATAAAACAAGAAGAAAGTTTAGATCACATTAGCTAAGTCCTAAAAAGGTGAATCAGTAATTGTTAGTGATGCATAATTTACAGTAAGATGAATATACATCCTCATTAATTATTCCAGATTTAATTTGTTCATGCCAGAAATGAATAAATGAGCAGATAAAAGTTTGGATAATGATAGAATATTAGGGATCTGATAGCAAGTAAAATGAATCTGAACTTAGAGAAAATGATAATCTTTTGGGAAATTAATGAAAATATTTCTACTACATACTTGAATAAATATTTAAGAAAATATAAAGCCTTCACTTATTTCTAATATGTGTTCTTATTTCTCAGTGATAAATTAATTAGGAGAAAATAATCATAGAACTTTTTATCTCCCCCTCTTTGATGTAATGTAAAATTTGAGACTGAGCCACAAACAAAATCAAGGAAGAATGAAAAGTTTCACAAAGATAGAAAGGCTGAAAATTCAGAGAGGACACCCTCTCTAACAGATTGGTAATTTTCAGCATACATTTTATAATCCCCGACTATTTTATATCTAGATAAAAAAATAGTCTATATACAGAGACTGATAAGGACACAGGCTTGCCCCCTGAGTATTTCTTACTAACTTTGTCATTGCTCCAGAACAATGAGTTATTTGACAACTAATGGAGATGAGAAGAACTCTACTTTATTACACAGTGTTGACTAAAAGACATCCAGTTGACTCAAGCATTTCAAATGGTTCATTTTATTGGTGCCCTGAACTTTTCACATTTCAAACAAACAAGTTTTGTTTCCTTTTCTTTCTACGTCTTTATATGCTTATTTTTTTTCTCTTATTACAATATCTTGGATTTTCAGTATATTTTTAAATAAAAGTTGTGGTAGTATAAGCCCATGCCATTTTATTTCTGAAAAAATTATCATAATATGAAGTTTACTCTACATTTGTTCCTTTTTAGAAATTCATTATCCAATAAAGGAGTTAGAAAATATTTTTTTTACAGTACAGTGCTCATGATAGCGTCTTAACCTTTAATCCTACAGATTCCGCTCATCCCCAGTATCACATATGTCAGCACTTTTCCCTACGCATTTCCATGAGATTTTTTTCATGCACTTACAGCATGGTTAGATTAGTCTGTCACCTTCTATCCTGAGATCCCCTGTGCATCCCCTATGTAAAAGCATATGTATTTAATTTAGACACCTTAGCATTTGCCTTGTGTGTTTTACAGGTCTATGGATTTGACAAATGCATTATTTCAAATATCTGCCATTACAGCATCCTATAGAATAGTTTTACTTTCTTAAGAAAAAAGTCTTCTGTGCTTCAATAGCTCAACACTTCCTGTCCCCAAGCCTATAGAAACAGCTCAACTTTTTATTGTAACAGTAACTTTGCCTTTTCCATAATGTCATATAACTGGAATCATACTATACTCTATATAGTATAGAATCGCTTTATACTATCTTCAGACTGTTTTCAGACTACCTTCTTTCACTAAGCAATGTGCGTATAAGGTTCTTATGCATCTTTTTGTGGGTAGCTAGCTCATGTATATTCATCGCTCAAAAATATCCCATCTTATGGATATACTGAAGTTTATTCACCTATTTAAAAATATCTTAGTCGTTTCCAGATTTGGTGGTTATGAATAAATCTACTATAAACATTTATCTGCAGATTATTGTGTGGACATAAAATTTCAGTTTCAGTGGATAAATATCTAAAAACATAATTGCTGGAACATATGGTAAGACCACGTTTCATTTTGTAAGAAACTGCCAAATTTTCTTCCAATTTGTCTGTACTATTTCTTTATTCCCATCAGAAAAGAATGAGAGTTTTTTTATGCTCCAAATCCTTGCCAGGAATTAATATTTTCAGAATTTTGAATTTTAGTAATTCTAATACTTGTATAGTGGTATACCATTGTTGTATTTATATTCAGTTATTTAATGACAAATGATTTACCATCTTCTCATATTCTTAGCAATCCACATATATATTTCTTTTGGTAAGAAGAATGTTTAGGTTGTTAGCCCATTTTTTCAATTAGAATGTTTCATTTCTTATTGTAGAGTTTTGTGGGTTTTTTTGTAATCTCATTTTTAATATTGAAAAATTTGAATGACTGAAAGACTAAAAATTGGAAAAATGAATCATTGTACTAAAAAATATGGAACGCTTCATGAATTTGTGTGTCATCCTTGCGCAGGGGCCATGCTAATCTTCTTTGCATCGTTCCAATTTTTAGTATATGTGCTGCCGAAGCGAGCACTATCGTTGAGTTTTAAATGTTCTTTGCATGTACACTCTTTGGATATAAGAACTTGATCAGATACGTGTTTTGCAGGTATTTTCTTCCAGTCTGTAGCTTATTTCATAAATCCCTTCTCTTGAAATATAATTCACATTACATATAATTCATCCAGTTAAAGTATGAATTTCAATGATTTTCTGGGTACACTATAGGCTTCCCTGGTGATTTAGATGGTGAAGAGTCAGCATGCAATGCAGGAGACCTTGGTTCAATCCCTGGGTTGGGTACACTGTTAATTTTCTTAAATTTTGGTAGAATATATGCAACATAAAAATTGCCATTTTAACTTTTTAAAGTATAAAATTTAGTGTCATTAATTTCATTTAAAGCATTGTGCAACTATCTGCAAAATTTTTCTCATCACCTAAGTAGAAACTATAACTATTAAGCTATAATTCCCCATCCTCTTACCTTCAACTCCTGAGACCTCTAATCTAATTTCTGTCTCTATGAATTCACCCATTATAGAAACTTTATATAAGTCTCCTTCTATCTGGCTTATTTCATTTAGCGTAATATTTTTTAGGTTCACCCATGCTGTGGCATGTGTAAGAACGTCATTCCTTTTCATAGCCGAATAATATTTCGTTGCATGTGTATTCAACATTTTGATTAGCGATTGATCTGTTCATGGACAGTCAGGTAGTTCTTATTTTTTTCTTTTGTCAATAACATAGCAATGAACATTGGTACACAAGGATCAGTTAAAGTCCCTATCTTCATTTCATTTGAATAAATATACCTAAGAGAGGGGAACTGCAGCATCATAGGCAGCATCATTTGTTTAGTTTTTTGAGGATTTTGCAAATTCTTTTCCATAGCAGCTACACTTCAATGCACAGGGTTCTAATTTCTTCACATTCTTGTCAATACTTGTTGTCTTTGGCTGAGTGTTTATGTCCCTCTCCCTCCAAGGCTGTGACAAATATCTAAAATATGTACAGGACTTTGAAGTTTATAATAGGTAGAGACAGGATGAGTTTTGATGTGCATACTGGGAAAAAGCCTAGATTTTGATGAAGAGGCAGTTGGTAGGAATATGATTATTGAAGGTCATTCTGGAGAAATCTTCAAAGGAAATGAAAAATAATCATTGGAAATTAGAGGAAAAGCAGTGCTTTGTACAAAAGTGTCAAAAAACTTAGCTGAGTCATACTTTAGTGTTGTACCAAAGTATAACTTGCAAGAAATGAAACTGGTTATTTAGCTGAAAAGACTATTAATAACAGTGTTAAAGGGGAACGCACCTATGACAAATTGGATTTTGTAAGATGGCAAAATCCATGCACAGAGGAATGACTAGTCTCTTCAATAGATAGTGCTTGATTTCCACCAACACAGGAGTGAAGTTAAACCCTTATATTACACTGTATATAAAGATTAACCCCCAAAGTGAAACAAAAAGCTAAACTGGAGGCAAAATTTAAACTCTAGAAGAAGGATTATGGATAAATCTTCAGGACCTCAGATTTGGCAATAGTTTCTTACATATGATCCAAAAATAAGAGCAGCAAAATAAACAAATTGAACTTTATCAAATTTAAAATTTTGTGCATCAAAGAACATTATTAAGAAAGTGAAACTACAGCTTACAGAGTGGGAGACTGTATTTTCAAATTGCGTGTTTAAGAGATCAGTTCAGTTCAGTTGCTCAACTGTGTCTGACCCTTTGTGACCCCATGGACTGTAGCACGTCAAGCTTCCCTGTCCATCACCAACTGCCAGAGCTTGCTCAAATTCATGTCCATCAAGTCAGTGATGCCATCCAACCAATTCATCCTCATTCATCCAATTCTCCTCCTGCCTTCAAGATTTTCCAGCATCAGGGTCTTTTCTAATGAATCGACTCTTAGCATCAGGTGGCCAAAGTATTGGAGCTTCAGCTTCAGCATCAGTCCTTCCATTGAATATTCAGGACTGATTTCCTTTAGGATTAACTGGTTTGATCTTCTTGCAGTCCAAGGGACTCTCAAGAGTCTTCTTCAACACCACAGTTCAAAAGCATCAGTTCTTCACCTCTCAGTCTGCTTTATGGTCCAACTCTCACATCCATACAAGACTACTGGAAAAACCATAGTTTTGACTAGACAGACACTTGTCTGCAAAGTAATGTCTCTGCTTTTTAAAATGCTGTCTAAGTTGGTTCATACCTTTTCTTCCAAGAAGCAAGTGTCTTTTAATTTAATGGTTGCAGTCACCACCTGCAGTAATTTTGGAGTCCAGGAAAATGAAGTCTGTCACTACTTCCATTGTTTCCCCATCTGTTTGCCATGAAGTGATGGGACCAAATGTCATTGCCATGATCTTAGTTTTTTGAATATTGAGTTTTAAAACAGTTTTTTCACTCTCTTCTTTCACTTTTATCAAAAGGCTCTTTACTTCCTCTTCATTTTCTGCCATAAGGGTAGTGTCATTTCCATATCTGAGGTTATTGATATTTCTCCCAGCAATCTTGATTTCAGCTTGTGCTTCATCCAGCCCATCACTCCATATGTTGTACTCTGCAAAGTTAAACAAGCAAGGGGACAATATAATCAATAGAGAAATGCAAAACAAATCAGTAAGGTGATACTACTTTAAGCTTAGTAAAATGGTTGCTAATTTTTAATGTAAAATAATTAAATTAGTTGTCCATGGCTGGCATAACAAAATGTCAATGACTAGATGGCTTAAACAATAGAAATGATATCTCACAGTTCAAGAGGCTGAGAATTCCAAGACCAAACTGCTAACAGGTAGGTTTCTTTCCAAGACTTTGCCTCTTGGCTTATAGGTGATCACCATATCATTGTTTTATAGTTTTCATAATCTTGATCTTTCATTCCCTTGGTTAAATTATTTCTAGGTATTTATTTTCTGTGATGTGATTTTGATGGGACTTTTTTTTTTTTTTTTTGCTTTCTCTTTCTGGTAGCTTATTATCTCTGTTAGAAAAGCAACAGATTCTGTATGTTAATATTATATCTTGCAAATTTTCTGATTTCCTATATTTATGTTAACAGTGTTTGGTTAGAGGCTTCAGAGTTTTCTATATGTATAGCATAACATCTGCACATGGTGACAGTTTTATATCTTCCTTTAGTGCTAACATTATAGGAAGAGTAAGAAGTAGTTTCTCTTCTTGTGTCTTTTGAAAATATTTGAGATGTTTGCTTGTAATTCTTCTTTAAATATTTGGTAGAATTTGCAAATGAAGACATCCGCTTCTGAAATTTTTCTTAATAGTGAGATTTTTTATTACTGATCCAATCTACCCTTTTGTCTGAGATTCCCTGCTTCTTTTTGAGTCAGCTTAGAAATTTTTGCACTTTCTAGGAAATTCATTTCATCCATATAATCTGTGTATATGGAGTGGTCCGTAGTCATCTTTGAGAGTTCTTATTTGTGCAGTCATTAGGAATGTGCTGCTCTTCAGTCACTAAGTCATGCCCGGCCCTTTGCAACCCCATGGACTGCAGCATGCCAGGCTTCCCTGTCCTTCACTGTCTCTTGGAGTGTGCTCAAACTCATATCCAATGAATCAGTGATGCCACCCAAACATCTCAATCTCTGTTGCCCTCTTCTCCTCCTGCCCTCAATCTTTCCCAGCACCAGTATTTTCCAATGAGTCAGCTCTTTGCATCAGATGGCCTAAGGATTGGAGTTTTAGCTTCAGCATAGGTCCTTTCAATGAACAATCAGGGTTAATTACCTTTAAGATTGACTGGTTTCATCTCCTTGCAGTCCAAGAGGCTCTCAAGAGTGTTCTCCAATGCCACAGTTCAAAAACATCATTGTTCAGGGTTCAGCCTTGGCTATGGTCCAACTCTCACATCCATACATGATTACTGGAAAAACCATAGCTTTGACTATAGGGACCTTGCTTTCAAAGTAACATCTCTGCTTTTTAATACCACTTCAGTATTCTTGCCTGAAGAACCCCATGAACAGTATTCACTGCATTAGTGATTTCCAAATATGACTATAATCAGAATTATTTGGAGAGATGATGAAATATTCAATATTTCTGAGGTGGTGGTTGATAAATCTGCATTTTTTTAGAACTGATAAAATAGTTTAATGCAGTCAGATTTCAAAACGACTATGAACTTTACAATCAGTTTACATTTAGAGATTTGGTGCATCTCAGTTCTTGAACATTCTCTTTATCTGTCTTTGATGATTTTTCATACAAAGATAATACTGTTTGTCTGGGATAAAAACACTCTGACATGAAGTTGTTCTACTGACTTCACATCACTGTTCTGACACTTCTTTAGTTTAATGTGCGCCAAATAAAATTGCAAGTCATTTTACTTTTCAGAAAATCACTGTTCTTGTTAGGTTAAATGTTCTTTAAAGTCCAAGCATTTTCTTCTATGAGTCCCACTTAAACCCCTGTGTGGTTAATCTTTGTTTGCCACCCTCCACCCTCACCTTTGTCTGCGTTCGTCTGCTCTGTTTGAATCTGACCTGAACAAACTGCAGCCCTAAGGTCGCCATGCTCTCCATAGAGCAGAAAGGAGAGAATTGAGAAGCTGAGGCAGTGGTTCCCTTTCTGTCTTTTGTTAGTTTATTCCAGCAGTAGCTGTGTTTCTTCAGGTACATAACTCTGAATGGCAGCCTTTCTTCCATGTCTCTGAGTCTATTTTGGTAAAACTGACCACTTCATTTTTACATTCAGACCAAGGGCTGGTAACAACTTCCAATGATTGCTAATACCTGGAATCCCAAACGTCTCTTCTTGCTTTTTGGCTAAGTCTTTCTACAATTGTAAAAATGAAAAGAAAAGAAAAACAAACAAACAAAACCCAACAACAACAAACCAAAAAGCCTTCACTGAACTCTTTGAGCTGAAGTGCTGTACATTTCCTTATGAAAATCCTACTCATGCATTCTCTGGTGGCTGCCTGTTGCATTTAAGTAAGCTATGAACATTGATTTTGCCCCTGAATTCCTTACATGTTTGGACCCTGAGCATCCCTCCCACCTGTTCACATTGTATTCTCCCCATCATCTTCTGATTCCCAGGTGGCTCAGTGGTAAAAAAGATGCAAGAGATGCCAATGCAGGAGACTCAAGAGATGCAGGTTTCAATCCCTGGGCCAGAAAGATCCCCTGGACAAGGCAATGGAAGCCCACTCCAGCATCCTTGCCTGGGAAAGCCCACGGACAGAGGAGCCTGGCGGGCTACAGTCCCTGGGATCCGAAGAGTCTGACATGACTGAGCAACTGGTCACACACACACACACACACACACACACACATGCGCACACACACACACACACGCACACACACACGCGCACAGACACGCACGCACACACACACGCGCACACACACGCGCACACACACACGTACACACATGCACACACACACGCACACACACACGCGCACACACACACACGCGCACACACACGCGTGCACACACACACACGCGCACACACACACGCGCACACACACGCGCACACACACGCGTGCGCACACACACACGCACACACACACGCACACACACGCACGTACACACACGCACACACACGCGCACACACACACACGCACACACACACACGCGCACACACATGCGCACACACACACGCGCGCACACACATGCACACACGCACACACACACGCACACACACACACACACGCACACACACACGCACGCGCACACACACACGCGCACACACATGCACGCACACACACACACACGCACACACACGCACACACGCGCGCACACACGCACACACGCGTGCACACACACACGCACGCACACACACACGCACACACACACGCACGCACACACACACGCACGCACACACACACACGCGCGCACACACATGCACGCGCACACACACGCACGCGCACACACACGTGCACACACACGCGCACACACACACAGGCACACACACACACTCACACACACGCCCCACAACATCCTCACCCAACTTTTCTTTCTGCCCCTGTAACTTGCCAAGGCCTTGGCATTTCCCTCTGTACTGTGTCTGCAATACTGCTTTTCCTCAGATCATTAAAAGTTTACACCCATCTGGTCCTTAAAATCACAATTCCCAAGTTATCTGCCAAATGAAGTCTTCTTGATCCCCTAACTCTTCTGGGGCAGCAAAAGAACCAAGGAAAAAATAGTTGGAAGTTTCTAAGAGAGAACTTAATTGACCCTACTGCTTTAAAAAGGCTAATCAAGTTTTAGATCTTTCTTTATTTTGCCAGTATGTATCTTCCTGAAGAACGTAGGCTATGAAGTTACAAACTTTTGTAATAGGCAGAAGTTTTCTGTGCAACCACTGAAATCTCTATTTCAAAAATAACATTAAGCAAATAGTATTTAACCTTTTATGACTTCGACAATATTATTTTAACGGTGCAGGTTAATTTGCATAATCTACATATGTATATTCTGAACTTTATCTTCCCTTAGTATCTATCTGCAGTGTGAATGTGTCTACAAGGCTGGATTTAATGATGCATTTAGTCAACCCCTCAGCATACACAAAGGTATCTTGTCTTTTTGTGTTATTTCCATCAAAATGTGTAAACATTTGTTTGATTTAGTAACAACAGGAAAGGTATGAGGAAAGACAAAGTGTCTAGAAGAAAACCTATCAACACACCATTATGATTTATATGGCACAATCTGAAACACCTTTGCAGTATGTTGGTATAAAAAAGTCTATAAAAATGAATGTCTGGGTGGAATTCATTATAGAATAGGATTTACAATAAAGGTGAGTTTTCTGCTTAACAAAGACACACTGAGAAAGCTTCAGAAAAATTGGAAACTTTGGAGATGGATAAGACAATTTCTGTGACTGATATAAGGCTACCAACTCAACTAGATAAAGACTGATGCCTTGCTTAGTATCTGGTGTAGGTACTTAGTTCAGTACCTTGCATAGCCTTCAGACCTTATCATGGGCAGTAATCACCTTCCTCCTGAGACAAAGCACTGATCTAATTATCCATCAGTCAAAATGTATCAGAACCTTGGAAAACTCTGAGGAACAGTAGACTCCATATTCATATATTACATCAATCAATTGGAATATGTTGACTGTCCAAACTGATGATGTTTGGATTTATTGACCTATGGGTGTGCTTATTTATTTAGATTATGGGAAAGAGCCAGCCTCCACGTGTTGAATTTTTTTCCTCTGCTTCAACTGTTTCTTGCTGTCAGAGATAAAACTAAATTTAAGACAAAATTAACAAAGGCCACTTGTTCATAAATTTGTGATAAAGGAACCCATTTATTATCACTTTTGTTTCAGCAATGTCTCAAAAGCGTCTGAAAGCAGAGTTGATTTTATAAGTTACAAAGGGGAAATGAGGAAGGGCAAGCATCCTATTAAGCTGGGATTTTAGAAAGTTGGGAGTTTTTCCAATTGGCTTTTAGATACGTTTGTCAGTCAGTTGGCTACAGGGGGAAAGAAATTTGTTTGGAAACAATTTGGAAGAAGAAAGCTTATTAAATAGGGTCAGAAGGTTCTGTATGACCAGCCATTTTTGAAACAAGTGGAGTTGATGGAAGGCTCTTTGTCATCACACTGTCACAATATAATGCATCTGGGGAGTGGAGGCGGTGGCAAGAAGTTTCTCATTGCTCCTGTATGTGCTTTTTGCAAGACATGAGACCTTTCACTTGAACTTGCCCTTCAAAGTTCTGACTACATTTTATGAGTCCCCTTTTAGTATTTATAGGCTATGGTTAAATGCATTGTCAACCCAAATGACAACCAGATTTTCAAGCTGCCATTTCACAAAGAAAGAACATAAACTTTAGTGAGTGGCTTAATTTCACATTGCTAGGGAAAAGGGAGGCTGGATTCGAATCTAAGTCTCTTGTTCCAAAATTCAAAAGCCTCCCCTGCTGCTAGGTTTTGTCTTTTTCCCAAGTCAAAGGGAAATAATGGATGGGGAACTTTTGAGCCAGAAAATTGCATCCTTACATTTCAGTGAAAGAGTCTGTAGCCCAGAAGAAAAAATGGACTTGCTATAGAGCATACAGCTAATTAATGACAGATCACAGAACTAATAATGGGGAAGATTAACCCTGAATTCCCAGATTTCTGGACTCACCCACTGCAGCTGTTTCTGTTATGAGCTGTGTGACTTTTCTGAGGTTGTGAATGAAGTGGTCATATGTCACAATATATTGCTTTAACTTTGCTCGCCAGAAGCACAGTGCAAGAGAGTTATTATGGTAACCTACCTTACCAGGTTATTATTAAGAAGATTAAATTAAAAATTAATATAAGTAAAGCTCTATCACAATATCTGGGATGAAACTGGGAGCTGGTTATTTGTCAAACAGGGTAGCAACACTGAAGTGCCCCTGGTTTGTACTTCCTGGGGCAGCTGCCTTAACTCTCCTGTGGAAGTGTCTCGTTCATACCTCATTTTGATTTAAGACAGACATGGATACCTTCCAGCAACGCTCTTCTCATCCACAGCCCAACACTTCTGTATAGCTTTGTTTGGATATGCATAGCATCTGGATAAAATCAGAAACTGTAACATAGTACAGGTCATTTAAGTCTTAGAGGAAATGTCCCTTTGGATTTATTCTTAGAAATGCAAACCCAGTGGGTTTCTGAGCAAGAGATACTGATAGCTTAGCCTCCAAGCTAGGTTAGCAGAGGGCAACAATCCTATTTATTTAAATCAATGGGCATTGATTCATAGCTGATGTTTTCATCCTTATATATTATGTCTTCTTAGAGGGGTATCTTTGCTTTATCACTTAAATTTACTTGTTTGCTCCAAAAAGGAATAAGCTCCTTTCAGATATATGTTGAAGACAAGAAATGTGCTGATTTAAGTCTCAGAGCAATTCACACGTAATATTATATTGGGTTGCTTCATTCCTGTAGTCACCTTTCTAATTTAATGCATTCCAACATACAAACTCCCTAATAAATCAACCTTAAAGATTATCCTTTGTGTTACCAAAGGTCTGGAATCTGAATTTATTCAGCTCCTTCTAATACCCCTCAATGTATACACAGACACAGACACACAGCTTCTGATACTGTAGGATACAAAGGAGCCACCATTTAAGGTCTTAACAAAGGTGAGCATCTTCTATTAACTTCTGCTGCTCTGATCCTGCAAACTAAGTGTTTTTTTTTTTTTCTGCAAACTTTCCCTGGTCAGCCAGAGGACAGAAGGTTAGGGTATCAGCAAATCTCTGGGTATGTGTGTACATGTATATTTATAATTCTCACATATTTATTATATGGATGTGTAGATTAATTTTACATGAAATAAATATCAACATATATTAGGCATACACTATATGCATTTACAGAATATGTTTATATACATAATGATGCCTGCAAAGACTGGTAATGGGAAATTTCACATAGTTTGGGGAAGAATTCCATTTGTCCAAAAAATTTATAATCCTTCTATATATTTAAAAAATTTTCAAATTCAGCAGTTTTCAAAAGAAACCTAATCTTCCCTTTTTTGGAAGCAGTACGCTACAGTGGAAAAAGCACAAACTTATCCAAGAGTCTCAGTTCTGTAATTTATTGGCTGCATTGCCTTGAGCATGTTACTCAATCCTCCTAACCCCTAACCTCCACAGTAGGAATAAGGGGCTAAAATTCAACAGATTATTGAGAAGAAGAAAAGCCTCTTGAGCCCCCAACATGTCAAGATTGCAGAAAGGCTTCAGAAAATGACTTTCCCTTATTCCAAGGGCAGCGGGAGGGCCTAAAGGGCCACTGAAGGTTGTATCCCTGGCACAAACTCAGAAAAATATTTGAGTTCTTCCTTCAGTGGGCCCTGTGCTCCTTGCCCACAGCCAGGAAGATAGATGGAGATGTACTTTGGAAGTCCATGTACCCTATAAACTCCAGGTATTCTTATATATCTCAACTCTTGATGATCTACTCAAGTCTCTGAAGTCCTTAATCCTGCAGGATTTCACAGCACTGGATTTTTATTAATACACAGAGAAATTCTTCTTTTCCTATTTTTTCCTCTGCCTTAGGCTACCACTATTTCTGATTTTCCTCAGTACTTGAGAGTGACACTTTCCTAAACCTCAAGCAAGGCGTATGTCTACTTCATATGCAACAAGAGATCTGGAAAAGAGATCAAATGGAGAAGCAAGAGAAGCTTTCTCATTAATCCTCTATCATCTTTCTTTAAGGTGGGGAACTCCGACATCTAAACTTCTCCTCCTGTCTCTGCTTTTGCCATGTCAGTCCACTAGTGTTCCCACCACCTCTGCTCCTCATCTGAATGATTAGTACCTAGTGACCCTTCTAGAGCTTGCTTAGCTGTGACATCTCTCAGGAAGTCCAGAAACATCTGTGACCTGAAACATTCTGGCTGGATTAAAGTCCCACCCTGTGTCATCTCCACACTATTTCTTTGTTGTTCTTCTAGAACATGAGTCGTTTTGAAGGCAGAGACCATGGTTCTGGTCCTTGATATCTCAGGATCAGGTGTACAGATGGTGTTCAGCAAAATCTGCTGTATTAACTGAGTCAGTTCCTTTTGGGGGGAGCAGAAAGGGATCCAGACCCTACTGCATAGGAGTTCTGTCAGCATTGCTCACTGTTATTTCCAAAGAGAGCTTTTAATACCTCCTGAATATACAAAGTAAAATACAAAGCCAGAACTTTGTCAGGAGCGCCTTTAAAAGTCATTTAATAGTTTTATTAATACATAGTTCATATACTGTATAGGCAATTCATTTAAACAGCATAATTTATACCAACTCAGTGGACATGATTTTGAGCTAACTCTGGGAGATAGTGAAGGACAAGAGAGCCCAGGATGCTGCAGTCCATGGAGTCACAAAGAGTTAGACATGACTTAGTGACTGATGAAAAACAAAATTATAATCACAAATATATGCAATCATCACCATCTTAGTCAATTTAAGAATAGTTTCATCACCTGTGTAAGACACCCTGTCTTTGCTTTAGCAAAGACAAACTTCTTTCATCCTCTTCCTCCAGCCATAAGCAGTACTAATCTATTTTCTGTCTTTATAGATTTATCTGCTGCAAATATTTCTCACAAATGGAATGATAAAATGTCTATGCTTCTGTGGCTGGCTTCTTTCACTTAGTACAGTTTTCATGGTCCATCTAGGTAGCATGTATCAATACATCATTTTTTATGGATTAGTATTGTTCCCTTGTATAAATATACCACACTTTGCATTACTTATTGATCAGCTGATAGACCTTTGGGATTCATTTGCAAGTTCTTGGATGATATATGCTTTAATTGTTTTGAGTTTATAGCTGGGGCTAGAATTTCTGGATCATTTTGTAAACCTTATGTTTAATTTTTTTGAGGAGCATAAAATGTTTCAAAGCAGATGCAACATGTATTGTTGGACAAGGCTGAAAAATTGAACAATGGACCAAACAAGTCACCCGCTTAAAATGTACAATTCAGTGTTTTCTGTTTGTTTTTCTGTTTGTTTGTTTTAGTATGAGCCACACTTCCTGGAGAAGGGAATGGCAACCCACTCCAGTATTCTTGACTGGAGAATCCCATGGACAGAGGAGCCTGGTGGGCCACAGTTCCTAAGGTCCCAAAAAGCTGAGCACAACTGAAGTAACTTAGCAGTCCATAGTCATACTTTCTCATTTTTTGGTCTAATTTTTTGTTTTGGCTGAATTAGGTCATTTTAAATTGCATGTAGTAACTTTGGAAATAAAATTATCTTCTCTACTTAGGATTTGTTGTTTCTGTTTATTGTGTATTTGTTTAGTAACTTCTGTGAAGTAATTCTGTGAAGTCTATATTTTTTGCCATGTAAGTATAATGAGGTCTACTTGGACATCTTAATATCATCTAATGATTGAATGAAAATTTCCTTAAATGTCTGGAACTAGCAAGTATCCCAGTCTTTGTCAATCAGCTCTATGTGTTTGGGGGCACCCATTAAACACTAAGCCAGAAAGTTGACAAATCTGCCTTTACTTTACGCATGTGTAGGACCTCAAGTTTTGTTAAGAATCTGCCTGCCAATGCAGGAGACACAGAGACATGGGTTTCATCCACGAGTCCAGTTCCTGGAGAAGGAAATGGTAATCCACTTCAGCATTTTTGCTGGGATAAACCCATGGACAGAGAAGCCTGTCAGGCTACAGTCCATGGGGTCGCAAACAGTCAGACACTACTGAACATGCATGTGGGCACACACACACACACACACACACACAATATTAGAACCTCCTCTGAAGTCTTCTGACCATGTGCCTTGCCCTTAGCAAGTGCAGAGCACACAGACTTCTGTAACTCAAGAATATGCCAGAGCTTTTTAAAGCCTCCTATGAATATCTCATTCCCCAGTTTTTCCTTAAAGATTTTTGCATAACTATTATTTGTTCATATTTCCACCCACTGCCTTGAGCAGCTGTAAAGTTAAACAATTGTTACTTCTTTTTTTAACCAACGCCCCAGGGAAGAGGCTATTCACAAAGACTGAGCTCCAAGTTAGGATAAAGGAAGATAGACTAGAGAGTGGGGAACTGCCAGAGAAGGCAATAATAGGAACTCTTGAAAATGGGGATTTGAAAGAGCACCAATCCCATTTTTCCTCCTCCAGTGGCCCTTCTGTCAGTTTTACAATGAGTGTTGGTTGTTCATTTCTAAGGCTACCATGAAGCTGGGAATGAAATAGCACAAGTTAAAATACTACATGGTTCATTGTTACTTTTGAATTTCAGCCACTTTTATTGAATAAGCATTCCTTGAATGGCTGCAAGTCTTCGGTTAATTTCCAGACTTAAAAGTTATCCTGACAATTTTTTCTGGTTCTCTTATTGTTCTTTATAAAGCAGGGTTTTGCATTTTTTAAGTTCTTAGTTTGGCATTTTCACTGACAACCACTCCCCTACCAAGTTTTGAATTTTTAAAATAGTGTTTCAGTTAACTGTTTTCAGATATCACAAAATATTGTGTCTCTTGATGGGGGATAGATGATGGGGGAGTGTGTAATTTCCTCGGTTCTGTCCCATCACAACAAAAATTTGAGGCAACCCATGGGCCGGCGTTACAGCCCTCGGATGGACCAGTGTTACAGCTGTTGGATGGGCCAGTGTTCCAACTCTGTGTTACAGCTCAGTTTTATTTAGAAAGTAAAGGAAAATACATCCTTGAAGTGTGAGAGAATGCTGACCCAAAAGATTCGAAGAGAAGAGAGGCCCTGGCCCAATTTTGGCTGCTCTTTTTATATGCTTTTTCTCCTTGCCCAGGGCCTGCCCTATGTAAATTGGGCTAGCCAGGAGTGCTGTTTGTTTTACCTGAGGTTCTCAATCTAGTCCTTGGACCTTCCTTTGTCCTGTTGTCTTGGGGCTTTTCTCTTCTTTGTCTTTTAGCCAGCGCCATTTTGGACTCCTTTATCCTATTCTAACTACCTAACATTCCCCCCTCAAGAGATGAGAGGCCCAATTCTTTGGGAATAGGGGTATCGAGGTCTTTCTGGCTACTTCCTGCTGAACTGGGATGACGAGGGGTATTGGGCCTTCCCCTCTTGCTAGTCTCAAGCTTCAGAGTCTTGATAGCGGTGTCCATCTGAGAGTGAGTGATGTTTTCTGTGGTCAGTTGTAGTTTTGTATCCTTGTTGAACTGACACTGCATGTTGTAGCTTGTGGACAGGTGTATTGAGTGTCCTCTTCTGTTTTCTTCCACAGCTTGACTGATGAGTGGTGAATTCAGGAGTCATGTCCTGGTACCTTGACTGCTGTGGGGGTAGAAAGTATTACAGGGTAGGCACCCTTTCATGTGGGCTGGAATTGAGCCTTTGGGGACCCATCTTTCCAGACTTTAATTAAGACTTGAATCTCTGAAACATATAGAGGTAACTCTTTAGAATCTTTTGAGTCCTAGTTGACACCCCACAAGCATATATCCTGCTGGAATTGCCCATTGGCCATGGTATAAAACTGGAGGGTCTGAGCCTCTGGATCTAGGAAGAGGGCATTGACATTAAAAAAAAAGATCTCCCACATAACATCTCATAAGGACTAAGACCAACCTGTTCCTTAGGGGCAATACAGGTGCAGAGGAGATCTACTGGTAAAGCCTCCTTCCATCCCAGGGAGGTCTCCTGGATTATCTTTTCTATTGCTCATTTTAAGAACTGGTTGGCTGTTTCTACTTTTCCTGAAGATTGAGGCCTCAAGGCACAATGGAGATAATAAGTAATGCCTGATGATTTAGAGACCCCTTGGATGACCTTAGAAGTGAATTATGTCCCATTGTCAATTTGCAATGACCTGGGAAGACCAAATCTCTGAATGATTTCATGGAGCAGTTTTTTTTACCACCTCCTCAGCCTTCTCAGTCTGGGTTGCTGCTGCTGCTGTTGCTAAGTCACTTCAGTCGTGTCTGACTCTGTTTGACCCCATAGACAGCAGCCCACCAGGCTTCCACGTCCCTGGGATTCTCCAGGCAAGGACACTGGAGTGGGTTGCCATTTCCTTCTCCAATGCATGAAAGTGAAAGTGAAGTTGCTCAGTCATGTCCGACTCTTAGCAACCCCATGGATTGCAACCCACCAGGCTCCTCCATCCATGGGATTTTCCAGGCAAGAATACTGGAGTGGAATGTCATTGCTTTCTCCACAGTATAGGTGGGAAAGTCTATAATCCATCTTGTAAATGTATCTGTCATGACTAATAGGTATTTATACCCTTGAGAAACTGGCATCTGGGTGAAGTCCATCCGTCAGTCCTCTCCTGGGTAGGGCCCACATCTCTGGACAGGCTGGGCCAGCTGGGGTCTTCGAGCTCTTTGGGGGTTGTTTAATTGGCAAGTGGGACAAGAGGAGACCTCTTGCCTTATAGTCATTTGGGGGCCTGTTCTTCCGAAGGAACTCTAGCAATCTTTGGAGGGCCTTCTCCCCTAAATGAGTGGTGGCATGTAAGGAGTTAACTAACTTCCATTGGAGGTTCCCAGGAAGAACAAGGAGTCTCTCCTTTTGGAACCACGCCATGTGATCTCTTGAAAGCCTTCACTCTTAGCTTTAAGAATGTCCCTTTCAGTATATGAAGGAGTTTCTGCAAATTAGTCTGTGGAACTAAGGTGGCAGCCCCTATTAGGCCATGGTTCTGTAGCGCTGCTCTCTTAGCTGCCTGATCAGCTTCTTGGATCCCTGGCGCCACTTCAGCGCTCCCTTTCTGGTGCCCTTTACAGGGGGAGACTGAAACCTCAGTGGGCAGATGAACTGCCTCTAAAAGCTGAAGAATCTGATCCCCTTATTGGATTGGGGACCCTCAGGTGGTCAAGCGGCCCATTTCTTTCCAAATAGCAGCATGTTCATGTAGCATCAGAAAGGCATACTTGGAGTCAGTGTAAATGGCCACTCTTTTTCCTTTTCGCAGCTCTAAAGCTTGAGTCAGGGTCATGAGCTCAGCTAATTGGGCTGAAGTACCTGGTGGCAAAGGTTTAGCCTCTATGGTCTCGAAATTGGAGACTACAGCATATCCAGCTCTTCTAATTTTAGTATATGTGCTGCCGAAGCGAGCACATATCCAGCTCTTCTTTTTCCATCCAAGTAAAGTTGCTTCCATCAGTGTACCATATTTCTTCAGGATTGGCCAAAGGATCTTCCGACAATCCCTCTCGGGGTTTAGTCCAGTGGTCCAAGTTTTCTAGGCAAGAGTGAAAGGCGAGAGAGCCCTCGGGGGTAGGTAGGAGGGTGGCTGGGTTAGGAACCACACAAGGGAATATAGTCAGGCCTGAATTTTCCATCAACGCTACTTGATATCTGAGGATTCTTTGATCAGACATCTATAAATGGCCTCTCCCATTCAGGAGTTGTTTCACTTTTTGGCTGGTAAAAATAGCTTGCCCCCAAGAGAGAGCTTTAAAGCATCTTCTATCAGGACTGCAATAGCTGCAAGATTTCAAAGGCAGGAAAGATCTCTTCCCAATAAGGGTGTAGGACACTCAGGGACCATCAGAAACTGGCAGGAAAATATTTGTCCATCCCAGCAACGAAGAAGTGCTCAGGTGACTCTTTTGTAATTGTTTGCCCTATAGTACCCAAAATGGCACAAGTTTGGGAAGCGACAGCTCTGGAGTAGGAGGTCAAGACAAAGTAGATAGTTCCTGTGTCAATCGAGAAATTCTCAGAGCTACCTGCTGCATCCAGCTGTACCCTTGGCTCTGGCCCCATGATGGTTATCTGTGACATGCAGGCTGGCAGGAGCAGGCCACTTCAGTCCTGTTGAACCACCGTGAGGGAAGCCTTGGTGCTTCACCTGGAGGCTCCTGGGTGCTGAGGGAAGAGTGTTGCCCAATGTCCCAATCGAAGACATTTGTAGCAAGTCAGTTTAGGAGGCTTCTCATGGTTTGGATGCTCTTTGGCCCAATGCCTCACCTGTCTACAAATTAGGTGTTTCCCTCGTGCCTCGTTCTTTCAAGACTTGGGGTTTGTTACAGGGCTTCCCTGGAGGGCGGCCAGCACCTGGGCAGGCCTTGTCTCTTTCCTTCTCTCTCTTTCTTGGCCCTTGGCCTCCCTCTCCTGTGTCTGTCATAAAATGTATTGGTGGCTGTCTGGACCATCTCATCTAAAGAGGCAGCAGGGCCCTGTTGCTGTAGCTGTGTGATTTATCCTGATACCTGATGCACATTGGGACAGGAATTTTTCCTTTAAAATTACCTGTCCCTCACAAGAGTCCAAGTCCAGATTGGTAAACTTTCAGAGGGCCTCTTTCAGCCTTTCCAGAAAGGCTATTTGAGGCATGACAGTCTCCTAGAGATCGCATACCAGGGCAGGTCAGCCTCCCAAGAATTGGGTCCCTGAGCAGATCGAGGCATGTTGAGCTCCTGGGACCCCTGGACTGGCGGACCCCTGAGCAAGTTGAAATGTGACAGCCTCCCAGGGACCAGATCGATAGGCAGGCCGACTTCCTGCAATCCCGGGCTGCTGGATCTCCAAGCAGGGTGAGGTATGACAAGCCCTCGGGGACAAGATCCTTAGGCAGGTTGAAGCAGGTCGATCTCCTGGGACCCCCTCTCCCTCCCCGGGCTGGAGTTGAGCATCCCCAAGTTCTCCAGCATGGCCAGTGCTGGTTAGGATTAAGGGATTATAATTCTAACTCATTGCTAGTTTGTTCACCGCAGATGGGAATAGATATCATGATGTAAACCAATCCAACCCTGTGCCCTGAGACTAGGAACCTGGTGAAACAGTCATAAGCCTTAACATCTTATTGCTCTGAGAGAATGTAAGTCAATGATTTTCTCCCCTAGTCCTCCATTAAGAGCAGTTTAGGGTGTTTCCAATGGTAAACATTCCATTGTCATAGACACACTTTAGGTAATAACAGAAGTATTGACAAAGGAGTGGGTTATGTGGTCCTGTTAGGGACATTAAGAGTATTTTAATAACAGGCTGGGTGGAGCGATGTTGCCTACAATGGGGCAGGATACTGGTTGTAGGAGTTAGTAAGTGGCTTAAGAACAGATTGATAAAAGGGAAAAGACCAGATGTTCTATAAAAGTGGAGTGGAGATTTGATCGGGGAGTATGTTTGTAACTTTAGGAGATGGGTGGTAAGAGTTTGGGCCCAAAGGCCTACAGGGCTAACTCCCAAAGCGGCAAACATTATCCCTGGAAGCCCAACTGCCCTTGAAGGGATGCCAGCAGATGGACTTCCAGCAGGCATTGTGGGACTGCCAACCGCCTTAGCAGGTTCACTGAGAGATGCTGTTGCTGCACTTGTTGTAGGAAACATGGAAGATGAAGGCCCGAATATCTCGAGGGATTGGATATTATAAGTATTTCTCTCCCATGGGCCAACTATTTTCTGGTTGTCCCCCTAGAAGATTGTATAGGCAACATTGTGGGTCCAGATGGGGCTCAGGAAAAGAGCATGAAACAGGAGGGAAGGGGCCAGGGCAAAACTTTTGAAAGAATGACATAGCACAAGGGCATAACATAAACCAATAAAATCAAATGGGTCCAAAATGACAAGCCAAATTCAAGTAAACCTTGATCCCCAATCTGTAAGCTAAATGACACACTCAGAGGTGACAGGTCTCTTCCATGGTACTGTTAAAAGACAGAGGAGTGAGTGGTTCCCCAATGATTGGGATCTCCTCCCACTCATTAGCATATGAAGTCACCCAAAACCTAGCCGCACCACATTCCAAGGCCCCAGCACTTGCCCTCTGCGATGGCCTGCGCCCTGAGGAGTTGCTGCTCTCTGAATCCGAACAAATCCACCTCTCACCTAACTGTGTCTCTAATTGAATTTCTGCAATGAGACATCAGAACCTGAGCTTCATTAGATCCTGAATCCAGGCACCATGGGTTTTGGCTGGGCTCAAATCCTGGGAGAGGGGAGCTGAAGGAAAGGAGGAAAAAGCATTGGGGAAAACATGCTAAGGAATTCCGTTCATAACCTGCCAGAAAATCTGTTAAATACCTGACCTGTGCTCACAGTTTTCATTGGCCTGATCCTTAGCACAAAGAAGATTCAGTTCAGTTCAGTTCAGTCACTCAGTCGTGTCAGACTCTTTGCGACCCCATGAATCACAGCACAAAGATTAGGGACAGAAAATCCCCCACTGACTTGGGCAACAGTTACTGGGGCCCAGCAGATAATGGAGACTTTGGGACACAGTGAGGAAGAACCCCTGCCAGAGCCCCTCAATTGCACCCACTGCTGCTCACCTGTTCAAAGGGGTTCGATGAAACCGGAAATGAGAGATTGTAAAGTAATTAAGATTTCGTTGGGCATATGGCCTTCCAGCCATAGGAGCAAGGACCTCCTACCTTAACTGGAGGTCTTCTGGAATCTGAGACTGAGCTGAGTGAGCTTTATGTTGAGTTTATTTTTCGGTGTCCCAGTTGCCAGCACGATGGGCTTCTTGTCATTTCCCCTGTGCTGAGTTTTCTTCATGTTCAGCTTCCACCATGGGAGCTTTCACCAAGCTGAGCTCCTGCTGTCCTTGGACTGCAAGGAGATCCAACCAGTCCATCCTACAGGAGATCAGTCCTGGGTGTTCATTGGAAGGACTGACATTGAAGCTGAAACTCCAATACTTTGGCCACCTGATGCGAAGAGCTGACTCATTGGGAAAGACCCTGATGCTGGGTAAGATTGAGGGCAGGAGGAGAAGGGGATGACAGAGGGTGAGATGGATGGTTGGCATCACTGACTCAATGGACATGGGTTTGGGTGGACTCCCGTGGTTGGTGATGGACTGGGAGGCCTGGCGTGCTGCAGTTTATGGGATCACAGAGTTGGACACGACTGAGCGACTGAACTGAACTGAAATGAATTGTGCCTCTTCTTTGTGCAGGCCGCCCTGCTGAGGTTGTTTCAGCCAGGTTAAACCCAGAAACAGCACCATAGATGTCGGAGGAGTGTGTAATCTCCTCGGTTCTGTCTCATGGCAACAAAAATGTGAAGCAATGCATGGATCAGCGTTACAGCCCTTGGACGGACCAGTGTTATAGTTCTTGGGTGGGCCAGTGTTACAGCTCGGTTTTATTTAGAAAAGTAACTGAAAATACATTCTTGAGGTGTGAGGGAATGCTGACCCAAAGGACTCAAAGAGAAGAGAGTCCCTGGCCCAATTTTGGCTGCTCTTTTTACATGTTTTTTCTCCTTGCCCTGGGCCTGCCCTATGTAAATTGGGCTAGCCAGGAGTGTTGTTTGTTTTGCCTGAGGTCCTCAGGTAAAAGGTTCTTGGACCTTTCTTTGTTCTCTTTTTGTGGGCTTTTCGCTTTGTCTTTTAGTCTTGGCAGTTTGGACTCCCTTTTCCTATTCTAACTACCTAACAACTGCTTTCAGATTTCACAAAATATTGGGTTTCTGACATGCCATTAAACTGATTTCTTTGTTGATTCATTCACCATTCATGCATCCTCACCTAATGCTATATTCCAACCACAACAAGCCATTTGTTGTTTTTCTAACATGCTTCAGCCAAGCATTAGCTGTGTAAATCTCAACAACTTACTCTCTCTGTTCAAATATCTTATTCTCCTTCCTGCCATTGACCAAGACAACTTCTATTTCTGAATGGTGATTGCAATTTTTATGCTTGATATTTTTCTATATTTTCTAACAGAGAACCCAACACGTTTAATATTTGATTTAAAAAAAAAAAAAAAAAACACGATAATTTGGAGAACCTGAATCCAACTTTGGAATATTCATAAATATCTTCAGTATACTGATCTACCTTCAGAGGGTATTGATTTAAGGGGAAGGCAAATCAAGATCTACAGTGGATCCACAGATATCCTCTCACATGCACAGAATGTGGCTACACAAGAGGTCTGACTGATTCTTGTTAAATACAGGCAGGGTTCCTCTGGCAGCCACCAGAGCAACCTCAGGCTATGACAAAAATTTTCTCTAAGCTGTTTTGCCAGCAAAACAGAGGTACTTATTGTGAAAATTCTCTCCCATTACCCTTATGGCTGAATCCAAATACCATGATTTTTCATCTCACTGTCTACCATAGAAAATGATTCTGGTGACAATTATATGACACTGTCTTCTTCATGATTCTTAGCATCATAAAAATGTGACGGGTGTCTTTTTAGCATGCACTTAACACCACTGCCCACTTAGAAAACAGAGAAAAGTATTATTTGTTCCATCTTTAGAATCTCAATAAAAGCCATTTTAGTCTTTCTTTCCACACTATTCAATAAAGTTTATAAATATAAGGATACTTAGTAAATTATATTTTGGGAAAGAGAGCATGTTCGAGCTAACTGATAGAATTGTCTGTGTCAGTATCTTTTAGTCTTGAACATGTTTGTACGTTTTATGACCTTATTTCCTTTGCGTAATCTTCCAATGGCCTGAAACTCTCCTGCAGGCATCCTGCACGTTGCCCACCATTCCTCTTCAATATCACAAGAGATGGTACATTTAAAGCTTTGTCTAGATTTTCATAGCCCTAATTTCTTAATCTCTCTGAGTCCTTGATGCCTAAATCTTCCTTCAGTTCAGATTGAAATGGGACTGTTAAATTCTGTTCAATTCTAGCACCCGCAGACTATGACTGTAATTTAATATTTGTGAAGTTTGTATATTATTTCCATGCTGTTATTCTATATGCCTTTCTGATTTTTACTGACCAACTCCAGCTTGAAGGTTTCCCAAGCATTTTTTGCTTCAAACTCAACCTAAATGCACACGTGAGCACTCTTGAAGTCTGCCTTGTCCTCTTGGTCTATTTTTTTCCTTCTTCTGCTTATTGCTTTCTTTTTTCATCATACGATACAGTTTGGGCTTTTCATTGGGAGTTCTTGAGATCATATGTCCTGGAATTGGCAACTTGCAGAAATCAGAAAACAAATCAGGACACCCTAGCCTGATGGCTGAGCATCTTAATTTGATCCAAGACAAGCAGGGTCTGGGAGTGTTTCAGGGACCCTGACTCAGAGAAGAGGCATGGCAAATTTTCAAAATGTAGACCAAGAGGACAAGGCAGACTTCAAGAGTGCTCATGTGTGCATTTAGGTTGAGTTTGAAACAAGGAGCTTATAGGCAGAAAAGCAATTAGCAAACCAGAATGGTTAGATACATAAAACAACCCTTGTCTAGTACCTTCTGTTAGATGGAGCCCTTGAATGGCAATGAGTCACTGCTACAAAAAAAAAAAAGAAAAAAAAACAAGCAAACTTGTCTATTGTTTTCCTAGAACCAGAATGGGGTGCATTATGGTGGTTCTGAAGGTACACCTATTTCTGGTCCTATCCTTCTATCTTCATCTCTGCTTTCTTGCCCTTCTCAGATCTTGTCCTCAATGCCTCTGAGCCATTAACTTTAACCAAGTGAAAGTGAAAGTGGCAGTCACTCAGTCGTGTCTGACTCTTTGTGACCCTATGGACTATACAGTCCTTGGAATTCTCCAGGCCAGAATACTAGAGCCTTCCCCTTCTCCAGGGGATCTTCCCAACCCAGGGATTTGCTCCTTACTCTTACAAACTCAGCTCAGGTATACCTGGCAGACAGATGTGTCACACTCCTCTTTCATACTCCAGATACGCCCTTCCTCTATCTCTTCTGCTAATTTGATCGCTGTTATTATAATTGCTATTTACTTCTGTTTCCACCTTCAGAAACGGATCTCCTTGAAGATATTCCCGTGTGTCTCCCACTATATTCCTCAACAGAACTTAATTAAATACCAAACCAAGACTTCTTTGTATGCATGGTGACAATGCACACACACACACACACACACACACACAATGTCCACATTTTGATTATCATTGTCAAGCTGGATTGAAGAATTTACACTTAACTAGCTATGCCCCCAAAGACTCACACAAGAGCTTTTCTTTCTCCCAGAAGAGTGGTTTTACCCCATTTTAGTTTTAATTTTAAAGCCACTAACCCTTCTTTTTCTTTGCTCAAATTGCCAGTCTTGAAAGAATACTGATGACACCGAGCCGAAATGAACAATACCTGTGCAGAAGAGCCATTGTCATTTAAAATGCATCTCAAACGGCAGAGCTGTGATGGATTCCCTTCTCCTGCTTGTCCTTGAGAGCCAGCAGGGGAACCCGTGTTGGGTAATAATTGTTCTGCCTTGCTTGAAGGCGTAACACTTGACTTACAGGACATTGATTCATTTGGATCTTGTGTCTATTCCAGCCCCAGGGCATTCCCCACTGTTGAAATTGACATGGGGCAGGAAGAGATAAATGTGTAAAGTCTGGGGCTTTGGGGAACCCTGAGGCTGCTATTGATGAGGCAGTAGCTGAGGAAGCTGGTTCCTGTGGCTCTTCTTCAACACAGAGAAGGCAGACTGACTCCCGACTAGGACTAAAACCACTTCCACCAGCAACATATTGAAAACCATCTTTGCATAGCTTCAGAGGGAAAGAGAAACATTGGGGAGCTTCCAAAATTAACAGATGGAGACTAGAAATAAAATTAGCAAAGGAGAACATGTCTTCTTGAGTCCTCAGGCTCTGTGTTCCTTCAACATATGGAAGTTCAGCCCATTTACTTTTTAACCCTGAGTAACTCTAACATCACTAAAACCCCTTCAAAATTCAATGAGAACTCAAACCAAGATGCCATCCTATCTTTTTGCTAAACAGTTATAGGATAATATATATATTTCCTGCTTCTGAACTCATGAATATGAAGATGGGCAAAGATTGCTTATTTCTAGAACTACTTGTTCCTAGAAAATACAACTGTACCTCAGTTACTTTAACTCACTCGTTGAGACTAACATCTTGTTCATATATTCACTTTGACAACTCTTCACAACCACAGATCCAAAGTTCTTAGATAACCCTGTTCAGTTTCAACCAGTTCCCAACTTGCAAGCCCTGTCTTGAAATCATCCAGTCCAGGCTCCCAAACCTTACATGTCTATCTTTCCCTGACTTGTCTCTTGAAGATGAAAAGAGACGGCAAGAAGTGTTCTCTCTGAGGGTTGTAAGTCCAATGATCTGCGTTCACCTTTGAGGAGTCAAGGAGTAAGCATTCGTAATAATTTCTTCCTCTCAAAACTGAAAGTTTGGGTACACTTTTTGTTTCACTTATTTCAATTCCCTGACATAGAGTATAGCCTGCCTTGCTGTGACTCACACCCTCTCCCTTCCCTTTATCCTCTCCAGATTCTGCTGTTACCTGGTATTCTGACTCCTCTTATCCCAAGATCTGCTCATCGTAGTCTTGTTCAAGATGATTGTTTGTATCCTCTCCTCTGAGTCAATTCCCCTTTACATTCTTTCTTTCAATGGTGAAGCACATTCCTTTTCTCTTTAGAGTTATTGATATAGGTGTATGTATAGGTATAGATAAAGAGAGCTATACAATATACAAAAGAGTTGGATTTCATCATATTTAATCAGCACACTACTTATAGACTTTTGTGCAAAAGTAAAAAAAGTAAGAGGCTACAGACTATAAAATCGCATGCAAGCATAAAAAATAGCACGTGTAGTGAAGAAGTCCCAGCGCTAGTTTGTCCCCTTCCTTTGGACAACAGTCAAGAATTGTGTTGTATGGAATCAGTTCACAAGATCTTGCTGGCCCTGGATCTCTGGAAGCTCCTTGTTGTGCCTGCCTATGACTTGATGGGTTAATAGAAATAAGTACAGTTGTCTTATTGCTTGACTTGTTCTAACTAATGATGATTGCTTCTCTGTGGAGAATCAAAGCTATGAGGAGCATAAGCCTAGGGAATGCCTGAGATAAGACATCAAACCAAGCAATGAGGGCTCCTCCAGGTTTTCCTGCTCTCATGGAGGGAAACTGATGCCCAAATGACCAAGCCTAGGAAGGCAGAGGGGTCAGCAGTGGTAACGCATTTAGTATTGTTGTGTACTAAACATTATCTCTGTTCACCTCAAAGGCAGGTTTTTATTCTTCTTGAGGTGCTTGTATAATATCTGCCATGGTGCTCAGAAAGTGTTTACTGAATAACAGTAAATTCTAAGGACTATTTCAGAACACAAAGCTTAAAAGCGCAAACATCAGGCTTATGGGCTTTGTTTGTACTTTGTCATACATAATTAACTGCTTAATAAAAGTTTCCCAATGATGGGGAAACTAAGCATATATTTCTATAGGAGCTTTAGCTCCATGCGGCCTTTCACTATAGCTTACAATAGGGCTCTGATATTTTATAATTGCTGGAGACAGGTTTTTCATATCAACACAAAATATAGCTGCTCATTAATAATTTATTGGAACAAGCCACACTCTGATATAATAAGTGAATTATTAATCAATGTTCCTAAGGAAAGTAGTTCGGAGCAGAAGTTGCTTTATTTCTTCCTCCCTGCTTGGGTTTTAGGTTAGCACAATATTTGCAGAAGAAACAGATGCTACAAATGGAATTATGTAAACAAGTTGGAGTGTTACTTTTCAAAATCCATCATGCTACTTCAAAATATATAAAAATTAACACATTCAGTAACAACCAATCTAAAGAATATGCTGGAACCAGAAATAAGGGGCATTCCTGGCATTTAGAAGAACAGACATGTCAGGTAAATGTCATTTGGAACAAGTTCTAACATCAGAAAGTTTACATTAGAACAGCTGCTGCATTATTTTTTTGAAAGAATTTTAGAGTTTGTCAATTCCTCCAATTTATGAGGGATTTATGAGCGATGTAGTGTATAATCTGTAAGGAGAGGAATGGCCTCTTCCATCTCACCCACTTTCTGTGTCTCCAGTTCCTGGAAGAGTTTCTGGTTCAGGAAAGACTCTCCATAAATAACATTTGATTTAATAGTAAAATATGGAATAACAGTTATCTTTTAAAAAGGTACCTGAAACATTTGCTGCAGTGCTGCAATCCTTGCATCTGGACAAACTTCTGCAGCAACAACATGCAAAGAAACTGGAACTTTCCTGGTGGTCCTGTGGTTAAGAATCCCCCTGCCACTACAGGGGACAGGGGTTAGATTTCTGCTCCAGGAAGATGCCACGTGCCACAGGCAACTAAGCCTATGTGCCACAACTATTGCAGCCCGCGTGCCGCAACTAGTGAAATCCCCGCATCTGGAGCCTGTGCTCTGCAACAAGAGAAGCCAAATTAATGAGAAGCCCACACACCATCACTAGAGAGAAAGAAGTCCCCTGCTCGCTGAAACTAGCAAGTGATGCAACTCGCTGCAGCTGCAACTTGCTGCATGCAGCAATGAAGACAATGGAGAGCTAAAAATGAAAAAATAATAAATAAATAATGCAAATAAACTACGTGGCACTAAAAATCGCATGCATGCCCAGTTGGGGCAAATACCGGACAAAAAGATTAAAAAAAAAAAAAAAAAGCCTAAATGGAACTGTTACTTTTTCTCTCAACCCCCTGCTATAGCAGGGATCCCCAATAAACCCTTGCTTGGAAAGAAAAAATCTAGCCGTCTGTCTAGCTGGAGAGAGAAGATGTGCACTGTTGAATACTTCAATGATGACCTTAACACATAATTAAATGGCAAATGACTAGAGAAGACGTCTTGTTATAATCCATTATCAATTCACATGGAATGTGTGTCTGCTATAGGCACTTTAGTTCTCATTAGAGATTTTGAATTGGGTGAAACTTAGTACTCATCCTTGGGCAGATCTTAACCTAGCAGAAAAAGAACACACAATTTGAACAATTTGCTCAGGGAAAGCTACCAGAACGATTTTTTTTAAAGTTCCCAATGCAATCACAATGGCTCAGGTGGTAAAGAATCTGCTTGCAATGTAGGAGACACAGGAGATGTGGTTTAAATCCCTGGGTCAGGAAGATTCCCTTGGGGAGGAAATGGCAATCCACTCCAGTAATTTGCCTGGAAAATCCCATGAACAGAGGAGTCTTGTGGACTACAGTTGATAGGGTTGCAAAGGGTTGGATATGACTGAGTGACTAACAACAATGCAATCACATAATTACTTTGCTAAAAACACATCTCGGATCCAGTGCTTGCAAAATCAAAGAGAGACAGTTTAGCAAGAACTATCCTGCTCAAACTACCTGATTCTTCCCTTCCCCTGTATTTTTCACTCTCATTCCTCTCAATGCCACCCTGAACTCTAAGACTATTAGCTTCTGGATGTTCAGGTATAACTTCTCTCTTCATGGAAATCCTGTCTCCCACAGTAAACACTCCATCCCCCTCCAACTTCCCACAGTTTATTAACCATCTACTTCTGAGTTCTACTTGATTTTAAGGCTCTGCTGAGATATGACTTTCTCTAACAACCTTCTCTGACACAAGAACAACTGATTATAGAAGTCAGTATTGATATTTTTGGCATTAAAGGTGCTTAATAGAGCAAATAACCTAGAATAAAACTGGAGTTGATAAGTTTCTGAAGATCAAATGGCAGTAGAGAAACTATAGATTAACATATACATATACACCCTATTGTTCAGTTCAGTTCAGTTCAGTCACTCAGTCGTGTCCAACTCTTTGTGACCCCATGAACTGCAGCACGTGAGGCTTCCCTGTCCATCACCAACTCCACCCAAACCCTCGTCCACTGAGTCAGTGATGCCATCCAACCATCTCAACTTCTGTCGTCCCCTTCTCCTCCTGCCTTCAATCTTTCCCAGCATCTGGGCCTTTTCCAGTGAATCAACTCTTCACATGAGGTGGCCAAAGTATTGGAGTTTCAGCTTCAACATCAGTCCTTCCATTGAACATCCAGGATTGATCTCCTTTAGGATGGACTGGTTGGATCTCCTTGCAGTCCAAGGGACTCTCAAGAGTCTTCTCCAACACCACAGTTCAAAAGCATCAATTCTTCAGCACTCAGCTTTCTTTATAGTCCAACTCTCACATCCATACATGACGACTGGAAAAACCATGTGTAAAAGCACCCTACTGTACTATACATAAAATAGGTAGCAAACAAGTGTCTACTCTACAGTGCAAGGAATGATGCTCAATATTTTGTAATAAACTATAAGGGAAAAGAACCTAAAAAGGACTATATGTGGGCTTTGCATGTGTGCTCAGTTGTATCTGATTCTTTGTGACCTCATAGACTTTCAGCTCACTAGGTTCCTCTGTCCATGGGATTTCCCAAGCAAGGATACTGAAGGGCATTACCATTTGCTTCTCCAGGGGATCTTCCTGACTCAGAGATCGAATCCACGTCTTTTGCATCTCCTGCAGATTTCCTTACCACTGAGCCATGTAGAACAGAGAAAGCAATGGAAATCTACTCCAGTACTCTTGACTGGAAAATCCCATGGACGGAGGAGCTTTGTAGACTGAAGTCCATGGGGTCGCAAAGAGTCAGACATGACTGAGGGACTTCACTTTCACTTTTCACTTTCATGTATTGGAGAAGGAAATGGCAACCCACTCCAGTGTTATTGTTTGGAGAATCCCGAGGACAGTGGAGACTGGTGAGCTGCCGTCTATGGGGTCTCAGAGAGTCGGACATGACTGAAGCAACTTAGCAGCAGCAGCATCAGAGCCATCTAGGAAGCCCAATATCTATCTATATCTATATATCTATATTGGCAAAGTGAAAGCAAGAGACCTAAAAACAAAGGGAAATATATAAATGCTGTTGAGGATTTTGCTGCTCTTGATTAGAATTAGAATATAGAAGCAAATAAACAAACAAAAAATGCATCATTGGTCAAAGATACTGCTATTAGTAGAATTAGGAAAATGGAAAGTAGGAGGCTAGGCTAGGGACATTGCTAAATTCTGATGAGGCAACACAGGATTTAAGATGGTAGAAAAACATCTAAATAAAATTGACTACTAAGTGGTTAAAATGTGGACTTTTAGATTTAGAGAAAACATAGAGATGATGGATTTGAGGTTTGAAATTCATATATTTGTAGCATTTCAGAAAATGTTCAGTTCAGTTTGGTTGCTCAGTCGTGTCCGACTCTGTGACCCCATGGACTAGGCATGCCAGACCTCCCTGTCCATCACCAAATCCCAGAACGTGCTCAACCTCATGTCCATTGAGTTGGTGATGCCATCCAACCATCTCATCCTCTGTGGTCCCTGTCTCCTCCTGCTTTCAATCTTTCCCAGCATGAGGGTCTTTTCCAATAAGTCACTTCTTTGAATCTGGAGGTCAAAGTATTGGAGTTTCAGCTTCAGCATCGGTTCTTATGAGAGAGTCAATTCCTAGGCAAGTTGATGAGAAGTCTGGGGTCCCCAAGGAGAAGAAAGGGATCTGGAATTCTCAAGGAGGAGGAAATGACAAATATCTTTTTTTTCCCTCTACATTCCTGAATCTTATTCACATAAAAAGTTTTTTACTTTAAGCCAAGAACTGACGATTACACAACAAACAACTCAGTTTAAACTCTGTACTAATGATTACATAGCAACAATGTGTCCTGCTTAAGGACAGTTTCCCCTTCCTGGAAACCTTTTGGCTAAACCTGTTATCTTAAAATGTACAATATGGGAGTGGATCTGCTAAGATCTTTACAACCTTGAGACGTTCTTTTGATTTATTGTAATAATTAATTTAAAAAGTATATAACTCCCTTGCTTAGACTAGAGAGGGGACACTCTTTATCCCTCTTCTGATGTCTATGTCAGAAGCTTTCTCTGTCCTCTTTCACTTGAGTAAAACCCTGCTAAACAAAAGTTCTTGAGAGATCAAGCCTGGTCCCTGGTCCTGAAGCTAAATCTTCTTCGGAGATCATGAATCTGACACTGTTCACAGAAAGCTAACACTTCCAATGAATATTCAGGCCTGAATTTCCTTTAGGATTGACGGGTTGGATCTCCTTGCAGTCCAAGGGACTCTCAAGAGTCTTCTCCAACACCACAGTTCAAAAGTATCAGTTTTTAAGGGCTTAGCTTTCTTTATGATCCAACTCTCACATCCATACATGACTACTAGTAAAACCATAGTTTTGACTAGACAGACCTTTGTTGGCAAAGTAATATCTCTGATTTTTAATATGCTGTCCAGGTTGGTCATAGCTTTTCTTCCAAGGAGCAAGAGCCTTTTAATTTCATGGTTGCAGTCACCATCTGCAGTGATTTTGGAGTCCCCAAAAAACAGTCTGCCACTGTTTCCCCATCTATTTGCCATGAAGTGATGGGACCAGATGCCATGATCTTAGTTTTCTGAATGTTGAGTTTTAAGCCAATTTTTTTCACTCTCCTCTTTCACTTTAATCAAGAGGTTCTTCAGTTCCTCTTCACTTTCTGCCAGAAGGGTGGTATCCTCTGCATATCTGAGGTGATTGATTCTTCTCCTAGCAATCTTGATTCCAGCTTGTGTTCATCCAGCCCAACATTTTGCATGATGTACTCTGCATAGAAGTTAAATAAGCGGGGTGACAATATACAGCCTTGAAGTACTCCTTGCCCGATTTGGAACCAGTCTGTTGTTCCATGTACAGTTCTAATGATTGCTTCTTGATCTGCATACAGATTTCTCAGGAGTCAGGTAAGTTGGTCTGGTGTTCCCATCTCTTGAAGAATTTTCCACAGTTTGTTTTGATCTACACAAAGACTTTGGCGTAATCAATAAATCAGAAGTCGATGTTTTCTGGAATTCTTTTGCTTTTTCAATGATTCAACAGATGCTGGCAATTTGATATCTGGTTCCTCTGCCTTTTCTAAATCCAGTTTGAACATTTGGAATTTCATGGTTCACATACTATTGAAGCCTGGCTTGGAGAATTTTGAGCATTATGCTGCTAGCCTGTGGGATGAGTGCAATGAACATTCTTTGGCATTGCCTTTCTTTGGGATTGGAATGAAAACTGACCTTTCCCAGTCCTGTGGCCACTGCTGAGTTTCCCAAATTTGCTGACATATTGAGCACAGCACTTTAACAGGATCATCTTTTAGAATCTGAAATAGCTCGACTGGAATTCCTTCACCTCTGCAAGCTTTGTTATTTAGTTATCATGTCTATTTCCCTAACAGACTGTCAATTTTACAAGCACAATCTATTTTGAGTGCTATAACTCAAGCAACAGAAACAGTGTCAGGCACATGGTAGTGGATTAATTGATAATAAAAACAAAGAACTATTCAAGAAACAGTACATAGCTTATAGGGGGTTACACATACTATTTTTTCAGACATGCTTTTTGACTTAAGAAAATTAGTACCCTGGAGAAAATAGGATACTTACATAACACACTTTAGACACCCAGGCAGAAGAAGATGGATCAGAGATGTAGACATACAGGCAAAATACTTGCTTTAGGCATTGGAATGAATTGAGAGATGGGGAAGGAAACATATGGAAGAGTTCTGGTTTTACTTGGTCTTTTAATGAAGGAAATCATGAAGGGCTTCCCAGATTCAATAAAAGTTATAATTTTGTATTTTATCTGGCTTTCCCCCCATTTAGAGTAGAATCAATGTCATTTCCAGTTTTCCTAGATAGTTTTTGCAAGAGTTTTAGATAATGAACCTTTGTTTTCTTTCTTTAAGGTTTTTTTCTCAGTGGGTATTTATTCCTCCTTACATCTTGATGTAGAGGTCAGGTTGAAGAACAGAAGAGGCTATAGACAGCCAGGAGCCTAGACTGAGTTAAGCAGCTTTTATATTCATCCTTGTATTTCCAGTTGGCCTTTTCTTCTTACCCTGGGTCTTTTCAGATGACATTCCTGGTGTCCCTCTCAGGGACATCTCTTCTGCTGAAGGCTCCCATGGCCTTTATCCTGAGCTGAGACTTCTTCCATCTAAGTGATTCTTCTGTGAATACCTTAAGCTTCTCACTTGCTGACAGCCCTGTTCCTGTCCTGTTTTCTATCTCATTGTCCCCAACTCCTGATTATCAGTTCAATAGGACAAGCACACATGCACTTTCAAACAATCACATTGCTCTGGAAGCCTAATTATAATTTGTGAGATATTTGTTTACCTTGTTTAATCACATAATTTTGACTGGACAATTTTAATAATTTAGATTTTAGTTATTCAATAATGAAGAGTTAGAAATTCAAGCTATAAAAGTAATTATTCTTGATTTCTAGGGTTTATAATTCTGGGATGTATACTAACATCAGCTTAATGTAAAAATGGATGTGTGTGCATTACTCACTCAGCTGTGTCTAACCCTTTGCAACCACATGGATTGTAGCCCGCCAGGCTCCTCTGTCCATGGAGCTCACCAGGCAAGAATATTGGAGCGGGTAGTCAATCCCTTTTCCACAGGATCTTCCCAACCCAGGGATCAAACCCAGGTCTTCTGCATTATAAACAAATTCTTTATTGTCTGAGTCACCAGGTAAACACTATAAAAATGAATTTTCAGCTATTATTTTAAATTTCCTAAAGTCTGTGAAGTGTATTAAAATGTGAGTATATAAGAAGAGATTAACACCTTGTTCTTAAAAATTGCCTATTTATAAATCATTTTTGCGGTCAACTTGTGGGACTCATATTTGCTGATTTTATAACCCTAAGACCCTGAGGACATATGCATAAGGCCAGTTGCACAGCAGGCCACCACGGACCGGAAAGCTTCTCTCGTGACTCAGGAGCGTGGCAAAGCCTCACCGAGTGAAGGCTTAGCCAACCAGCTGAAGGATCTAAGTCAATGGTCAACAAAAAGCCTATGGCTACTCCCTGCTCTTTGCATAGAAACTCAAGTCAGAGAGATTTAACAAAATTTTATGATCATTCTTCAAACAAAACAAGGAGTAATTTGTGTGTTTTTTTTTTTTTAAGCACCCAAGGTCAATAGGAATGAAGTCAAGGGTTCCATACACCATTTGTTGATGTTTCTGAGAAGTCTTCAGACTTCATTCTCATCCTCCAATATGTCTTACAGTATCAAGTGTTTCCACATCCATTTTGGCACTTCATAGAGTCCTATGTAGTTTCCTACAAAGTGAAGATAATTACTGCTTTTCTGGAGAAAAACTCTTGTGTCTTTGGAGAAAATGTATGCTTTCGTCCATCAAAGAAATATTTTCCTCCTGTTCCATGAAGGAAAAAAAAAAAGAGATAAAACAAACTAGTTGAATCTCATGCCTGGAAGGCTGGTGAATAATAATCTGAAGAGATTATGGAGGAGAATAAAGACAGAGAGAGGTTGAGTAGAGATGAGAAGTTCACCGTTGCCTAGCTAAAGTGTGGAATGGTAAACAATCTATTTGAGAGATAAACAATCTGTATGAGTACTGTCTTTGTATATTTGTATGAGAGAGATATCCAGGTAATAAAGCTTTATAAACATAAGTTCCTATATGTTCATATATTTTCAAATATGATATGTGTAGTTAAGGGATTAAATAATTGAAAAACAAAACAAGTATGTCTTGGTGTGTTGAATTTTAATAAAATGCATTATTTTTACTCCCCTAAAAATGCCCCCAAAGATGTTCCTTTTTTTCTTCATTGTGCATCAGTGATGAACAAAAATAAACATTAATTAGGCAAAGCCAAACTTTGTAAACTTCAAAACTTGCATTCTACTGGGATGCATGTGGAATAAATAATATTTTTAAGAACCTTATTTGAGTGTAGCCTTTGCTTATACACCCACTAACACTAGAATGAAATGATGAGCACCATGTCCTCTAAGTAAAGGTAGAGGAGAGGGTGTCCATTACCATCTGGAGCAAAGCAAAAACTGTTAGGAGAAAAATTGAATTATTTGACTACATTGAGTTATATTTGGCTAATTTTGAAAAATCCCTTTACTCAGTTTTCTTTTCCTACTTTGTTCCAAGAGATCGTAAAGGGTATGCCTTCCCTTGCTTTATTGAATTTGAATAAAATACCTTACATTTAACAAAGAAAAATGAAAAACCAATATAGTGATATTTTGGCCACAACTAAATTCTTCAATGAAAAGTTATGAAATAACTAAGTCTAGGAACTTCTAATTCAAGAGAGACTCAATTGATAGTTATGTGAACAAGAATTCTCCCCTTTTTAGGTTATCAAGCATTAAAGGGTTGAGTATCTAATTTTGAAAGTGGAAATAAAAGGGTTGTGCTGAAATGTTACCTGGTGTAAAAGGAGAGGAATCTGGAGCCACTGTTTCAATCTATGGAGAGGGAGAAAGAAATATGATTAAAAAGGAACACCTAGCAGAATGGAGGGAGAGTCAGTACAAATGGTATCAGGATATATAATAGTGCTGGGATGGCTGACAAACAATTCAAGAATGAAGAAGAGAAGTTGTTAAATGTTTTCCCCATCTCACAGGACTTTTTTCAGATTTAGAATGGAAGTCACATGTTTTACTTTGCTCTCAAGGCCCTGAATCCCTGTAGACCTGACCATACTATATCTACCTATTTGCCTTTCTTTATTCAACTGTCAGTTCAGCTTCACTGAAACCTTATAAGATCTCCCATTTAAATAATTCTTTGTACTATCTATCAAATCACCCTTTTAAAATGCTTTACAGTTTTCTTTGCGTCCTAAAATTTATCCTCTATAAATAAATGTGTGTATATATATATGTGTGTGTGTATATATATATATATATGTATATATATATATTTATCCTGTATATGTTATTTATATATAATTATATATATCCTATATAAATAAATATAATCCTGTGTGTACGTGTGTGTATATATATATATATATATATATTTATTTATTTATTTATTTATTTATGTATTTATATATATACATATCCTGGTCCCCTCACTGAAATGCAAGCTCTGTGAGACCAAAAGAATGTGTCTGGCTCAGTTTCAAAGCCTAGAATGCTAATTAGGACGCACAAATAAATATTTGTGAAAGGAATAATTTTTCACTTCGGTCACAATGAGCACAATGCTCTAACTGATGTATGTAGTTCATCCTGGGTTGGGAAAAGACCCCTGGAGAAGGGAAAGGCTACCCATTTCGGTACTCTTGCCTGGAGAATTGCAAGGACAGGGATTCTGGGACAGAATCCCTGTCCTTGCAGGCTACAGTCCATGGTGTCACAAAGAGTCATATATGACTGAGTGACTAACAACACACTTACCAAATAGAAAGTAGCATGTGTTGACCAATGTGTCTGAAATGCTACCCAGACAGACATAAACTTGCTTTGGATTTCAGTGTTTAAGACTCTATCAGATTTCCCATGCCAGATGTTTCGTTTTTGATCAATCTCATAATATTTCCTAAAGATTTTATCCTCCATAGATAAACTAAAATGTATTCAAAATAAAATAGTGTGATATCTGCTTTAGTGTGTCTTACAAATAAAGGAACTCTATGATGATATTAAATTACTGCACCTACAATGTATTTAAAACAAACTATTACCAGACCACCTGACCTGCCTCTTGAGAAACCTGCATGCAGGTCAGGAAGCAATAGTGAGAACTGGACGTGGAAAAACAGACTGGTTCCAAATAGGCAAAGGAGTATGTTAAGGCTGTATATTGTCACCCTGCTTATTTAACTTCTATGCAGAGTACATCATGAGAAACGCTGGTCTGGAAGAAGCACAATCTGGAATCAAGATTGCCAGGAGAAATATCAATAACCTCAGATATGCAGATGACACCACCCTTATGGCAGAAAGAGAAGAGGAACTGAAAAGCCTCTTGATGAAAGTGAAGGAGGAGAGTGAAAAAGTTGGCTTAAAGCTTAACATTCATATATATAATTTAATTTATATACAGTATGAAGTGAAAGTGAAAATGATTCAGTCGTGTCCGATTCTTTGCGACCCCATGAGCTATATATACAGTCCATGGAATTCTCCTAGCCAGAATACTGAAGTGGGTAGCCTTTCCCTTCTCCAGGGGATATTCCCAACCCAGGGATCAAACCCAGGTCTCCCACATTCCAGGCAGTTTCTTTTACCAGTTGAGCCAAAAGGGAAGCCTAAGAATACTGGAGTGGGTAGCCTTCCCTTCTCCAGCAGATCTTCCCAATGCATGAATTAAACCAGGGTCTCCTTCATTGCAGGAGGATTCTTTACCAACTGAGCTATGAGGAATATATATATTCCTTTCCATTATAGGTTATCACAAGATCTTGAATATAGTTCTCTGTTCTATAGAGTAGGACCTTGCTGCTAAGTCACGTCAGTCGTGTCTGACTCTGTGCAACCCCATAGATGGCAGCCCAACAGGCTCCTCTGTCCCTGGGATTCTCCAGGCAAGAACACTGGAGTGGGTTGCCATTTCCTTCTCCAATGCATGAAAGTGAAAATAAAAGTGAAGTCACTCAGCCGTGTCCAACTCTTAGCGACCCCTGGACTGCAGCCCACCAGGCTCCCCCATCCATGGGATTTTCCAGACAAGAGTACTGGAGTGGGGTGCCATTGCTCTCTGTCCCAAGTGGTGCTAGTGGTAAAGAACTCGCCTGCCAACGCAGGAATCATAAGAGGCATGCCTCTGATCCCTAGGTTGAGAAGATTCCCTGGAGGAGAGCAGGGTAACCCACTTCAGTATTTTTGCCTGGAAAAGTCCCCTGGACAGAGGAGCTTGATGGGCTACAACTTATAGGGTCGCAGAGTTGGACAAGACTGAAGCAACTTAGAACATATGCACACATGGAAATGAATTTAAGTCTTTTGGTCTCAGTTTGTATTCCCCTCTTAATGTAGTATGAGTAATAATAATGTATTCTCTCACAGTGTTATTGGGAGGAGTAAATTTGTTGACACATGAGAGGTTAGCAGGCACATGGAGACAGAATTTGTGGATTTAGTCTAAGCGTTAGGGTGTGTGAAGGCTGTGCAATGCCTTCTCTCTAGGGATACATGCTCAGAAGACCTCTGTTCTCCCTACCCATTACCAGCTTCTTATGTCCCATCCCGTCTTTGAAAAGAACCTACCAAGTAATTTATGTTACAAAATAGACTCTAGATGCAAGTAACTGGATCCTTAGTGGTAAAATCCTAGTGCTATTAACAAGTTAATGAGATATAAAGAGGTGTTTGTGTGTGTGTGTGTCTGTGTGTGTGTTTCTACCATTAGGATGATGAGATTCACCTTCAGTTTACTGCTCAGACCAAGTTCTGCCAACTTGATTTACTTGCAAAGTTCTCCTCCACTGAAAAATATCAACCATTTTTATGCTTACAAGCCAAAAGCAAAGTCAGTTATTTGGAATGTACAGAAAAAAAAAAAAAAAAAAAGAAACTGATCTAAACTATTCCATCAGGATAAAGAAGAGGACAGTGATGCATTTTAAGTTTCAGAACATCTACCTGTCCCATGTCCACCAGTTCAGAGGTCTATACATTCATTCATTAATTCATTCCATATATATGTAGATAGATGTAAATAGGTAATATTATGTGCCCCATTCTATCCTATTCCACTTTATCCTAAGCCATGAGGATGAAGACCAAAATAAGACAGAGTCTGTCTCTGATTCTGGCTATGTTATTACTGTTGCTCTTCCTCAGTCTGGGAGGATCGAGTACCAAACCAACTCCTTTCCTCTTACATTATCTTTAAAAAAAGTCAACTGCCAAAACACTGATTTCTAGACAGGTTTGATTTGGACCAGTACTGGCAATTTCCAGTCAAGAAAGAAATTGTACAGATTGCATTGAAGTTGTGTCATGTGGGCCTTGGGTAGGGAAAGCTTTAACTCCTAAGGAAGTTAAAGCTCGCTCTCTATTACACTGCTTTCTCCAGTTTAAAGGCCTCATCATTGCTCACTTGCACACCTTCTTTAATTAATTGATTCATGCAATAAATGTTGAAGAGTGAGTCGTATACACAAAGTAGCGCTACGCAATAAGCAGAATAAAGACATTGTAAACAGGAAGTGATTGGGACCTAAAATGTATAATAGCCTGGGGGACCAGTCAGAGCTTCACACAGAGAGTCCTGAGGAAAATGGGAAACACTAAAGCGATGTTGGCTCTAATCTGGACGTCCAGCAGCATCAAGTGTCTTCAAGGGAGACAGGAAAGTCTCTAACAGACTCCGCGTTCTCACAGCAACAAAAGATGCATTTTGTAAGCAGAGAAGAGAATGGTACTTGCTTCTAACAGGTAAGAGCATCAACTGATGTGTGAGTCCTGAGGCCTCTGGGAATCATCTGGAAGGAAGGTGAGAGGCCCTAGAGTAGGATGAGGTGAAAAAGAGCCTGTCTGGGGACAGTTTCTGTGACTTTTATTCAGCTGCAGTATGAACTGCTTTCTGGTAAGATGCCCATCCCCTAGAGATGAGGAGGCAGAGGCCAGGGCACCTTAATTAACTTGCCCATGGTCTAAGACTAAGCAGCAGAACTGTGGATAAAACCAAAAATACTGAGCTTCCAGGCCCACTTGGGTTTGTGTGTAGAGGACACTGCAATATTTTGGCCTCAGCACTGCTGATAGAATTGCAATTTCTTGCCCTGTCCTTTGCTGGATAATTTTAGACCAAATCTGTTATTAGTATTGTCCTTATTTTGTAAATGCACTTCCCTTAGGGCTCAGCTGGTAAAGAATCCACATGCAATGCAGGAGAATTGGGTTTGATCCCTAGGTTGGGAAGATCCCCTGTAGAAGGGAAATGCTACCCACTCCAGTATTCTGGCCTGGAGAATTTCATGGACTGGATAGTCCATGGGGTCTCAATGTGCTGGACTTGACTGAGAGACTTCCCCTTTTTGTAAATAAGATAGGTTTTCTAACTAAAATCAAAGCAAATCCTTTTAAAGAACATTTTCCACTGAGAATGAAGGAGATGGTTCCTTCTTGGGTGATGATATTTTACCATAGTTCTTATCCTTTATGCTTTTTATTGATGAAGCTATCTCAGTGAAAAAGCAGCAATGAAAATTCCTGTAGGCAATAAATTATTGTCAAGATGAGGGGCTGCGGCTTTATCTCACCTAGCTGACAATGCAGAGTATTTAAAGAAGATCCCATTTGCCCTCTCATTTTTCATATTTAATTCTATCTGAATGAACTTTTAATTTTCTTCTCTATCATGTATTTGCTAAGAGCTAAACGATTCCATAGATTTCTTTATTTCACAGGGCAACATTCTATTACCCAACTATTTTCCTCTGCTCACAAATTCCATCATCCTACTTATCACTTTAGTGATGGATTCCTTCAATTTTTCAGGAGCAAGCATACATTGAGGGACTTTCTAAGATCTCTTGCTCAAGGGTAAACCTTATTTCCAAATAAGAACAAGTCGGAAAGCACATCGAGTGTTGTCATTAGGCATGTAGGAGAGGAAATAATGCAAAACGAGAGTTGTGTTCTTTTGGTTGCTGCCTATTTGCCCCTGGGATACATTGTGTGAACTTGCTTACTTGCTCTGGACAAAAACTCAAGCTGGTTTGTACTTGTCAATAGAGGCAGGTAGCGTAAGGGGACAGAAACGCACCTGTGACAAGTGTCTACCACCCTGCCTTTCCTGTAGGTGGAAACCGTCAGTTCAGGAGTCAGAGGCAACAGCTGCGGAGACGTGGCATCACCTGAGCAAGGATGGGAATTCTGGGATTAGTGAACAGGGGAGATCTTATGGTTTTTTATTTGCACAAATTCTCTCAATATGCTTATTTCTTATTTTCAGACTGGAAGGAGCCTTTAATCTGCATTAGGCCTTATGGAAAAGATCTAATTGACAAAGAGGTTAAAGATTCTGGAAAATGAAGACATTGCTAATGTTTAAATAGGTAACACTTATTTGGACAATGCATATTCTATGCATAGATTTGTTTTAAATGCATTGCTTATAGAAGTTTGCTTAATTTTTACTACAAATGTGCACAATGAATACTTTGATTCTAAACATTAGCACACTGCTGTTTGTTGCTATTCAGTCGCTAGGTCGTGTCCAGCTCTTTGTGACCCCATTGACTGCAGCACCAGGCTCCCCTGTCCTTCACTACCTCCTGGAGTTTGCTCAGATTCATCTCATTAATGATGATATCTAACCATCTTATCCACTCCCACCCTCTTCTCCTTTTGCCTTCAATCTTTCCCAGTATCAGGGATTTTTCCAATGAGTGGCTCTTTGCATCAGGTGGCCAAACTGTTGGAACTTCAGGCTTAAGCATCAGTCCTTCTGATGAACATTCAGGGTTGATTTTCTTTAGGGTTGACTGGTTTGAGCTTCTTGTAGTTGAAGGGAACTCTCAAAAGTCTTCTCTGGGACCAGAATTTGAAAATATCAATTCTTCAGTGCTCAACTTACTTTATGGCCCAACAGTCACATTATATATATATGAGTACTGGAAAAACCAAAGCCTTGAGTATATGGACCTTTGTTGGAAAAATGATTTTTCAAATTTTTAATACACTGTCTAGATTTGTCATAGCTTTCCTTCCAAGGAACAAGCATCTTTTAATTTCATGGCTGCAAGTTACCATCTACAATGATTTTGGAGCCCAAGAAAATATTCTGTCACTGCTTCCACATTCCCCCTTCTATTTGCCATGAAGTGATGGGAACAAATGCTGTGATCTTAGGTTTTTGAATGCCGAGCTTGAAACCAGCTTTTTCACTCTCCTCTTTATCCTTATCAAGAGGCTCTTTTGTTCCTCTTTGCTTTCTACCATGGGTATCAACTGCAACATCTGAGGTTGTTGATATTTCTCCCGGCAACCTTGATTTCAACTTGTGATTCATTCAGTCTGGCATTTCACATGTTCTCTGCATATAAGTTAAATAAGCAGAGTGACAGTATACAATCTTGATGTATTCCTTTCCAAATTTTGAACATTGTAAATGTTTCAAATGAAAATGCACACACACACGTGGGTTAGATCTTCTTGCGGTGCATACGTAGAAGATGGCAGAGCTGGATCTGAGCTGAGACTTCCTGGCTCTGTAGCTGATAATGGACCATGGCTCCTGAATTGAGTGCTCAGATGCCTGGAACGCCGTGGTGACCTGGATCCAGGGTGCACGCATATGTGCTAAGTTGCTTCAGTCATGGGCGGGATGATTTGGGTGGGATCTGGGTGGGATCATTTAAATTTTTGAGCAAAACACAGTAATATTTGAGAACAACAATGCACCATGTCAACTGCTTAGGTAAGGTATCAGGCACTGTAGGCGTTAGACTGTGTGTGTGTGCGTGCTGAGTTACATGCGACTCTTTGTGACCCTATGGACTGTGGCCTGCCAGGCTCCTCTGTCCATGGGATTCTCCAAGCAAGAGCACTGGAGTGGGTTGCCACGCCCTCCTTTAGACTGTACCACACTCTACTTGATGTGAAGCTATGTCGGTCTTTGCTGCCACAAAATGCAGGCATAGTGAGAAGCTCACTATGAAACAGGGTTTGCGGGTGGTGGCATCCGTGTGGCTCTACGTTTTGAGAAGTCGTGCGGCGCCCAATAGGCACAGCTACCCCACTAGTAAGTGTGAATGAAAGGATGAATCCACCACGTTACAGCTGCCCCAGTGCTGAGCCCTGGGGGAACCCAGGGTGGACGCGATGCTGCAGCCACTGTGCACCCTGAGGAGGCTCAGGACGAGAAAAGGGCCCCAGAGAGCTGAGGTGCGAACCAAAAATAAAACGCTTCCGATGAGCCCGGACTCCTGTATCTTCCTGCATACAGAAAAGTGTTAACTTCATTAAGTTGAGATGTCTGGTTTTCTATAATTAGCAATAATCTTTTGATGTTTTGACTACTTGGCCTCTGTTGCAAAAACTCCTATATATCCTGGCTCTCCACCGTGACTCTTCAGAACAGTTCCTCAGCATTGTCTGAGATACTGTGTTCTGGGATCGAAATCTTCAGAATGTCTGCCACGTAAAACAGAGCTCTCAAATTCTAGGTTCCACTTTTTTTTCCCTTTCAGTCGACATAAGTAATTGTGGCTTGAGCCATAAAATAAAAATGTGTTTTCTTTCATTTATGTATATTATTTTTTTTACCACATACAAAGTGACTAGGATATAGTTATTTATTACTACTTTTTATACTTAGTTACTTAAATGGAACTCTTATGTTTTTCTTTTGGCATCAGAATGTACTGAAAATTTTACTGAGATTCTACCAGCATTGTGAATATAGAAATTTTAGAAATATTTTCTCTTTATTAAAAATGGAGAGGAGGGACAAATGCTTAGATGGAGAAGTTAGTATAGGAAGAGAGGGGGGATATACATTATTGTTAGACAGAAGCATACGGCATTGAAACATTGACATTTTCTAATGAAGAAAAGAGAAAGTGAAAGAAATGTGTTCATTTAGCCAGGACTATTCAATGAGGAGGGAGTGAGATTGCTGAAAATCAGGATGTAGGATTGAATTAAGGGGTTGATAAGATTTAAAGCATAAAGAATCTACTTTACTATACAGCTAAGCATAGCATAATTGTTCAACACTCTGTTATTTATTTAGCCAAATGCCATCAGTTTTAATTATTCAGATAAATAATATTTCATTGGAACTTTTGGAAAAACATATGAAAGAAAGGGAAAACAAATCTATGATTTTATAGCTTATCGTGGTATATCTGATACACAGTGCTCCCAGGTATGTACGAGATACGCATTGTGGGTATAAATACACACATCTGTGCGAATCAATAAGCAGAAGGAAGCTGATTTCTGGAAAACTGATGTATTTGCTGGCTCTTTCTAGAGGTTAGCTGCAGAACTAAGATGTGCTATATAAATACATATTCTAAAAATTGTTTTAATTTGGCACTTCTGTCAAAATACTTCTAAATACTCTCCTTATCCACTTTCTGCCTGAGACTCTAACCTGGCACAGTGCAGCCTTCTTCTCCCAGTTGGTCTATTTTGAGGCCTGAGAAACATCAGTGAGAATAACAAGCAAAACCCCCAAAATAGGTTATTCAACTCAAAAGATAGGCAGCATTTAGAAGAGATTATGCAGAGAAGAAAAAAATTGTTCTAGAAGGAGAAATCATTCATTTTAAATAAAAACTTCATTCAGATGATTTGATCACATGTTCTTCCAAGCCTTTCTAAAATCTTGTCTTTGTTTCCAGGTTACTTTTAGAATAAGGTTTACATTCTCCAAGTTAGCAGTCAGTTATGTGGTTTCTCATTTATAATTCTAGATACAGGAGTAGGGAAAAATACAGGGGTAATCAAATTATTCAGTCACTGGTACTGGATGAAAGGATGTGCAAGCTTCAGCAATTTGTTTGGCAATTCTGAGTCTCAACTTTAATGTAGTTTAAAAAAAAAAGGCAACTATACTCCAATAAATTTCTTTAAAAATTAAAGAAAAAAATAAAGAATTTTTTAAAAGTTAGCATGATTTCTACTTCCAGGAAGATGAAGTAGATACATTTTAATCGATTTATCCTGCTAAGAACAAAACTATCTTGGAGAGTCTATGAACAAACAAAGAAACAAGCATAAAATAACAAAAACACACCAAAAACACAAAACATGAGAACAATGAAAATAGAGAGAAAAAGACAGATAGATCTGCCGGGGACCTCACTGTACAAGGACCAATACAGCTCTGAGTTCCCTGGGCCTTCATTTCGCTTCTTATATCCAAGAAATGAAGTATAAGAAGTTGGGGACGAAGAAGCCCCAAAGGGCAGAGACAAAACTTCCAGATAAGATTTTGCCTTTTAGCCAAAGAACCAAGAATATTGACAGTAACAACTCTACGAGCCAAACACCATCAAAGCACTGTGGCCCCTCCACCACCTGTACCACACAAGCTAGATGGGTAGCAGAGAAGACTGCATAAGAAGCAAGATTTGTCACCCCTGCTGGATTGAAAATATGTAATTTTTCAACTAATATGAAAATAGCATATTAACAATATGCAAACTAACTCCCAACTTTTGGTATCAGTGGAAACCGTATGAGCAGCCTGGACTTCACAATACAATTATCTCTCTCCATGTTCGGATGACTTTTAAAAGACCAGGTAGAAAGGCCGGGGTTTCACCACAACACAATAGTGAAGGTGTCACCAAAGGCCACACGGATAGCGATAATGAGGTGTCCTTGCTCCTTCCAGGCAAGGTGATATCAATAGCTGTGTCAGAGATCTGGCAATCCCATCTCCATTCAGAACTAGTTAAGAGGACATCCTCCATCCCCAAGTGTCAATAGAGGCTGAGTGGTCAACTGACCTTCTACCCCCACTTAGTAATTCAAGCCACGTCCATCTTTCCCCTGCCACAGTGATATCACAAATGGTCAGTGAAAGCAAATGAATTAAGACCCAGGAGTTATAAACATAATATTCTTGTTGTCAACATTACGAGTGAAAATCACTGATATGACAAGAACTAGAAAAATATCAACTTGAAGGAAAAGAGCAATAGATGCTATATTGCAAATTGCTAGTTTAATAAGTGGGTTAAAACAACAACATTATTATTTTACAGTTATGGAGGTCAGATGTGAAAATGGTATTCACTGGGCTAACAAAAAGGAGTTGACAGACTTGCTTTCTGCTGGAGGCTTTAGGAAAGAACTTTCTCTTTTGTTTTCTGGCTGCTAGAGGCTGCCTATATTCTTTGGTTTGTATCCCCTTCCATCTTCAAAGCCAACAGTGAATGATTAAGTTGTTTTCATGCTGCGTCACCCTGACACTCCATTTCCTTATATCTCCTAATAAGGATCCTGGTGATTGTACTGGGTCTCCCACACAAGTCAGAATAATTTCCTCATCTCAAGATCAGTCAGTTAAGAAACTTACTTTCATTTGCACCTTTAATTCCCCCTTGCCACATAGCCTAACATATTCACAGCTTTCAGGGACTAAGACATGGGCATTCTTTGTAGCACATTATCAGTCTACCACCAAAGAGAACATAATGAAACCTAAGAATTGTTTTTTAAGCTTTCAAAGTCTTTTTTTTTTTTTTAGTTCTCCACTCACTTGCTGAGAAGGTAATTAACTGCAAGTTTATATGATGCTTGTACTTACTCTCATTATTCGAATCAAGAAGCTCACAACATGTCTCTGTTTCTGAAGAGTTTTCATAGGCTTGTCTCTTCCATAATAAATAATAATCCTTAAAGAAGGAATAAATGCAAAATAATAAGTGCTTACTTCAAATTATGTATGTATATGGATGTAGACTTGCATAGGAAGGATACCAATCCTTGAGAGTCTCCTTGTGCTTTAAAAAGCATATTTGCTTTCAAATACGCTCTTTTAGACCTATTTTAGACAAATCTATTTGCTTTAAAAAACATATTCCTATAAAAATAACACATTTGAATCAGCCCTAGCGAGGTGGCTGAATTTAGAGCCTATTGTACGAGTGAAGCAAGTCAGAAAGAGAAAGACAAATGTTGTACATTGATGCATGTGCATGGGATCCAGAAGGCAGGGCAGCAATAGAGATGCAGACACAGAGAAGAGCCTTGTGGACACAGTGAGAGAAGGAGAGGGTGAGAGGAAGGGGGAGAGAAGCACGGGAAGGGAAGCATCCCCATTGTGAAGAGGGACGGGGAGAGAATGAAAGCATCCCCATTGTGAAGAGGGACGGGGAGAGAAGCACGGGAAGGGAAGCATCCCCATGTGTGAAGCAGACAGCCGGCGGGAGTTTGCCTGCGACACAGGCAGCTCACCTGGGAGGGGCCGTGTATATGCTGTGGCTGATTTAGGCTGATGTCTGGTGCACACCAGCATGATATTGTAAAGCGACTATCCTCCAATAAAAGATTAAAACAAATAAGTGTATGCTTAATACCAAAACATCTTAATATATCAACTGCTCATGAAAAGCAGAAATATTGATTCTTTTTTTTTTTCTTGAATGCTTTCTAAAACAGAAAAGACCCCATACTCCCAACATGTAAATGGTAATGAGACAGAAAGGGAAGTAAAGTATCTTCACATTACGTGAACTGGTAAAAGGCTATACAACAAGACAAACTAAGCACAAAAATATAGACAACTAAGATAAAATTCTAAAAATGTTCAAATTATATACATGGAGGAAAGAAAAAGAAAATAGAGAAAACAGAAAACAAAAAATGAACTATCATATTCATAATTACATCAAATGTAATTTATGTAGTCTTAAATAACCAAAAAGGGCAGACATTAACAGAGTGAATAAAAAGCACAATAATTCTAAATGTGTCTGTTAAACAACGATGCTTTAAAATGTGTGACACAAACCATGGTGGAACTGAAAGGAGAAATAGACAAATCCACCATTGCAGTTAAAGATTTCAACTTAGGAAAAAATGTATAAAAAATTATCAAATATATAGAAAAGCACAATCCACAAACAGGAGACAAATACTTTTATAAAATATTCTACGTCATAAATACCACATCCACATTCTTTTTAAGGACCCCTAGTAAATGTACCAAAGTAGACTATATCCTCAGAGAAGGCAATGGCACCCCACTCCAGTACTCTTGCCTAGAAAATCCCATGGACGGAGGAGCCTGGTAGGCTGCAGTCCATGGGGTCGCTAAGAGTTGGGCACGACTGAGTGACTTCACTTTGACTTTTCTCTTTCATGCATTGGAGAAGGAAATGGCAACCCACTCCAGTATTCTTGCCTGGAGAATCCCAGGGACAGAGGAGCCTAGTGGGCTGCCGTCTATGGGGTTGCACAGAGTCGGACACGACTGAAGTGACTTAGCAGCAGCAGCAGCGGCAGCAGACTATATCCTGAGCCACAAAACAAGTCTCAACATATTTAAAAGTATTCAAATCATACACAGTTAGTTCTTGGAAAATCAGATCAAGCTAGAAGTCAACATCAAAGACATCTTCAGTTAGAAACCACACAACAATTTTAAAAAGTAATACATAGCTCCCTTGAAGTTGCAAGGGAAACCAAGATATATAGGTGATATACTAAAGATGAAAATGCTACACACAAATGTGTAAGACAGAGCTAAACAGTTCCAGATAAACATCTACTTCAGTTTTATGGACAACACCAAAGTCTTTGACTGTGTGGACCAAAACAAACTGTGGAAAAATCTTAGGGATGGGAATACCAGACCACCTGACCTGCCTCCTGAGAAACCTGTATGCACATCAAGAAGCAACAGTAAGAATTGAACATGGAACAACAGACAGGTTCCAAATTGGGAAAGGGTTTCCTCAAGGCTTTATATTGTCACCCTGCTTACTTAACTTATATGCAGAGTACATCATGAGAAAGACTGGACTGGATGAAGCACAAGCTGGAATCAAGATTGCCAGGAGAAATGTCAGTAACCTCAGATACATAGGTGACACCACTCTTATGGCAGAAAGTGAAGAGGAACTGAAGAGCCTTTTGAACAAAGTGAAAGAGCAGAGTGAAAATGTTGGCTTAAATCTCAACATTCAGAAAACTAAGATCATGGCATCTGGTTCCATCACATCATGGCAAATAGATGGGGAGACAATAGAAACCATGAGAGATATTATTTTCTTGAGTTCCAAAATCACTGCGGGTGGTGACTGCAGTCATGAAATTGAAAGACGCTTATTCCTTGAAAGAAAAACTGTCATCAACCTAGACAGCATCTTAAAAAGCAGAGACATTACTTTGCAACAAAGGTCCATCTAGTCAAGGTCATGTTTTTTCCAGTGGTCATGTATGGATGTGAGAGACTATAAAGAAAGCTGAGCGCCAAAGAATTGATGCTTTTGAACTGTGGTGTTGGAGAAGACTCTTGAGAGTCCCTTGGACTGCAAAGAGATCAAACCAGTTTATCCTAAAAGAAATCAGTCCTGGGTGTTCATTGGAAGGACTGATGCTGAAGCTGAAACTCCAATACTTTGGCCACCTGATACAAACTATTGACTCTCTGGAAAGACCCTGATGCTGGGAAAGATTGAAGCCAGGAGGAGAAGTGGACAACAGAGGATGATATTTTTGGATGGCATCACTGACTGGATGAACATCAGTTTGAGCAAGGTCTTGGAGTTGGTGATGGACAGGGAAGCCTGGCATGCTGCAGTTCATGGTGTCACACAGAGTCAGACATGACTGAGTGACTCAACTAACTGAACTAAGAGCTAAACAGTGCAGAAAAGAAAGTTTATAGCACTGAGTGCTTACATTATAAAAGATGAAAAGTTTCAAGGAAATAACCTAAGTTCCTCCATTGATAATCTGACCAAAAAAAAAAAAAACAAACAAACAAAAAAAAATGAAAGCCAAGGAGAAAGTTGAACATTATATGGTAAAGAATGCAAATCAATAATGGAGAAGGAAATGGCAACCCACTCCAAAACTCTTGCCTGGAGAATTCCATGGATGGAGGAGCCTGGTAGGCTATATACAGTTCATGGGGTCACGAAGAGTCAGACACGACTGAGCGACTTCACTTTCACTTTTCACTTTCATCCATTGGAGAAGGAAATGACAGCCCACTCCAGTATTCTTGCTGGAGAATCCAAGGGACAGGGGGAGCCTGGTGGGCTGCCATCTATGGCGTCGCACATTCACAGAGACAACGGAAGCGACTTAGCAGCAGCAGCGGCAAATCAATAAAAGTGGAAAGGAAATTCAGTAGAAGTCAATGAAGAGAATGGTTTCTTTGAAAAGATCAATAAATTTGACAAAACTGTAGCAAAACAAAAATAAATAAATAAAAGGAGAATATACACATTAACAGTATCAGAAATAAAACAGGGAAGACCTTGCAGATATCAAAACGATAGTAAGAATATAATATAACCAACTCTATACACATGAATTTGACAACTTAGATAAGAGTAGATTAATTATTCAAAAAATTCAAATTCTTATACTCACCAGATTCAAAATAAATGCTAAAAGGGAAGTTCAGCTCATTTGCTCGGTAGTGTCTGACTCTTTGAAACGCCATGGACCTCAGCACTCCAGGCTTCTCTGTACATCCCAACTCATGGAACTTGCTCAAACTCATGTCCATTGAGTCAGTGATGCCATCTAACCATCCCATCCTCTGTTGTCCCCTTCTCCTCCTGCCTTCAATCTTTTGCAGCATCAGGGTCTTTTCCAATGAGGCAGCTCTTTGCATCAGGTAGCCAAAGTATTGAAATTTCAGCTTTAGCATCAGTCCTTCCAATGAATATTCAGGACTGATTTCCTTTAGTATTGACTGGTTTGATCTCCTTGCAGTCCAAGGGAGTCTCAAGAGTCTTCTCCAACACCACAGTTCAAAAGCATCAATTCTTTGGTGCTCAGTCATCTTTATGGTCCAACACTCATAGCCATGCATAACTACTGGAAAAACCATAACTTTGACTAGAGGGACCTTTATTGGCAAATAATGTCTCTGCTTTTTAACATGCTATCTAAGTTGGTCATAACTTTTCTTCCAAGGAGCAAGTGTCTTTTAATTTAATGGTTGCAGTCACCATCTGCAGTGATTTTGGAACCCAAATAAATAAAGTTTCTCACTGTTTCCATTGTTTCCATATTTATTTGCCATGAAGTGATGAGACCAGATGCCATGATCTTAGTGTCTTGAATGCTGAGTTTTAAACCAACTTTTTCACTCTCCTCTTCCACTTTCATCAAGAGGTTCTTTAGTTCCTCTTCACTTTCTTCCATAAGGGTGGTGGCATCTGCCTGTCTGAGTGAGGTGTTGATGTTTCCCCTGGCACTCTTGATTCCACCTTTTGCTTCATCCAGCCCAGCATTTCGTATGATGTACTCTGCACTGAAGTTAAATAAGCAGGGTGGCAATATACAGACTTGAGGTACTCCTTGCTGGATTTGGAACCAGTCTGCTGTTCCATGTCCAGTTCTCACTGTTGCTTCTTGACCTGCATACAGATTTCTCAGGAGGCAGATAAGGTGGCCTGGTGCTCCTTCTCTTGAAGAATTTTCCATAGTTTGTTGTGATCTACAGAGTCAAAGACTTTGGAATATTCAATAATGCAGAAGCAGATGTTCTTCTGGAATTCTCTTGCTGTTTCTATGATCCAATGGATATTGGCAATATGATCTCTGGCTCTTCTGCCTTTTCTAAATCCAGCTTGAACATCTGGAATTTCTTGCTTCATGTACTGTTGAAGCCTTGCTTGGAGAATTTTGAGCTCTGCTTTGCTAGTGTGTGAGATAAGTGCAACTGTGTGGTAGTTTGAGCACTATTTGGCATTGCTTTACTTTGGGATTGGAATGAAAAGCGAAGAAAAAGGGAAGAAAATAAATTCAAAGGCACACAATTTGGTATAGAAGTAAAACTGTGCCTGCCTATAGAATACATTTTGATAGCCAAAGAAACTTTTTAAAAATATATAACTTCAGATGGTAAAGAGTCAGCCTGCAATGTGCAATGTGCACAGTCAGCAATGTGCAAGACCTGGTTTGATCCCTGGGTTGGGAGAATCCCCTGGAGAAGGGAATGGCAATCCACTGCAGTATTCTTGCCTGGAAAATCCCATGGATGCGGGAGTCTGGCGGGCTACAGTCTGTGGTGTCACAAAGAGTCAGACATGATTGAGCAACTAACACACTAACACACTCACTCAGATTAAAAAGTAATTTCAGGAAGTTAGTAGTATACAAGATAAACATACAAGATTCAGTTGTTTTTGTATACAGTATAATCAACACACATTAATAATATGATATAAATTCAATAGGTCACAAATTAAATGCTTAGATGTTTATGTAACAAAAGATGTACAGAAATTTTATGTTGAAAAACACAACAAAGTGATTACATATATATTTTTTAACTCTAAGTAAATGGTAGATGCTCTGGGTTGAGGAAAACAAAAAAATAAAGATGTCAATTGTCCTAAAACTGATATTTAAGGCAAATTTAACCAAAATTACAATGATATCTTCTCATAGAAATAGATGATGATTCCAAAAATTATATAGAAAGATAAAGGAGCAAGAATAATTAAAACAATTTTGAAAATAGAGTGAAGGAGGAATATTCATTAGATGGCTGGAGTAGTCAATAATGTATGATATTTGCATAAAGGTGTACATGTGAATCCACTGAACCTAAAAAGAAACCAGATAGAACTTAACCAGACAGAACTTTGCAAATATGCCCCACTCATTTTAGACAAAAGTCAAAATCTACTCAAAAGAGGAAGTAGGTCTTTAAAAAAAATTATTCTGGAGCAATTTCATAGACAAAAAATCCATGAACATCTACATTAACATCATATCTTATACAAAAGTTAGCAAAAAAAATGGATTGTGGACTTAAGTGTAGAACAGAAAAGATGTAACTTTTGAGGGAAAAGAACAGAGAATCATCTTCAGGAAATAAGGCTAGGCAAAGAGTTCTTGATCTTGACCTCAAAAGCAAAAATAAATAAATAAATAAATTGAATTTCATCAAAATTTAAAACATTTTTATGAAAAGACTGTCTTTCAATAGATTGAAGAAAATATTTACAAATCATTATTTGACAAAAGAATATAATCTAGAATATACAATAAACCCTCAAACTCAACAAGAAAGCAGCAAACAGTGCAATTATAAAATCAGCAAAGGCATGAAGAAGCATTTCACCAAAGAGGATACATGAAGCTCAGGTTAAATGAGTAATATGTTCAACAACATTAGCCATTGGGAAAATGAGTTAAGGCCCCAATGATATACCTATAAGAATGGCTAAAATAAAAAAATAAAATAAATAGTGACAATAATAATGATGATGAGGATGCAGAGAAAATAAATCACCCATACATTTTTAATTGAAATGTAAAAATTGATCACTCTTGAAAACAGCTTGGCATTTAAACAAACCAATTAAATCTACCATTACCACCTGGCTTAGTAATTGTAGTCATGGGCATTTATCCCAGAGTAATGCAAGCTCTGTGAATGTTTGCAGCAGAGTGAAGCTAGAAGAAGTCTAGGTGTTCTGATAGGGATGGATGTTTAGAGCCTGATACATCCCTGTTCTCCAGTCCCCAAGTCGTGTCCGACTCTTTACAGGCCCCTGGACAGCAGCACTCCAGGCTTCCCTGTCCCTCACCATTTCCCAACGTTTCCCTAAGTTCATGTCCATTGAATCAGTGATGCTATCCAACCATCTCATCCTCTGTCTTCCTCTTCTTCTGCCTTCAGTGTTTCTCAGCATCAGGGCCTTTTCCAATGAGTCAGCTCTTCGCATCAATTGGTCAAATGTTGAAGCTTCAGCTTTAGCATCAGTTCTTCCAGAGAGTTTTCAGGGTTGATTTCCTTCAAGATTGATTGGAATACTATTTATTAACATAAAGGAAATAACCATTGATATACTCAACAACTTGGATGAATTTCTAGGGATTGCAAATTGTATCAATATAATTTCACTTATGTAAATTCTTAAAATGGCAAAGTCATGAGATGGAGAACAGAGTTTGAGTTGCAAAGGTTAAGGAGGGCATCTGTATGAGAGGAGAGTGGGGGTGGAAAGCATGTGGGATCCGTGTGAGGATCTTAATCGTGTTTTAACCATGTCTATGCTCATATCTACAGCCTGTCGTATAGCACAAATTTGCAAATTCCTACTACTGGGGACATTGGATAAAGGACACTGTGGTCTTTCTGTGTTATATCTCACAAATCCATGCCAATCTAAAATCAAATCAAAGTTTGAAATTAAAAAAAAAAAGATAATAATGCTTAATTTCTAGATTTTTTGTCATAATGAAATACTGATATATTTGAAAGTGCCTGTTTAACAGCTGGTATTTAAAAACACTCAGTTTATCTGATTTTTCTTTCCTTTTCTCTTGCTCCTTTGTAAGTGCACATGACTTCTTGCAAACTAAAATATTTTCCCTTCCAATGGAATACACCATCCCTTGACCTTGACAAACTTGTCTGGCCTGAACAGATACTCTGTTAAATCGGGATTTGAATTCAAGGTAAGATCCAGGGCAGAGGTGATACTGCACATAAACACAACAAGTAATTCTTTAAGGCTGTCAAAACTAGAGATAACATTTTAATACTGCTTGATATCAAAGGGAGGGAAGTAAGTAAGATGATGCATTACTAATCACCTGGCTATCTTGGGAGGCTCGTGAGCACAAAATAGCAGACTAAGAAGCTAAGTATCAGCTTGCTGATGGTTTTAGGACCCTAGGACACATGTGAACTGGGACTCAAGTTCAAGGTCATAGGTAGGATTTGTCTCCAAAGCTTTCCTCTGCCACAACCAAACCTTAGTACCAGCTGCTGATACAGTAATTGAAGAGATAACTGTCTCGTTCCTATGGATCTTAGATGAATTTACCTACTGTTCTATGTGACTTTGTAGCTAGGGTTCAACTAAAACTAAACTTCTTCTTCCCACAATAAGTGAGCATTTCCAGAGAAGCAAAGTGTCTCTGTTCTCCCTACACTCAGAGGAGAAGCAAAGTCAGTGAGGTCAAGGAAAGAATTAAAGGGCTCAAGTACCCAGACCGCAGACTCCTGTGCAGACTGAGGGTACAGAGAAGAAGGGGAGTGAGTTTCCTCCTGCAGCCACGGGGCTCCAGCTCGTCAGAAAGCAAAGCAAGCAGCCGGTGTCCTGACAGGGCAGGGTGACGACCACCAGAAACGTTCAAGTCTGGAGCCCATGTGGGGAGAACCCAGGGGTTTCTGCACTTCCAGCGGGCAGGCAGTCTGTTCTCTGGTTGCCTCAGCAGTGGTAGCTCATTGGTCTTCTAAGAAGCCCACCACGATTTTTCACCTAGATTAGAACCATTGCATTAAAATCAGGTGCTATCAGGTTATGGCCTATTGGCTAAACTTAGGAAATGATATAGATAACTAACCTGGGGACTCAGATGGTAAAGAATTGGCCCACAATGAAGGAGAACCAAGTTTGATTGCTGGGTCAGGAAGAGTCCATGGAGAAGGAAATAGCCACCCACTCCAGTAGTCTTGCCTGGGAAATCCCATGGACAGAGGAGTCTAGCAGCATACAGTCCAAGGGGTCACAGAGTCAGACACAGCTGAGAAACGGACACTCACTTTTGTGGGCACCTAACCTGGATCACTGCTAGTTTCAGGGGACTAGAAAGGCCGTTAGAAAAGAAAGTGAGACGAAAGTACAGAGACTGACTGTCAGGTGACCTTATTTAACCCCAGGTAAGCCATGGACCCTAAAGAGATGGTAGTGTGTTATAAGGGCCAGATGCAGCTCAAGGTACTATTAGGATATTGCAGTGATTCAAAGGCTTTTCCTCACTTGCAAGGTGTTTGCAGTAGAGTTTTTGAGATCTTGCTGTGCATCACAGTTTTCTGCTAAATGCTGAGCGAACCTTGGAATAGAGTGTGGACAGAAGCCCCATCTGCATCCTAAAACCTCCACCATTACAGATGCAGATTCCAACGGATGCATAAGGGTTTGTGTTCACGTGTTTGCATTCAGATAAATATCTAAACAGACTTGCTTGGCCAATGCTTCCTTTGGTTGTTGCAGCACACAATCCCTAGAGTGTTTCCTTTCTGATCAATTTATTTTTTCTCTCTGATTTTATTGGAGTATCGTCAATTTGCAATGTTGGGTTAGTTTCAGGGGTACAGCAAAATGATTCACTTATGCATGTACATATATTCATTTTCCCCAGTTTCTTTCTGCATATAGGTCATCATTACAGAACATAGACTTCCCTGTGCTATGCAGTAGATCCATGTTAGTTCTCTTTATGTATAGTAGTGTGAGTATGTCAGTCCCAAACTCCTAATTTATCCCTCCCTGATGTGTTTCCCTTTTGGTAACCATAAACTTGTTTTTTTAATTTGTGAATATGTTTCTGATTTGTAGATAAGTTCACTTATGTCATTGTAATTAGATTTCACATATCAGTGATCTCATTTTACCAGTTATTTTTGTCTTTGTGAGAATCCTGAAGATCCTTTTTATTATTCTCAATAATAATAATACCAAATTTAAGAAACAGTTAATATTTATTCAGTACTTACGCATGTTAGATTATTTCATGCTCACAAATCTCTGTGAATGGGATACTATATATGTGGGATTTTTTAGCATTTTATACAGGAATTAATTGAGTCAAAGAGATTATTAGAGGTTAGAAAAGAAAGATGGGAAGTGTTAGCTGCTCAGTTGTGTCCAGCTCTTTGTGACCCCATGGACTATACCTCACCAGGCTGTTCTGTCCATGGAATTTCCAGGCAAGAATACTTGAGCGGGTTGCCATTCTCTTCTACAGGGGATCTTCTTGACCCAGGGGTTAAACTTGGGTCTCCTGCATTGCAAGCAGATTCTTTACCATCTGAGCCACCAGGCTGCCCAAGGTCAATTAAGCCCGACTCAAGAAAATGAGCTTTAATTTTTTGCTACCTAAGATAAATCTTATTGATCCTTTTCTCAATGGTCGGTTCCCTCATCTTGTCTTCAATCTCAAGGGCAGAATGAAGCAGGGTCTAGAGGGAGCCTAAAGCCCTTCTCTGGGCATTTCCCTCCCTCAGATTATCTCCCAGCCAACTCAAGGCCTTCTTCTTTCTGAATTTATTCCAGGGTCCAGAATCAGGACATCCCATGTCCTTATCACCAGCCAATCACATAAGACAGAAGAGAAGGAAAAAAATAAAGTGAAATACTCCCTCTTCCCACCTGAATGAACTTAGCCCGTTTTCCCCACTCCATCCATCCTAAGATACCTGTACCTGTACCAGCTCATATTTACCATGTATAGCATCTTCATGGATCTCCATCTCTGGTGTTGAACAAACGAATAGATGAAAAAGGGGTCTCCTAGAATAAGTGATGGAGATATGCTGAAAAACATTAAGTTCTGCTTGGAATCCCATGATTTTCTGTTTTGATAAAATCTTTTCAACTGGCCAAGGACAGATGCTGAATTCTGACTTGGTCCCCATCTGCCCTGGACACAGGTGTAGTCAAACAGTGACCCAAAGGGAAAGGACAGAAGCACAAAAAACCCTGTGACCCCACTCCAAACACAAGCATCCAAATAGCTCTCCCCAGAACATGACGCTAGTGTTCCTTTATGTACCACATGAGGGAGGGCCATCAAACTCTCACTTATTAATAGTAGATGGCTTCCTGTCTTGCCCAGGGCTTTAGTGTCAATGTTTGCTTACATTTCAAAATAATAGAGTCATTTATTTCCTTTATAGCTGCCTAGAAATTTTTAGGTAGCGCTTTTATGTTTTCTCTCTTGTGAAGAGATCAGTGCTTTTATTCAGCATACGCCAAGACTCGGGAAGATAGGCAGCCTTTTTAAAGCACCTATCAGGAAAATCACTGTTTTGATAGATTCAGGTTCGTTCCTCCCTCCTCACTTCATACTTTCAATTTACAAAGAAAGCCTCAATGGACTTAAAAACTTTCCCTTGGAATAAGAAACCTTAAAGAAAAGTGCTAAAAGGGCAGGAAGAGTCCTCCTCATGTACTTAACAGACACTTGAGAAGATATAAAACCAATCAGAAATGGAAGAAATGCTTACCATCCATTGCACTATTTCTACCTCCTGGTTTTTCCCCTCTAGTCCATTCTGTATAAGAATTTCTCAGTGAGATTTCTAAAGACATTTTTCATAAGTCAGTGTTTTAAAAAAAATTATTGGAGTATAGTTACTTTACGATGTTTGTTAGCTTCTGCTGTCCAGCAAAGTGAATCAGCTGTATGCATAAATGCTTCCCCTCTGTTTTTGGATTTCCTTCTCATTTAATCACCACAGAGCACTGAGTAAAGTTGTGATATACAATATGTTCTCATTAGCTTTCTTTTTTTATACAAGTCAATTTTTAAAATAAAATCCATGGAGGATTAATGATGAGGTCAAGTGAAAAACAGATGCATGCCTCTTTGCATACCTTCAAAGTTTTTAATTTCCTGGACCTGGTCATCTTATAGACTTTTTATTTGTTTGTGCCTTTACCCCAATAGCTCAATTATAAATAAACACTAGTCAAGCAGACTGCTTAGGATTTATACCTGTGTATCTTTATTTCTTTCAATGCCTCAAATTTATCACTGGCCTCCTAGACACGGAGGTGGAATCTGACCATTTCTGTGTTTCCCCTTCCATGCTGACAGTTAGGATTAGGGGTCTCTATTTGTGGAGTTTTTGTAGGAACTAATAGGGTATAAAATGAATGTCTGATGCCTAGCCATCTTTTTGAGTCTCAGGCTAACAACATTTATTTAGACTCCCCCATGACAATGTAGTTTACATCCAGGCTTGATAAGAATGTGTGACCATTGACCAGAATGTTGGGGGCTGTGATTCTATGAAACATTGCAAATTCAGTGTCTGACTCCCAAACATTTGTAAAACTAAAAGCAGCATGCACACACACAGACACACTTACACACATGTACACAATCATACAGAATACAGAAAGCTCAGGAGTCTCATACATTCATTTGTTTTTTAACCAATATTTACTAAGCACCTGGGCTCACGTGGTTGCTCAGTGGTAAAGAATCTGTTTGTCAATGCAGGAGACACAGGTTTAATCCCTGGGTCCTCCCTGGGAAGATAGTCCCGGGAAGATTCCCTGGAGGAGGTCATGGCAACCCACTCCAGCATTCTTGCTGGGAAAATCCCATGGATAGAACCTGGCAGTTAGAGCCCATGGGGTCACAAAAGAGAGGGAGGCTACCGAGAGGCTGAACAACAGTATTAAGTACCTACTCTGTGCTCAGTCTTGTTTGGGTATTGTGGCTGTGTCAACCACTGCACTTCAACAGACTACTGTCTGCTCTTGGGAGGGTTACACTGACCAGTGAGAAGGAAATACGCAAAAAAAGAAGAAAAAATACATTTTTATAGCATGATTTAATATAGTATCAATACATGTAAAGTATAATATCCAGAAATGATATGACATAAATGTGAGACGCTACTGTAGATTGCCCTGACCCCGCAGTATCTTCACCAGATGAGAAGACGGCTTGTTTTCTAGGGTCTCGGGTAGCCTCTAAAGGGTCTTGCTAACTTCCTCAGTACATGCTACAGTATTTCTTGTCTTTAGCCTATATTCCTTCCACACCAATTTAAATTGTTCCCTTGGGGTCTTCCTTTTAGAACTTGAGCTCTGACACTCTCAAAGGGCAAAAGAACTCCTAGAAAGTTCAGGAAGAAGTTGAAGAATGGAGCTCATCCAATTAAACTACAGCGGGATTTGGGAGTAAGCAGGCTGCAAGGTGGCTAGGTACCAGGGAAAGAACTAGGCCACACTGGGGCAGGCCAAGACCCCCACATCGCCCTCCAGCCACTGCTCCAAGCTTTTAATAAAATGACTCAGTGTAATATTGCCATTTGCTGATCTAATTTTTACCCATATGGTGTTCTATTTAATAAAAATTACATTAAGAACACCTGCTAATCAGCTGTTTCAGCTAATTTAAAAGGAAAAAAAATCTAATAGTACTTTTACATTTTCTAATTAGGTATTATGAGTTTTAATTAATGTCTTAATTAGATGCCATTATCTATTCCTGACACTGGTGCATTATTTGAAATCAGGCTTTGATTACTATACTGATATGCATTCTGTTCTTTTTTTTTTTTTTTCCTCCACAAACAAGTAGCTGGCTTTATTTTTTCTATTTAGGAAAAGCTTCCCTGCATCCAGGCAGTGCTGTTTCCCAGGCATATTGCCTGCAGTGTGATTTCTTCATTTGGCTCATTCCAGGGCTGTCTTTTCTGTAGTTTTCTCACACCCAGAGGCTCTGAGCCCTGAAGTCCGTAGATGGGTGGCCTGGAATCCCTTCTCTCTTAGAGCGACCTCACTGCACTAAGTATGCACTCTTTAATTAGCTGTTTCCTCCTTAAAGCTCACCAGGTGCTGTGCTGGCAGTGAGGATAAAGAAAGGGGCTAAATACAGAATTTGAACTGAAAAAGGATGAATGACTAAATAAATAAATGAACTACAAAATGTCACAATATCAAAATAGCAGGTAAGAAAATTCGCCTTCAAGCTTGAACTACTCTGCAACGTCACATCCAAAGCGACCTTCAAGGTAAGAGTGTGTGCCTGAGAAGTGGGCGCAAGTGGACATGGCACTGGGCTAGTTTTGATCCGGGTAGACATGAGGATACACTCCCTAAGTGAGCCTGGCAAACAATGTCTTGTTGATTTTTGTGTTTATATTGTAACTACTGAACTAAATGGAAGGTGCAAATGGGTAGGATAAGATTGAAAAGTATATTTTATACAATTGCAAGTGCCATATGGTCACAAAGGATTCAGTTTTACAATTGATGGAGGTAAGGGGGACAAGGAGAAGGCTGCAAAGTGTCCTAATTTATGAAATATGAACAGAAAATGCAGCAGTTTTCTGGTGTTGTTGACTGGTGGTTTCCATCCATCCTGTTTTCTGCTTATTGTGATTAAAATGACCAAGAAGCTAAACCTATATTCTGAAGACTTTTTTTTTTAATTGAAGTATAGTTGATCTATAATGTGTTAGTTACTGCATTACAGCAAAATGATTCATTTATATATTTATTGTTGCTCATTTGCTAAGTCGTGTCTGGACTTTTTGTGACCCCATGAACTGCAGCACACTAGACTTCCCCGTCCTTTACTATCTCCCAGAGTTTGCTCAAATTCCTGTCCATTGAGTCCGTGATGCTATCTAACCACATTATCTTCTGCCACTCTCTTCTCCTTTTGACTTCAATCTTTCCCAGCATCAGAGTCTTTTCCAGTAAGTCCTCTCTTCCCATCATGTGACCAAAGTATTGGAGCTTTAGCTTCAGCATAGGTACTTCCAATGAATATTCAGGGTTGATTTCCTTTAGGGTTGACTGATTTGATTTCCTGGCAGTCCAAAGAGACTCTCAAAAATCTTCTCCAGCACAACTTGAAATAATCCGGAGCTCAGCCTTCTCTACGGTCCAGCTCTCACATCTGTACATGACTCCTGGGAGAACCATAGCTTTGCCTGCATGGACCTTTGTTGGCAAAGTAATGTCTCTGCTTTTTAGTATGCTGTCTAGGTGTGTCATAGCTTTCTTTCCAAGGAGCAAGTGTCTTTTAATTTCTAGGCTGCAGTCACTACCTGAAGTGATTTTGAAGTCCAAGAAAATACAATCTGTCACTGCTTCCACATTTTCCTCTTCTATTTGTCATGAAGTGATGGGACTGGAGGCCATGATTTCAGTTTTTTGAATGTTGACTTTGAAGCTAGATATTTTGCTCTCCTGTTTCACCTCCAAGCGGCTATGCAGTTCGCCCTCACTTTCTACCGCTAGAGTGGCATAATCTGCCTATCTGACGTTGCTGATATTTCTCCCAGCAATCTTGATTCTAGCTTGTGATTCATCAACTCCAGCATTTCACATGATGTACTCTGCCTATAAGTTAAATAGGAAGGTGACAATATATAAACTTGTCTTATTCTTTCCCCAATTTTGAACCAGTCAGTTGTTCAGTGTAAGGTTCTAACTGTTGCTTCTTGACCCACATTCTGGTTTCTCAGGAAACAGGTTAAACGGTCTGTTATTCCCATCTCTTTAATAATTTTCCACAGTTTATTGTGATCCACACAGTCAAAGGCTTTAGTTTAGTCAATGAAGCAGAAATCGATGTTTTTCTGGAATTCCCTTTCTTTCTTATGATCCAACAAATATTGTCGATTTGATTGCTGGTTCCTCTGTCTTTTCTAAACTTTTAAATCTGGAAGTTCTCTGTTCACATACTGATGAAGTCTTGCTTGAATGCTTTTGAGCATAACCCTACTGTTCTGTGAAATGAGAGCAATTGTAAGATAGTTTTAACAATCTTTATTATTGCCTTTTGTTTGTATTGGATTGAAAACTGATTTCCAGTCCTGTGGCCATGGCTGAGTTTTCCTAATTTGCTGGCATATTGAGTGCATCACTTTGAATAGCATGATCTTTTAGAATTTGAAATAGATCAACTGGAATTCCATCAACTCCACTAATTTTGTTTGTATATGCTTCCTAAGGCCCAGTTGACTTCGCATTCCAGGATATCTGGCTCTAGGTCAGTGACCACATCATCATGGTTATCCCAGGCATTAAGGCCTTTTTTGCATAGATTTTTCTGTGTACTCTTGCCACCTCTACTTAATCTCTTCTGCTTCTGGTAGGTCCTCATCATCTCTATCCTTTATTGTGCCCACCCTTACAGAATATATTCCCTTAATCCTTCCAGTTTTCCTGAAGAGATCTCTAGTCTTCGCCATTCTGCTGTTTTCCTCTATCTCTTTGCATCGTTGGCTTAAGAAGACCTTCTTATCTCTCCTTGCTTCTCTCTGGAACTCTGTGCTCATTTGTGTTAATCTTTCCTGTCTCCTTTGCTTTCGCTTCTTTTCTTGGCTCAGCTATTTGTAAAGCCTCTTCAAACAACTGTCATTCCTCCTAACATTTCTTCTTCTTCGGGGTGGTTTGGTCACTGCTTCTTGTACCGTGCTATGACCCTCTGTCCTTAGTGCTTCAGGCACTTTGTCCACCAGATCTAGTCCATTGAATCTGATTGTCATCTCCACTGTATAATTATAATGGATTTGATTAAGGTCATGAATATATTAAAAAAAATTTCCACATTGCATGTCTTTGAGGTATCTTAGTTCCTTGTCCAGGAATTGAACCTGTGTCCTTGGCAGTGAAAGCACAGAGTCCTAACCATTGGGCCATAAGAGAATTCCCTATATATATTTTTAAAATATTCTTTTCCATTGTGGTTTATAATAGCGTGCTGAATGCAGTTCCCTGTGATATACAGTTGGACTTTGTTTTTAATCCATTCTTCATGTAATAGTTTGTGTCTGCTAATCCCAAACTCCCAATCCATCCCTCCCCTAGCCCCCTCCCTTGGAAACCACAGTTCCGTTTTCTATGTCTGTGAGACTGCTTCTGTGTCACAGATAGGTTTGTTCATGCCATGTTTTGGGTTCTGCATGTACATGTATTACAGGGTGTCTGTCTTTCTCTTTCTGATTTGTTTCACTTGGTGTGTAACCTCTGGTTGCATCCATGTTGCTGCAAGTAGAAGACATTTTTACTTAGTTCCAGATTTAGTTTAGATTGGGCCAATCCAACCTACTTGCATTTTTTTTTCTTTCTGATGCACATTGTAGCAAATGTGGCTAATGGTCCTGAAGCTGGTTTCCTGATTGGAGCAATATCCCAAATTGGTGATATAATGATAGCATGAATTTTCTTATCATAGATTATACAGCAGAAACTTTGGAAGCTCAGGTCTGATGAAAGGTTTTGGTAGTAATGTTTAGAAGCTCAACCTAGAATGTATTGTTAGCTCTCCTAACCCTTTGTGACAATGTCACATTCTATAATAACCCCCTTCCAACTTAAGCTAGCTAGAATAAAATCAGTTCTCTGTAACTGAGCTGCTACATGGTGGTTTTAAATCCATTCTTATATCAAAGTGTTCTACTCTTATATATTTATTTACTTGTTAGCTCTTAGAGCAGCAAACTCTGATGGTAGAGTTTCTCACAATGTTGGAACTATTATTCTTTTGTTTTTATTGAGGGAGAATTTTTACTTTAACAGTAGACTCCTAGACACAAAATCCATGACCATAGAAAAAAAATACTGTAGACAATATATGGCCAGCTGGCAAGGATTTTCTCTTTATATCCTAGGAATCATGATATAAGTTTTCTTCATAACACCTTACAGCTTAATTATTTCATCCATATTGAGGTAACTCAAACTGCTAAACAATTACACAATGATTATGTTTTTTCTGCTTTGTATTATGGGATATTTAAACATAAGATATAGTGTGAAAGATGTAATAAACTCATAGATACTTACCAAAAATTATCAAGTCATGGACAGTTTGTTTTTTTGTTTTTTTGCACTTATAACGTCAAGAAGTTATCCCAACTTTGGTTATTTTGAAGAAATTGGATGTAACACCATACTATCTGTAAACATATCAGCATGTATTTCTAAAAGATAAGGCCCTTTTCCTTCTAAAATAACCACATTACTATGATCAAAACTATAAGTAAATGAGAAATTATTTTTAATATAATCAATTATTTAGTAGGTAGCCTTCAAATTTTCCTGTCATTAAAAAAATTTAAAAAAAAGTTTGCTTGCTTAAATTTGGATTCAAATATGTTGCAGTTGTCTGATATGTCTCTTAGGTTCTGTTTGAATTGTTGATTCTGGCTCTTTAATTTCACTTCCAATTTTTGTTGAAGAAATCAGATATTTGTCATGTGAAGTTTTCAGTCAGTCTTTCTGCTCTCATGTGCTGTGTTCTCAGTCCCCAACATTTCCTGTTAATTCACTTTTGGGTCTGAGAGGAATCATAAAACTTTCAGTAAACATTCTCCACAGACTGGTAGTTTATTGCTACTAGGGAATATACCACATTTAGTGGATTGTCCAAAAATAATGATGTTGGCAGCTGTTTATACCACTGTCTAGATACAATACTTCATTAAGAGGTGCAAATCAAGTACTCTAATTTTGTCAATTTTTTGGTGCTTATTGGTTCAGACACATCTCAAGCCCATACTGTTACTTCCAATTCAAGTTCAGAACTGCATGATTTTTACTGAGCTTCAGTGACCTTACCTTGTATCTCCTTTGTTCTAAATTCTATGCTGAGAAAACCACAATTGAAAAAGACACATGCACCCAAATGTTCATTGCAGCAGTATTTACAGTAACCAGGTCATGGAATCAGCCTAGAGGTCCATCAGCAGGTGAATAGATAAAGAAGCTGTGGTACATATATACAAAGGAATATTACTCAGCCATAAAAAGGAACACATTCGAGTCAGCTGTAGTGAGATGGATGAACTTAGAACCTATTATACAGAGTGAAGTAAATCAGGTGATGAAAAACAAAGGTCATGTATTAGCACATATACATGAAATCTAGAAGGATGGAACTGATGAAGCTATTTGCAGGGCAGCGATGGAGTTAGAGATAACAGACTTATGGACATGGTGCGGTGGGAGAGAGGGTAGCATGAGCAGAAAGAGCACCGTGGAAACATATGCATTACCACATGTGAAACAGACGGCCCAAGGGGATTTGCTGCGTGGCTCAGGGGACACAAGCGCTGGCTCCGTTACAGCCTAGAGGCTGAGAGGGGTGGGAGGCGGGAGGGAGCCTCGGGAGGGGGACGGATGGCTGATTCACGTTGGTGTATGGCAGAAACCAACACAGTGTCATAAAGCAACTAGCTATTCTTCAACTGAAAAGAAATTATAAAAAAGAATATTGCTCAATGCTTTATTTCATAATACATAGTCAACAGTTTCAGGATAATTATACCACCACTACCTTTGACAACATGACTACTAAACTAGTCAAAGTTTTGCTTGTTTGACGAAAGTTCACTTTCTCCTTATGGGATAGTCCACCCACTGGAATAACAGTAAAATTGTTGTGTTTTATTTATTTTGAAACAATTCTTCTTGACTCAATTATGTCAGCAACTTGAGACAAGTTTGGGTGCATTTGTTTTATTTTGCCTGGTTTTGGATATTACTTTACATGTATATAAAATGTTCACATTCTTAAAAAGTCGTATCTGGAAAATATCACATATTCAGAGAATTCTAACCTCTATTCCTGTCACTTCCACCTTTTTCAAAAAAGTAACCTGCTGTTTAATTTTATGATTTACACTTTCATTATTTTTCTTATAAGTGCAGACATGTTTTATATGTGTGTTTGTATCTACATACATGACACTATATATTTTTTAACATGAAATTTTCAGATTTTAATTTTTATTAATTTTTATCAGATTATGGTTGCTTTACTGTGTTGTGTTTCTTAAGAATCAATTAGCAAATGATTACGTTTATTTACAGTAAAAATTTTTCTCCACATTGTTTCCCTCCTTCTCCCCCTTATATTTAGGATATCTTTCATAGGATAATATAGAGATATTTCTCATTCTTTTATATAGCTGCCTATTCTCATTTTCATAGATCTGTTAGTTTATTCAATCTTTCCCTTATAATGGACATTTAGGATATCTCTATCTTTTGCTATAAAAAATAAACTTTCTGTGTATACTTTTTTTTTTACCAGATTCACTTGACAGACTCTCCACCTCCCCCACTGAATGGGGACGGCCATTGCGCAGGTGGGATCTGTGGTGGGGCGGAGCTGGGAGCTCTGATGCAGGGGTCCTGACAGGGCATCCCATCCAGGTGATGATATGCTTTGTGGCTGCCTTGCAATATGTATATATATATATATATATATATATATACATACACCTTTTCTAAATTTTAAAATTTTGTTTATATTTTAAAAATTATTTATTTTTATTTGGAGGATAATTGTTTTACAATATTGTGTTGGTTCCTGCCAAACGTCAACATGAACCAGCCATAGGTACACACGTGTGTCCTCCCTCTTGGACCTTCCTTCCAACCCCCACCCGGTCCAAGCCCTTTGTCGTCACGGAGCCTGGGTCTGAGCTCCCTGCATCACGCAGCAAATCCCACTGGCGATCTGTTTTGCATGCGGCAATTCTGTGTTTCCATGGTACTCTCTCAACGCGCCCCACCTTCTCCTTCTCCCACTGTGGCCGCAAGTCTGTTCTCTAAGCCTGCATCCCCATCACTGCCCTGAAATAGGTTCGTCAGTACCATCTTTGGCAATGTATTCTTCTTTTTTTTTTTTTTTTTTTAATTTTATTTTATTAGTTGGAGGCCAATTACTTTGGGATGTTTCAAAAGAACAGCATGTATATTATCTATGGTGAATCAGATCACTAGCCCAGGTGGGATGCATGGCAATGTATTCTTAAAGGAGGGATTACTTGGATCAGAGAGTTACTGCATAGGTAAGTTCGACAACAATGCCACATTCCCTACAACACGCAAAGGATCATTTTGTGTTTCTAGGGTCACTATTTCTCCATTGTCTCAGCAACAAAGCACACGGTCATATTGTACACTGCCAATGTGTCGGATAAGAAATCATATATCACTGAATTAAAAATAATGTTTATCTCCTTATCCAGTTTGAAAGTGTATTTTAAAAACTGTTTTATATGATTAAGCACACTGAACTTTCTTTTTCTGTTAAATATATGCTTGTGTCTCTAACCCATTTTTTTACCATATTCTTCTCTTATTTAAAATATTATATTTGTATCTTAGGCAAGTTAAATTTTTGTCAGTGATATAAGTAATAAACATTGATGTTTCATTGCCACATTTAAGCCTCTATCATTAATGCTACTGAGAAGCAAAGAAAGCTAAACATTAAAGAAAATCTTAAAGAAATCTCATTTTCCAGAATATCAGCTAATTGAGAGTTCAAAAGTGAAGAAGTACAAACATAAATGCTTACACTGCATCATTACTTCAGTTTATAAAACAAGGGATGCCGTCTGCCAGATAAAGAACAGAAATTCTAAAGGCAGAGAAGCTTATATTTTTATGGGGTTCTTGAATAAATGGAAATCATTTTGGGGAGACAGTGAATCAGAAGAGGCAGTAAAGTGTTTGTAAGACTAGAGAATACTTGAAATACACAAATGCATTATAGGTCTGTCAAAGACCTGTATAACAGCAACACAGAAAAACAGAACACCCAGGTAAAGCGCTCTTTATTCTCCAGCAAATAGATGTCACAGTATCGAAGTTTCTAACCTCATTAATACAGAGAGGGTTTTTAAAAGTTAGATAGAAATTTTGAGTGAAAACTGGGAAGACAAATCTCCATTATATTTTTAATCTTGGTTCTAAAAGAAGATTGCTCTTATTTCATGGGTCTTAATATTTAATAAAATTTTTATTTTTGCTTTATCAAAATCAGAGTGAAAAGCAATCTGAGTAATTTGAAGACATATTATTAGTCTTTATTTTTTTAAGCCTGAATCTGAATAATATTGTGAATTGCATCAAATGCTATTTGGAATTGGAAATGATGCTCTTTCTCAGATAGAACATGCTTTTTAATGAAAGTTGATTCCACTGTGTGTTGGATTAGAATGTCAGAATTTCTCAAGAGCTTCAGACAGCACTTTCTATAAATGTTGTAGACTGCAATACACAAACACAGCAGAAATAGAGAATCATGGTATTTGTTTGTTTATTTGTTTGCTTGTTTTTTATCCTAAAGGGAATTTGGAATCTTGCACTTTAACCCCCTAGTGACCAATGACAAAATAAATTAGTCCAGTAGGTTACACTATGTTGCTCTAAGCACAGTGCTATTTCTTGGAATAGTAAAGACAATTTAGCTCTCAGCTCAAGTATCTTAAATGAGGCAATGAAATTTCAATATGGTTTACTTCCACATCTTTTGGTCCTTTATTGGACCAGAACCTGGTGGTCCAGAGTCGGTGATGAGAAAGTGAAAGAAGGAAAGAGGCTAATATTCCCTGGGTTACCCAGACAACTTTCACGCTCCAGGGAATCAGCCAGAAATAGAGAGAGAGAGAGAGAGAGAGAGAGAGAGAGGGAGAAAGAAAGAAAGAAAGACAGGATAGGGTACACAAGCTCTGATGGAGCAAAGGTGCTTTATTGAATTCTGTTAGAGTATATATACCAGTAGCTTCTTTAGATAAAGATCAAGAGACCAGACTTTACAAGTTTACCAAGGAAGCAAGGAGCAATAGAGGCCATAAGGCCAAGAGGCCGTCCATAACAAAAGAGGGTCGTAAATAACCCCTTTCACCAAATGGAAAAGCTAATGAAGGAAATCCTATGAAAGCATCCCATCTCTTTGATCTCTCTTTGATCTCTAGCCCCTGATGGGGACTGACAGGAAACAGAGGGTTCGAGAGATAGGAACCAGCACACAGGAATCCTACTGTTAAACGCTTCCTGACACAGATCACGTTGTTCATCCTTAATGTTATTCAGTAAGTATTATCAGTAAATATATTATTATCAGTAATAGTTATTATCAGTAAATATATATATATATATATATATATATATATATATATATCAGAATCACCCTTATTACCATAAATCTAACACGTGTCCATAGGATTTATGTATGTAACAGGAACTATTGATGTGGCCCTTCAAATAACTTTCAAATTTAAATGCTACAAATGCCTGCATTTTAACAGGCAAAGCCCAGAGGGATAAAATTTTGATAACTAGTCCATGCTGGAGCTAGAATCAAAAATCCAAGTCTGACCAGCTTCAATTCACTGTCCCACTCACAACCTCATCATTATAATTAAGTTGGATATTTCCTCTTAATCTTGGGACCCAAGGATAGCAGAGGAAAGGGCATGCCCCAGATTGGTATTAAGATATTTGGAATGACAGAGCTCTACAGCTAGGCGGTCTGATGTAAACTTTCACAGTTGGCGTCTACATTTGTATTCATCTGTCTCCATTAGTGGCTCTTAAAACATCAAAAGAATTTTAGGAAATGCCACAGTTAACTTAAAAGACAGAGAACTAAACACAGGGTTTTCACTAGTCAGCACTTAAGACACATCATTCCAATGGTCTAACAATGCCTCTGTGGATGAAGGTGACATATGAACTGAAGTTCTTCACACAATATTGTCGGCATCTGTAGATCCAACACTACACTCTGTTGCTCCGTTCCTAATCAATGGTAAAAGACTGACCACAGCTCTGAAATAATACAGAATTCACTGGCTTTCTAGAGCTCCATATCCATTTTGCTTTATCATTGCTTTATCATTGCTTTATCATTGCTGGTGTCCTAACTGCCCTGCTAACAAAGGTCTACCTTATTGCTTTTGGAGCTGAAATGGCCCAGAATCAAAAGCAGAATTCTATCCTTAATGCTGTGTGTACCTGCTCCTTCTTTTGTGAAATATGGGGAGGATGGTGAGCAGGAATGCACTGATCATGACCAAATGGCTCAAGTTGATATAACTTGTGGTAAACTTGTTATAATGGTTTTATGTCCCAAAAGCGAGAAAGTGAAACTGTAATGAGTCCAAAGAGCACAGGCCTGAGGTCACATGAGCTTGGCCACACATCAAGACTTGTGATCGAAACTGAGCAGGACGTCACTGCCGACAAAGGTCCGCATCATCAGAGCTTTGGTTTTCCCAGTGGTCAGGTACAGATGTGAGAGCTGCAATGCTGAGCAACAAAAAATGATGCTCTCAAACTGGTGCTGGAGAAGACTCTTGAGAGCCCCTTGGATTGCAAGGAGATCATACCAGCTCACCTTAAAGGAAATCAGCACCGAATATTCATGCTAAGGACTGATGCTGAAGCTGAAGTTCCAATATTTTGGCCACCTGAGGCAAAGAGCCGAGTCATTGCAAAAGACCCTGATGACAGGAAAAGCTGAAGGCAAAAGGAGAAGGGGGTACCATAGGATGAGACGGTTGGACAACATTGCTGACTCAATGGACATAAATTTGAGCAAGTTCTGGGAGACAGTGGATGACAGAAGAGCCTGGCATGCTGCAGTCCACGGGGTCACAAATAGTCATACACAACTTAGAGACTGAACAACAAAAGTCCCAGCCTCCCACTCCATCCCTCCCCCAGACCTTTTGATGCAATTGTGTCTTGATATGAGACTAGAGAGACAGGTAGACTGGCAGAAATTCATACTGCCTGGTGCATTTTGGCTGCCCAATTAATAGGAGGATTAAAATAAACAATACAAATATTCAAAATACCAAGGGTTCACAAAATCAAAACAAAGTAATGATGACTGGAATTCTGGGTGGTTGATCAGGAAAACAGCAGCTCATCTAAATCCTTCAAACAGAAGAAATTTAATGCAGAAAATCAGTTATATGATGATGGAGACCAGAGACAAACCTATTAACAAGACAGGAAACCAGCCCCACTAAAGATGGAGGTACCAGGAGAGGAGACAGCTTCCTGAAACCTGGCGCACTGGACTACAGCTTTGTCATCGAGCAAGTCTGGGAACCATAGTGGAGGACTTGCAGTCTCTTCTGCAGAACGGACTCACCCTCAGCTGGAGGCAGCCTTCCAATCACCCTCCTGCCTCTCCCATTGGCTGGACTCCCTGGGGAGTAAGTTGGCAAAACCTCCAGGCAAATGTGGTTTCTGAGATAGAGAACAGCATAGCCTAAAGTACGGGAACAGAGCTGAGAGTAGTCTGACAGATAGTCCTTACAAAAATCCTTTCCTAATGCAAGAAGGATGCTAATTCTAGCTCCTTCTCATTACATGCTGCAAGTACATTTGACCACTAACACTCAATCTTTGTAACAGTTATGAAAAGACATGCTCTATTACACAGGTGAAATATCTGTTTCTAATGCTATGACACATGTGTTCTATACTATACAATATGTGTGTGTGCATGTGTGTGTGCGTGCACATGTCTGTTAACAAATCATACTGAAAAATCTCTTGGTATTACTCAGTCCTAAGTCACATCTGACTCTGTGAACCCAGGTGCTGCAGCTTGCCAGGCTTCTCTGTCCTTCACCATCTCTCAGAGTTTGCTCTGATCCGGGTGCTGTCTAACCATCTCATCCTTTGCTGCCTCTTTCGCCTCCTGGCTTCAAGAGGCCTTGGGAGGAAGGGATAAATTACAAGATTGCTTCATATGAACAATGAAATATATACAATAGATAACCAAAAATGACCTACAGTATAGCATGAGGAACTATACTCAATATTTTGTAATAACCTATGTGGGAAAATACAGTTAGAACTGTACATGGAAAAATAGACTGGTTCTAAATAGGGAAAGGAGAATGTCAAGGCTGTATATTGTCACCCTGTTTATTTAACTTATATGCAGAGTGCATCATGAGAAACGTGAGGCTGGATGAAGCACAAGCTGGAATCAAGTTTGATGGGAGAAATATAAAAAACCTCAGATATGCAGATGACACCACCCTTATGGAAGAAAGCAAAGAGAAACTAAAGAGCCTCTTGATAAAAGTGAAGAAGGAGAGTGAAAAGGTCGCCTTAAAGCTCAACATTCAGAAAACTAAGATCATGACATCTAGCCCCATCACTTCACTGCGAGAAAATGGGGAAACAGTGGAAACAGTGACAGACTTCATTTTCTTCCAAAATCACTGCAGATGGTGACTGCAGCCTTGAAATTAAAAGACTCCTGTTGTGCCTGCTGCCGGGCGAAGGAGGGCTGCAAGGAGTTACTCCACGTTCAAGGTCAGGAGGGGCGGCCATGAGAAGATACCCCTCCTCCAAGGTAAGGAGCAGCGGCTGCACTTTGCTGGAGCAGCCATGAAGAGATACCAAACGACCGAGGTAGAGAAACCCAAGTAAGATGGTAGGTGTTGCGAGAGGGCATCAGAGGGCAGACACACTTAAACCATAATCACAGAAAATTAGCCAATCTGATCACAGGACCACAGTCGTGTCTAACTCAATGAAACTAAACCACGCCGTGTGGGGCCACCCAAGACGGTCAGGTCATGGTGGAGAGGCCTGACAGAATGTGGTCCACTGGAGAAGGGAATGGCAAAACACTTCAGTGTTCTTGCCTTGAGAACCCAATGAACAGTATGAGAAGGCAAAATGATAGGACACTGAAAGATGAACCCCCCAGGTTGGTAGGTGCCCAATATGCTACTGGAGATTAGTGGAGAAATAACTCCAGAAAGAATGAAGGGATGGAGCCAAAGCAAAAACAATACCCAGTTGTGGGTGGGACTGGTGATAGAAGCAAGGTCCGATGCTGTAAAGAGCAATATTGCATAGGAACCTGGAATGTTAGGTCCATGAATCAAGGCAAATTGGAAGTGGTCAAACAGGAGATGGCAAGAGTGAACGTCGACATTCTAGGAATCAGAGAACTAAAATGGACTGGAATGGGTGAATTTAGCTCAGATGACCATTATATCTACTACTGTGGGCATGAATCCCTTAGAAGAAATGGAGTAACCATCATAGTAAAAAAAAAAAAAGAGTCCAAAAGGCAGTACTCGGATGCAATCTCAAAAGAGACAGAATGATCTCTGTTCATTTCCAAGGCAAACCATTCAATATCACGGTAATCCACTGAAGTTGAACGGTTCTATAAAGACCTACAAGACCTTATAGAACTAACACCCAAAAAAAGATGTCTTTTTCATTTTAGGGGACTGGAATGCAAAGTAGGAAGTCAAGAAAAACCTGAAGTAACAGGCAAACTTGGTCTTGGAGTACAGAATGAAGCAGGGCAAAGGCTAATAGAGTTTTGTCAAGAGAATGCACTGGTCATAGTAAACACTCTCTTCCAACAACACAAGAGAACACTCTACACACGGACATCACCAGATGGTCAACACTGAAATCAGATTGATTATATTCCTTGCAGCCAAAGATGCAGAAGCTCTATACAGTCAGCAAAAACAAGACCAGGAGTTGACTGTGGCTCAGATCATGAAATCCTTATTGCCAAATTCATACTTAAACTGAAAACATTCGGGAAAACCACTAGACCATTCAGGTATGACCTAAATCAAGTCTCTTATGACTATACAGTGGAAGTGAGAAATATATTTAAGGGATTAGATCTGATAGACAGAGTGCCTGATGAACTATGGACGGAGGTTCATGACATTGTACAGGAGACAGGGATCAAGAGCATACCCATGGAAAAGAAATGCAAAAAGGCAAAATGGTTGCCTGAGGAGGACTTACAAATAGCTGTGAAAGGAAGAGAAGCAAAAAGCAAAGGAGAAAAGGAGAGATATTCCCATTTGAATGCAGAGTTCCAAAATATAGCCAAGAGAGATAAGAAAGCCTTCCTCAGTAATCAATGCAAAGAAATAGAGGAAAACAACAGAATGGGAAATACTAGAGATCTCTTCAAGAAAATTAGAGCTATCAAGGGAACATTTCAAGAAAAGATGGGTTCGATACAGGACAGAAATCGTATGGACCTAACAGAAGCAGAAGATATTAAGAAGAGGTGGCAAGAATACACAGAAGAACTGTACAAAAAAGATTTTCATCAGCCAGATAGTCACAATGGTGTGATCACTCACCTAGAACCAGACATCCTGGAATGTGAAGTCAAGTGGGCCTTAGAAGGCATCACTACGAACAAAGCTAGTGGATGTGATGGAATTCCAGTTGAGCTATTTCAAATCCTGAAAGATGATGCTATGAAAATGCTGCACTCAATATACCAGCAAATTTGGAAAACTCAGCAGTGGCCACAGGGCTGGAAAAAGTCCATTTTCATTCCACTCTCTAAGAAAGACAATGTCAAAGAATGCTCAAAGTACCGCACAATTGCACTCATCTCTCACGCTAGTAAAGTAATGCTCAAAATTCTCCAAGCCAGGCTTCATCAATACGTGAACCGAGAACTTCCAGATGTTCAAGCTGGTTTTAGAAGAGGAACCAAGTTCAAATGCCAATATCTGCTGGATCATCGAAAAAGCAAGAGAGTTCCAGAAAAACATCTATTTCTGCTTAATAGACTATGGGCTTTGACTATGCCAAAGCCTTCAACTGTGTAGATCACAATAAACTGTGGAAAATTCTGAAAGAGATGGGAATACCAGACCACCTGACCTGCCTCTTGAGAAACCTGTATGCAGGTCAGGAAGCAACAGTTAGAACTGGACATGGACCAACAGACTGGTTCCAAATAGGAAAAGGAGTACATCAAGGCTGTATATTGACACCCTACTTATTTAACATATATGCAGAGTACATCATGAGAAACGCTGGGCTGGAAGAAGCACAAGCTGGAATCAAGATTGCCAGGAGAAATATCAATAACCTCAGATATGCAGATGACACCACCCTGATGGCAGAAAGTAAAGAGGAACTAAAAAGCCTCTTGATGAAAGTGAAAGAGGAGAGTGAAAAAGTTGGCTTAAAGCTTAACATTCAGAAAACTAAGATCATGGCATCTGGTCCCATCACTTCATGGGAAATAGATGGGGAGACAGTAGAAACAGTGTCAGACTTTGTTTTTGGGGCTCCAAGATCACTGCAGATGGTGCCTGCAACCATGAAATTAAAAGACGCTTACTCCTTGGAAGGAAAGTTATGACCAACCTAGACAGCATGTTAAAAAGCAAAGACATTACTTTGTCAACAAAGGTCAATCTCGTCAAGGCTATGGTTTTTCCAGTGCTTATGTATGGATGTGAGAGTTGGACCGTGAAGAAAGCTGAGCACTGAAGAATTGATGCTTTTGAACTGTGGTGTCGGAGAAGACTCTTGAGAGTCCCTTGGACTGCAAGGAGATACAACCAGTCCATCCTAAAGGAAATCAGTCCTAAATGTTCATTGGAAGGACTGGTGTTGAAGCTGAAACTCCAATAATTTGACCACCTGATGTGTGGAACTGTCTCATTGAAAAAGACCCTGATGCTGGGAAAGATTGAAGGCAGGAAGAAAAGGGAACAACAGAGAATGTGATGGCTGGATGGCATCACTGACTCAATGGACATGAGTTTGAGTAAACTCTGGGAGTTGGTGATGGATAGGAAGGCCTGGTGTGCTATAGTCCATGGGGTCACAAAGAATCGGACAGGACTGAGGGACTGAACTGAACTGAACTGAACTGATGTGGGAAAATAATCTGAAAAACAATCAGTTTAGTTATTCGCTCAGTCGTGTCCGACTCTTTATGACCTCATGGACGCAGCACACCACACCTCCCTGGCCATGACCAACTCCCCGAGTTTGCTCAAACTCATGTCCATGGAGTTGGTGATGCCATCCAGCCATCTCACCCTCTGTCATCCCCTTCTTTTCTGGGCTTCAATCTTTCCTACTCTCAGGGTCTTTTCCAATGTGTCAGTTAATTGCATTACGTGGCCAAAGTATTGGAACTTCAGCATCAGTCCTTCCAATGAGTACTCAGGACTGATTTCCTTTAGAATTGACTTTTTTAAATCTCCTTGATGTCCAAGAGACTATCAAAAGTCCTCTCCAACACCACAGTTCAAAGTGTTATGAAAAACAATAGATATATACATATGTATAACTGGATCACATTACTATACACCTGAATTAACACAACATTGTAAATTAACTATAGTTCAATATTTTTAAAAGTAAAGCTTTAGTTTCATTTGCAAATATTTTAAAAATGTCTCTAATTATCATCTCACTTATAATAATTAAGGAAAATTTGGAAAGCCCAGAAAAGTAGCAGAAAGAAAACTCTGTATGCATCATTTTAATATTTTGAGGGAGAATGCTTTTTTTTTTTTTTTTGAGAATGCTTCCCCCCCCCCCCAACAGTGGGTTTTGTCATACATTGATATGAATCAGCCATAGAGTTATATGTATTCCCCAGCCCGATCCCCCCTCCCACCTCCCTCTCCACCCGATTCCTCTGGGTCTTCCCAGTGCACCAGGCCCGAGCACTGGACTCATGCATCTCACCTGGGCTGGTGATCTGTTTCACCATAGATAATATACATGCTGTTCTCTCAAAACATCCCACCCTCGCCTTCTCCCACAGAGTTCAAAAGTCTGTTCTGTACTTCTGTGTCTCTTTTTCTGTTTTGCATATAGGGTTATCATTACCATCTTTCTAAATTCCATATATATGTGTTAGTATGCTATAATGGTCTTTATCTTTCTGGCTTACTTCACTCTGTATAATGGGTTCCAGTTTCATCCATCTCATTAGAACTGATTCAAATGAATTCTTTTTAATGGCTGAGTAATATTCCATGGTGTATATGTACCACAGCTTCCTTATCCATTCATCTGCTGATGGGCATCTAGGCTGCTTCCATGTTCTGGCTATTATAAACAGTGCTGCGATGAACATTGGGGTGCACGTGTCTCTTTCAGATCTGGATTCCTCAGTGTGTATGCCCAGGAGTGGGATTGTTGGGTCATATGGCAGTTCTATTTCCAGTTTTTTAAGAAATCTCCACACTGTTTTCCATAGTCGCTGTACTAGTTTGCATTCCCACCAACAGTGGAAGAGGGTTCCCTTTTCTCCACACCCTCTCCAGCATTTATTGCTTGTAGACTTTTGGATAGCAGCCATCCTGACTGGCGTGTAATGGTACCTCATTGTGGTTTTGATTTGGATTTCTCTGATAATGAGTGATGTTGAGCATCTTTTCATGGGCCAAAGAACTAAACAGACATTTCTCCAAAGAAGACATACAGATGGCTAACAAACACATTTTATTATTTATAATTGCAGACTGATATAGAGAAGACCCTTGAAATTTGCCAAGTTACATTGTTTTAGCTATTTGGATGTAATAATAAAAGTATCCTGATTTAATAATTGTGATTTTCTTGAGACCTGAGTTTAAGTTACACCCTCTTATACAAAAATACTTTGTTGTTTTTCAAAAACACTGGACAAGTCTCCAACATGCTTATGTAAATATGGTAGCTTATTTATTTATTTATTTTGCCTATTTAATGTCAGAAACAGAATAATTATAGCTAGATAAATTTGAAAAAAACAAGCTTTATCTCATTGTAGAAAATGTAACATTTTAGTAAGTGATACAACATGAATGAAAGCTAAAGAATGTTTTCAAGTTGCATGAGGAGAAACAATGACATGAAAGTTCTCAATGCAAACACATCTTTGGGACTAAAACATGATCTCATTTAAATGTTTATTTATAAATTGGAAGCTAATTAGAGAATATTCATGATTAATATTAATTTTATGCGCATTTTCTAATCTTTTCACATCATTTTTATTTTCAAGTTTTATATAGTTGAAATAACACTAACCACATTTTATGTGTATAAATATGGTAGGAAAATGCTATTTTCTACGTTAGCATTATTATCTTTAAAAAAAGTGTTTTTTCACTCAGGTCTCTGGATTTTACACCCATTAAACTAATAGTTTCAGATCTACTTTAAGAACAGGCACTATGATCAACAAATTTTTCTACTTGAACAGGGGGAAAAAAATCTTGCTGAAAGGTGAGCTTTATTTTTAGCTAAATGAGAAAACATTTCACAGAGTATTTACTGAAAACAATCAATAAGTCCCTACTAGGTATGAGTCGATATATATCAAGTCAAAAGTACACTATTACTTGGAAGCCAATATGTTTTACTGAACACATGGAGAATTTACATTAAAACAAGCCACTGACATTTCCAATCTATTTTTTGGCAGTATAACGTACAACAATCCAAGCAAAATCCTGTGTCTCACTAAATCACCCAGTAAAAACTGCATTTAGCCAACTTTTAAGAAAATAATATCTTATTTCATTTGTTTCCAAAAGTCTCCTCAGATTAAGTTAGGCCACTAGCTTACTCTGAAGCATTCCTCTTTTCTCCTTTTAACTTTCAATAAACATGGAGGCAGAGAAAGAGAAAAGGGATATTCTAGACATGGACATTAAGGATATGTATCCTGTGGTGACTTTGAGGGAAAGGATCCTTAAAAGGAAGTGGCAGCCCACTCCAGTCTTCCTGCCTGGGACATCCATGGGATTTCCCTGGAACATGAATCCACGGGATCCATGCCTGGGAAATCTCACAGATAGAGGAACCTGGCGGGCTACAGTCTACGGTTCACAGAGTCAGACATGGCTGGACACACGCCCACACACACAACACCATTTTACTCTGCTGGAGAGGCTAAAAAACAAAACAAACAAACAAACGAACAAAACCAGAAGGACGTAAGGCTGTGGGAGCAGCTTTGATAGGGAATAAAACTAAACTAAGTGAAAAGGCTCTGATAATGTGTCAGAAGTCATTGCAAAATTATAGACTGGGTCGTTTGTTTGAAAATGCTTTATTTGATATTCCAACAAAAAACAGAGCCCGCATCATCTGATAATTCTCTGAGGAAGACAATCCTGACAATTGTGAAAAAGAACATTTAGATAAAGGGGGAGAGAGATAGAAATACTGGTTATGGGCCTAGTAAAATGTGTTAGGTAACTATTTCCTTAAAAATGTGTTTGAAAAAAAAATGTGTTTGAAGGAAATCTAAGTTTATAGAATTTTACTACGTTTTACAAGAGGAAAAAGTAACATTTCTGTAGCCACGATTCTCTTGTGCAAAACCAGACCTAAATGAAGTAAAACAGATCTCCTCACTACAGGAAATCTAATAAGCTAATGGACATAACAAATATCAAGGAAGAGCTAATGGCATGAAGCATGCCTCAAACTGGTATGACTGTGGCAATCCCCTGCAAAGAAACATCTGCAGAATTATTGTTAATAAAGTCCTATTTTGCAACAGGTTGGTCTCTGCGATAAGGACCTCACTGGTTGCTATAAAGAGTGAGTTCTGGTAACTTTTCTGGTGGTCCAATGGTTGAGATTCTGAGCTTCCACTGCAAAGTGTCTGGTCAGGGATCTGGTCAGGGATCTAAAGTCTCACATGCCACTGGGTGTGGCCAAAATATACATAACAATTGTTTCAAAAAATCCATGATAAACAAGCAAGACCAAAATTTTTAAAAAAAGAAAAAAAAAGTACACTGTATGTTGCTGACTTTTGTGACTTCAGTTTCTAAAAATCTGACATAAAGTATATCCTCCAAAGACATTTATTGAATGGAGTTGACAGAAGGACCTAAACCAGAAAGAAATATGAATGAGAACAGGATTGCAAAAAATCCAACTTGCATTTGCCTTGTTCTCTGCATGACATTATTCTCAAGTCATTGCTTTTGGGGCTTGGATATTCAGCAATTCAGATTTGGACGCTTATAGGAAAGAAACTAGAGATGCTAAATCAGGGACTGAATAATCTTCCCAACACTATTCTGTTTAATCCAGAAGTAAACCAATTTATCTGTGAAATATCATCACAGAAAATCTGTCAGTAGAGCCTTTTTGTCGCATGCCGGTGAACTGAAATTTACAGTTGCTTTAGGTTTTGAAGAACAAGTCACGTGGCCCAGAAAGACAATCTGATTTACTGAAAAAATACAGTTTTAAAATTAAAAATACTTTATTTGAATACTAGCTTTCCTGCATACTGATTGTTTTGGTAAAGGGGAATTTACACAGTTTTTCAACTTTACTTTTTTTTTTAATATCTATAAAAATGTGAAATTAATAATATGTAGAGAGTATGGTACTTAAGCATGTTAAATAAGGTAGTACTCTTGAAGTTCTTTGCTGTGTCTTCAATGAATGGATTATAGGCAATTAAGTTTCAATAAGTGGAACTAGAAACATCCTAGAATCAGTTTTGGCCTGGAAAAAATAACAAAACTGTAAATGTCTTCTCAACAGGGTGATTAGATGCTGAATGTCATCAATGTGAAAAACAAAACCAAACATTTTAGGTTCAGGAAAATGTTTAGTCTGAACTCTCTGCTTAGTTTTAATATACAGTCAGTGCTGACAAAATCATTTAACTGCTATGAAAAACCTACCAGTCCTTGTTGGATAGGCAATTCATTAAATACACCTTCTCATAAAATCCTTAGAAGAATCCTATGAATTATTGTGTTCACAATTGTTTCAGCCCACTCTGATGTTTTAGAGAAACAAAAATGCATGTTTATTTTCTGTGACCATAGCAATCCCAATTTTGACAGTGGATGGATGGGGGAGGATTCATTCGCTGTGACTGCAGTAGAGATTTTGAGGGAGAGGTGGGAAGAGATATGGATGTAAGAGGAGCACAGAGTATTGATCTGGATAGATTGTAACCAGATTGTGAAGGCAAGAGAAGCCAGGTTCAGGAATGCGCACTTACTCTTTCAGAGAAGTCATAGCTATTGAGTGATTCTGAACTAGATGAAAACAGTATGGGAGTGATTTTCTTTTGAAGACTGAATCTGTTCATGGTTGTTTGATCAGATTAACTAGATATGCTTCCCAGCTCCCTGTTGAAATTGTAACATTAAGTTCAGGACTTTGTCTTCCCCTTAGAGTTTGGCACATTCTGCGATTCTCTTTTAAAAACAAACTAACCCAAGTCAGTGTCCAGAGCAAGGTGCCCTGGAGCTAGGCCACTAGCCTGACACTCACTAGCCATGTGGCCTTATTTAAGTTAGTTAAACTTCAACGCAAAAGTTTTTTCATCAGTAAGCTAGGATGTTGCTTCTTCCCTTTAAAGGGAAGGTAAAATTAGCTAACAGAAGTAGAGTGCCTGGCACAAGGTAAATGCTCAAAATAGTTAGCTGGAATGTGTATAACTATTATTGCAATCCTGAAATATTTCTAGTCAACCTGTCGTATTTTCACAAGACTTCCTCTTGCAAGGATTTATCATCCAAATATAAGTGTCCCTTAATATTAACTGGAGATTGGTTCCAGGACCCCACCCCTTGCACATTCCAAAGACTGCAGATGCTCAAATTTATTTCATGAAATGAAGAAGTACAGGATTATCCATATCCACAGGTTCCACATCTGCAGACTTAACCAATTGGAGAGCTATTCCCATGGATACAGAGGGTTGATTATAGTCCCTTGGATTTGAACTTTTATCTCTACTCCCTTGTTCTCATAGTTACTATTTTAAAAGGAGAAACATTCCCATATGCAGAATCTAGAAAAGTGGTGCAGATGAACCTATTTGCAGGGCAGGACTAGAGATGCCGATGTGGAGAATGAATGTGTTGACACAGGGAGGGAAGGGAAGGAAAGGGAAGGTTGGATAAATTGGGAGAACGGGGTTGTCATACATACATTGCGCATGTGTGCATGCTAAGTCACTTTGGTCGTGTCTGACTCTTTGTGACCCTATGGACTGTAGCCAGCCAGGCTCCTCTGTCCTCTGTCTCTGCCAGGATCCTCCAGGCAGAATACTGGAAAAGGTTTCCATGAGCTCCTCTAGGGGATCTTCCCAACCCAGGAATTGAGCCTGCGTCTCTTATGTCTCCTGCATTGGCGGGTGGGTTCTTTACCACTGGCCCCACCTGGGAAGCCCCGTATACACACTACCAAGTGTAAAACAGGCAACTGGTGAGAAGCTGCTGTGTAACACAGGGGGCCTGGCCTAGTGCTCTGTGATGACTTAGGAAGGTAGGATGAGAGGATGGAAGGAAGGTCCCAGAGGGAGGGGATGTAGGCATGCATATGTTTGATTTACTTCATTATGCAGCAGAAACCAACAACACTGCAAGGTAACTACACTCCAATTAAAAAGAGAGAGAAACTCCCAGGAAGATCACGATGACTAAGCTTTACACATTTCAAGTGTAACCTCAATATTTTTGTGGTGCTTTGCTTTCCTTTCTCTCAGCATCTCTCCCTTCTGTTACGGGCACACTTTTTATCAAATTACTATCGCCTCTGTCTCAGAGCTTCAAAAATCTGCTAATTTAGGAAACTAACTCAGCGCTAATACCCCTAAGACTTGTGACAAAGCACAGTAACTATAATCCAATCTTTAATTTCTAACCCTAAAGCCAAAAACTACAACTTGACTATTTCCCTGTATCAGAGGCACTGTACTTGCAACAGTCCTCTTTGCTATTGTCACCCTGCCATTCCGGATTCCCACAACCGGAAATCACATCAGGTCTGCAGGAATATTGTTTCTGTTGTGACATCTCAACTTCCACTTGCTCTGCTCTAACCTGAAAGCGGGACGGTAAGCAGACTCCTCTGGGTAACTGCCTTGCCAATTATGTGCTCTTTTCCAGAATTAGGGTTGCCAACTAAAGAATGCTGCTTGCCTCCCAGCTCTAGGAGGATGAAGTCGCTGGCCTCTGCACTTGCTGGCCTTCAATACCTCTTGAAAGGAGTTCAGGGCAGAGATCAGGAATGAGGCATTCTGTGCTCTGGGAAAAACTAGTAGAGTAGACCTTCAGCAAGTTAAATATATTCGGAAAAAGAAACTTGTGTGAACCCAGTTTCTTGCTCTTATTCTCAGAAAAGCACTGCAATCATTAACGATGTCTGCTCCTAGTGACTTTCTACCAAGATGTGTACTTGAGTGCATATATCCCTCCTTCATCAAAATAATATGTCCATTGACCTCTCCACCTGCCTCTTTGGAGAAGATCCTCAGAGGTTTCTGAGAGGCTGATTCCCAGACTATTGCTCTCAGTAAATCTCAGATAAAATCAAACCCACAAATCCCATATTGTGCATTGTTTTTTGGCCGATGACAGGGTCAACAAAAAAGCGAACTGGACCAGGGACTCATGGTCAACAGAACTGCATGGCTTTCCATGTGCACCTGGACGTACCAACATAAGCTTTCATTTGAATTATTTTGAATAAAAATAAAAAAGTGCTTAAAGTAGATAAGTGCCCCCGCCTTCAGGAGCATACTTTACGCTTTTCCTGAAGAGACTTGCTGTCCCCGGAAATATCCCTTACGCCTCTCTGTCTGAGCCTGTTGATGGACTCAGCCATCCGAGCCTGCTTGCCTCAGACCAAATGCTCTCCCACTGATTTAGAGTCCCTGGGTCTGCTTTTTATTTGTTTGTTTATTTAATCTCTCTGCTTATTAGATTTTTCTTTTAGCTTCGCCCTTTTGCTCTTATATCTGGGCTGCCAAGCAGTCCTGTTTACCCCACATACATCCCCACTGCATTTTAACTTGTGCTTCTAATAAATTATTTCATAAGGTGGGAAATTCAGCAACCATCTCCTGTGAGTTATAACAGACAGGGGAATAAGCTCTCTGTGTAAAGGCTTGAGAATTATTTTCCTTTATTTTTATTTATTTATTTTTTTGAGTAATAGCTGTTTCCTTCGTATACTCGTCTCTGTGATTCAATTCCCACTGCCTCCCACCTGGACAGCTGAGACCGCCTCCCAGCTGATCTCTCCGTCCCACTCTCTTCTCTGCAATTCTTTCCTAACAAGGCTGATGATTCAAACATGATCATGGTGCTTCCCTACACAAAATCCTCTGGAGGCTTTCCACTGATAAACAATAAAATTCAAGCTCTCTGCATGACATTTAAGGTCCTACATGCTCTGTCTCCTTTCTACCTTGCAGACTCATATCTGCCTCACTTGAAACTGATATGCACTAGGAGCACTGAAAACTGTTAGTTTTTCCTTAAAATATATGAAGACTTGCCTCATCTCTAAGACTTCAAGTGCAATATAATCTCTGTCTAGAATATTTCTCCTTTTCCCCCCACCGTCTTGACATCTAGGTGTTACTGAGAACACAGCCTGCGGTTTCCTGTCCGTGCATTTGTGATTCTGTGATTTAATTGCCATTTTACTCATTCTCCTCTTCTGGGCCTTGGGCTCCCTGAAGGCAGACCTGCTGTACCTGTACCAGGTCAGAGGGAAGCTCTGACCCGCACGGTAGGACCCCAGGGGTCCTTCAGGCTCACGTGTGCCTCCCCTTCCATCTGGGCTGAAAATCCTCAGTCCCACCAGGCTGCTGCGGACCTCCACACCTCTGCACAATATGCAGACACTTCCTTACGGGTATGGAGGTGTCACAGGTTCAGGTACCCAAGGGGCTTCAGGGATATTCTGTTCCCTTTGTTTCTGCCAAGCTTTCATATCTGTGCAAGGTGTTGTCGACTGTTGGTGAGCCCATCTCTCATAAACTAAATCCTCTTAAGAGGAGGAAATGTGTTTGATTTTACTTTTTTATTATCTGGGCTACAGAGTTGCCTGACTATAGGAGGCCCTATTATGAATGCTGCTTTTTGTGGATTTTTTTTCTCCTCTCCCACAAATGCTGTGTTATATGGACAAATGTGCATTGTAATGTCAGTGCTGCTCATGATGGGAAGCCAATGGTGATTTTTTATTTTACTTCCATTGATTTGGCCATATTCTTGATTGATGGTCCTCAAATAGGGCCACAGTTTGAAATACCTGGGGATTATTTAGAAAATAACTTTGACCACTGTTTCTCAGATGTTGATTTGCATAAGAATTAAACAGGAATCTGGATAAATTACAGATTCTGGTTCATCAGGTCTAAGGTGGGGCCTAAGATGCTGTTTATCAGGTGAGCTCCCAGGAGATGGGCATGTTGCTGACTCAGGATCACACTGCATAGTGAGCCCTGAACTCCTGAATCAGAATCTCTCAGAATCTGCCCCAGGCATTAGACACTTTTAGAAATTTTTCAAGTGACTCTGATAATCAACAATAGGCATATATATTAAAAGGTGACTGTGTGTTTTCCTCTTGTATCCATCATTTATTTACACTGCAACGTTATTGAACAACTGGCCGTTTACTATGGCAGCAGTCGTGGCTATATGAGAGAAGGAAGCAGGAATGTTCTTGAGCTCTTAAAGCTCAGTCTAAAGATATGAAAACATGTTAAACTCATTCTTACACAGTGAGATAAATGCCAAGAAAAGCACAATCAAGGCATCAGTTTGGCAATCAAAGGGGAAGATCTGATGGGGGGAAAGACTGAAGGTAGGAGGAGAAGGGGATGACAGAGGACAAGATGGTAGGATGGCATCATGGACAAGATGGTAGGATGGCATCACTGGCTCAATGGACATGAGTTTGAGCAAGCTCCAACAGATGGGGAAGGGCACGAGAACTGGCATTGCTACAGTCCATGGGGCTGAAGAGTCGGACATGATGGAGCGACTGGACAAAAACAAGAGGGGAAGATCTACCTGTAAGTTAAGACTTGACTGACATAATTGCATCAACTATGGAATTAGCAGAAGAGTTTGTTTCTTTTTTTTTTTTTCCCTTTTAGCAAAGTTTAGAGCAAACATAAAGAATACTGAGCAGCAGTGAGAAATGATGCTTCCAAACTGTGGTGCTGAAGATGCTTGAGAGTCCCACGGACAGCAGGAATTTCAGCCACATAAATCCTAAAGGAAACCAACCCTGAATGACTGATGCTAAAGTTGAAACTACAATACTTTGGCTACTTGATGTGAAGAGCCGACTCATTAGATAAGACTCTGATGCTGCAAAAGTTTGAGGGCATGCGGAGAAGGGGATGACAGAGGATGAAATAGTTGGATGGTATTATGACTCAATGGATGTGACTTTGAGCAAGCTCTAGGATGTAGTGAAGGACAGAGAAGCCTGGCGTGAAGGAGAGGGAAACTTGAAGTCCACAGGGTCTCAAAGAGTCAGACAAGATTTAGGAATTGAATAGCAATAAATAGCATCAGTTTAGTTCAGTCACTCAGTCGTGTCTGACTCTTGCTGACCCCATGGACTGCAGAAGGCCAGGCTTTCCTGTCCATTACCAACTCTCTGATCTTTGTCAAACTCATGTCCATAGAGTTGGTGATATCATCCAACCATCTCATCCTCTGTCGTCCCCTTCTCCTGCCATAAATCTTTCCCAGCATCACGGTTTTTCCAAGGAGTCAGTTCTTCACATCAGGTGGCCAAATTATAGGAGTTTTACCTTCAGCATCAGTACTTGCAATGAATATTCAGGACTGATTTCCTTTAGGATTGATGGGTTTGATCTCCTTGCAGTCCAAGAGGTTCTCAAAGAGTCTTCTCCAACACCACAGTGTAAAACATCAGTTCTTCGGTGCTTACCTTTCTTTATAGTTCATCTCTCACATCTATCATGACTACTGGAAAAATCATAGCTTTGAATAGACAGACATTTGTTGGCAAAACAATGTTTCTGCTTTTCAATATGCGGCCTAGGTTGGTCATAAACTTTTCTTCTAAGGAGCAAGCGTCTTCTAAATTCATGGCTTTAGTCACCATCTGCAGTGATTTTGGAGCCCCAAAAAATAAAGTCAGCCAGTGTTTCCCCATCTATTTGACATGAAGTGATGTGACTGAATGCCATGATCTTAGTTTTCTGAATGTTGAGTTTTAAGCCGACTTTTTCACTCTCCTTTTTCACTTTCATCAAGAGGCTCTTTAGTTCTTCCTTGCTTTCTGCCATAATGGTGGTGTCACGTGCATACATGAAATTACTGATATTTTCCCCAGTAATCTTGATTCCAGCTTGTACTTCATATAGCCCGCATTTTGCATGATGTATTTTGCATATAAGTTAAATAAGCAGGGTGACAACATATAGCCTTGACGTACTCCTTTCCTGATTTGGAACCAGTCTGTTGTTCCATGTCCATTCTAACTGTTGCTTTTTGATCTGCATACAGATTTCTCAGGTGGAATGTAAGGTGGTCTGGCTTTCCCATTTCTTTCAGAATTTTCAACAATTTGTTGTGATCCACACAGTCAAATACCTTGGCTTAATCAATAAAGCAGAAATAGATGTTTTTCTGAAACTCTCTTGCTTTTTCCATGATCCAATGGATGTTGACTATTTGATCTTTGGTTCCTCTGCTTTTTCTAAGTCCAGCTTGAACATCTAAAAGTTCGCAGTTGACATACTGTTGAAGCTTGGTTTGGAGAATTTTGAGCATTACTTTGCTAGTGTGTGACATAAGTACAATTGTGTGGTAGTTTGAACATTCTTTGCTGTTACCTTTCTTTGGGATTGGAATGAAAACTGACCTTTTCCAGTTCTGTGGCCACTGCTGAGTTTTCCAAATTTGCTGGCATACTGAGTAGCATTTTCAAAGCATCATCTTTTAGGATTTGAAATAGCTCAACTGGAATTCCATCACCTCCAATCTAGCTTGTTCATAGTGATGCTTCCTAAGGCTCATTTGACTTTGCATTACATAATGTCTGGTTCTAGGTGAGTGATCCCACCATCATGGTTATCTGTGTCATGAATGTCTTTTCTGTATAGGTGTTCTGTGTATTCTTGCCACCTCTTCTTAATATCTTCTGCTTCTGTTAAGTCCATACCAGTTCTGTCCTTTATTGTGTCCATCTTCCCATGAAATATTTCCTTGCTAACTCTAATTTTCTTGAAGTGATCTCTAGTCTTCCCCATTCTATTGTTTTCCTCTATTTCTTTGTGTTGATCGCTGAGGAAGGCTTTCTTATCTCTCCTTGCTATTTTTTGGAACTCTGCATTCAAATGGGTATATCTTTCCTTTCCTCCTTTGCCTTTAGCTTCTCTTCTTTTCTCCACTATTTGTAAGACCTCCTCAAACAACCATTTTGCCTTTCTGCATTTCTTTTTGTTGGAGATGGTCTTGATCACTGCCTCCTGTTCAATGTCATGAACCTCCATCCCTGGTTCTTCAGGCACTCTATCAGATCTAGTCCCTTGAATCTGTTTATCACTTCCACTGTATATTTGAATGGGATTTGATTTAGGTCCTAACTGAATGGTCTAGTGGTTTTCCATGTTTTCTTCAATTTCAGTCTGAATTTTGCAATAAGGAGTTCACAATCTGAGACACAGTCAGCTCCCGGTCTTGTTTTTGCTGACTGTCTAGAGCTTCTCCATCTTTGGCTGCAAAGAATATAATCAATCTGATTTCAATATTGACCATCTGGTGATATCCATGTATAGTGTCTTCTCTTGTGTTTGTTGGAAGAGGCTGTTTGTTATGACCAGTGCATTCTCTTCAGAAAGCTGTGTTAGCCTTTGTCCTGCTTCATTCTGTATTCCAAGGTCAAATTTGTGTGGTACTTCCTACTTTGCATTCCATTCCCCTATAATGAAAAGGGCATCTTTTTTTTTTTTTTTTTTTTTTTGGTGTTAATTCTAGAAAGTCTTGTAGATATTCATAGAACCATTCAACTTTAGCTTCTTCAGCATTTTTGGTTGGTTCATAGAATTGGATTACTGTGATATTGAATGGTTTGCTTGGAAATGAGCAGAGATCATTCTGTCGTTTTTGAGATTGCACCCAAGAACTGTATTTCAGACTCTTTTGTTGACTGCAAGGGCTACTCCATTTCTTCTAAGGGCATCTTGCCCACAGTGGTATATATAATGGTAATCTGAAATAATTTTGCCTGTTCCAGTCCATTTTAGTTCACGGATTCCTAAAATGTCGATGTTCACTCTTGCCATCTCCTGTTTGACTGATTCCAATTTGCCTTGATTCATGGACCTAACATTCCAGGTTCCTTTACAATATTGCTCTTTACAGCATCAGACTTTACTTCCATCACCAGTCACATCCACACCTGGGTGTTGTCTTCTCTTTGGCTCTGTCTCTTCACTCTTTCTGGAGTAATTTCTCCACTCTTCTCCCATAGCATACTGGGTGCCTACTGGCCTGGGGAGTTCATCTTTCAGTGTCCTGTGTTTTTGCCTTTTCATATTGTTCATGGGGTTCTTAAGGCAAGAATACTGAAGTGGTTTTCCATTCCCTTCTCCAGTGGACCACGTTTTGTCAGTCCTGTCTACCATGACCAATTCATCTTGGGTGGCCTTACATGGCATGGCTCATACTTTCATTGAGTTAGACAAGTCTACGGTCCATGTTATTAGTATGGTGAGTTTTCAGTGATTGCGGTTTTCATTCTATCTGCCCTCTAATGGGTAAGGATAAAAGGCTTATGGAAGATTCCTGATGGGAGAGACTGACTGAGGGGGAAACTGGGTCTTATTCTGATGGGCAGGGCCATTCTCAGTAAAATTGTAGTCTAATTTTTTATTGATAGGCAGGGCTGTGTTCCCTCCCTGTTGTTTGACCTGAGTCTAAACTGTGGTGGAGTTACTGAAGAGAAAGGTGACCTCCTTCCAAAGGCCCCATGCAGGACTGCTGCACTCAGCGCCTCCGACCCTGCAACAGGCCACCGCTGACCCACGCCGCCGCTGGAGGCGGTCATTGCCCGATTTCTTTGCCCTTGCTGTTTTCTCTTCTTAAAATTGACCATAATTGCTTATTTTCAATCCAGTGATGATACAAATCCAGATTCTCTGAATAGGAATGAGCAGAAAAAGCCACTCAGAGCAAGATGCCCAGGGGCTGGATGTCTCATTCTCAATTCCTCTGTTCTTCCTGGCACTTGGCAAAGTGATCTGCTGCTGATAACTGGTGAGATGCCACGGGACTGGCCATGTGAAATCTTGCCAAGAGCTGCAGCTTCTAGCACCGGACTGCACCTCTGCAGCTGTGTGCACCAGTCTGGAGCTTCAGACTTAGCAGAAAAGAATAAATAGCACATGCAGATCCTATCCCCAAATTTCTAAATTATACCTCCTCCCTGCTTCTATCCCCTCTGGTAACCATACGTTTGTTTTCTATGTCTGTGTATTTCTTTCTGTTTTGTATAGGTCAATTTTTTTAGATTCCACATATAAGGGATATCATATGATGTTTGTCCTCTCCACTCAGCCTGATACTCTCTAGGTCCATCCATGTTGCTAAAAAAATGTCACTATACGCACTGCTATATATACAATAGATACACAGCAAGGACCTACTGCTATAGGACAGAAGTGAAGGGATGTCAGCCATGTCCGACTCTTTGTGACCCCATGGACTGTAGCCCACCAGGCTCCTCCTTCCACAGGATTTTTCAGGCAAGAGTACTGGAGTGGGTTGCCATTTCCTTCTCCAGGGCATTTTCCTGACCCAGGGATTGAACCCGGGTTTCCCGCATTGTAGGCAGATGCTTTACCATCTGAGACACCAGAAAAGTCCTCTGTATCGGACAGAAAACTATGCTCAATATTTTGTAATAATTTATATGGGATAATAATCTAAAAAAATACATATGTATAAAACTGAATCACTTTGCTGTACAATGAAATTAACACAGCATTGTATATCAGTTATACTTCAAAAAAATCATTTAAAAAGCAAGAGCATATGCAAGTCTTCTGAGTCAGGAAAGAGCCTGACAAATTTGGGGATCTTTCCAAAGATCCTGGTGGCTAGAAGAGGAAGTACAAATGGGAGAGTGTGTGTGATGAGGCGAGCAGGGGAAAGATAAGCACACACAAGTTCCGAGTCTACGCCGGCAGCACTGAGTGGAAGCTTCTCTAATTGACCTCTGGGACGGGGGTGCTTCGTGGCTGGCGCACTCTGTCTTGAACCCTTTGAGATATTGCCAAGCTTAGAAAATCAGTGGTAATTCTTGGAATCCAGGGTGTCTAGAAATGCTATTTATTCATTAAATGGATGATACGGACTACAGATGCTTTGACATTTCAATGGCTTTATCTTTTGTTTTCCATTTATCTAAATCAGCAGTTGAGAAATTCTTCAATTTGTTAACTGGGGCTACTGTATTAAGAGTTAATGCCTCCTATCAATTTCAGTATAGGAGTAAAACATGGAATGGAATTTTCCTTGAGTAGGCATTTTCAAAGTACTTCACATGTACCTGAATCTCCATTATATGTCATATGTCAAATTCTAAATCCTTTGACATATGATCAAAACAGTTAAACAAACTAGCATAGATGCATCTTCTACTATCTCCTGTATACCAAATTCTATAGCTTGGACAATTACTAGGTGTTTATTCATTCCATTATGCCTCTTCTTTCTAGCATTTTCAGTATCTTCTCTCTCTCTCTCTATTTTATTTTATTTTTTTATTGTAAGCTCAGGACACACTAGTCTTGATTCAATGGTAAAAGTTATAATTTGTATTTCATTGGTTATTTTATCAACCGATACAATTTGCAACTTGCCTCTTATAAAGGCATCCAGAATTCTCAAATGTTTATTCTGAAAATAATTTTCTGAATAGTCCAATATCTTCAATACAAATATCTTTAACTGACATTACAACAAAAGCATCTCAATGTTCATAGAAGTAGTTAGTCAAGCCGGTTTCACATCAGTGTCAATAAAACTATAGCTTTATTCATGTGTTTTCTCTATTTCATCAATATTTTACTTCTTAGTAAGCATTGTACATTTTACATTGTTACTCAACATATCATAGATTTTAACACTGCAAATATTACACTAAATGCTTTAAGACTATCAAAATTAAATAGGATATTAGGTAAAGCAGCTGAACGTTTGCACATAGTAAGGTCTTAATAAATAGTTGCTATTTTAATTAATATCATTATTTCCTCAAATACAATTATGCAAGAATGTTCTCAAGAGACTCTTGTTAACTGTTTCATGAAATATGTAGGGAAGTTTAGCCCCAAATTGAATGGATTCAAATATTGGAGAAAACAGTCTTAAATAAAATAGATACCATACTCAAAACAATTGTTCACCATTAACACTTGAAGATCTAATAAGAAGGAAGCAGAAATGAAAGTAAAAGAGAAACTCGTGGATAGGCATTTTTCCTGTGGATTTCCTCATTATTTCCTGCTATCATTGAATTGGTGAAATTTTGTTCTATTTTTATAGATGTTAAAACTGAGACTCAGATATAATAGGTGAGTGATATAGTGAGAAACTGAACTAAAACTCAAACAGAAAGTTCTTATGTCCAAATTGAAAATCATGAGAGCCTCTAAGCCAGAGCCCACATTTAGATTGGCAGGGTGACAGTGAGATGAATCTGCGCAAACACTTGCTCAGATCTAGAACAAGAGTAGACGTTTTCAAGATTGACATTTTCTGTCAATCTTCTCCACCTCGGCCCAAATTTCCACGAGCCAACACACAGGGCACTGCTAACTGGTGTTCAGGGAAGGGTTTGTTGAGTCTCCAGCAGCAGCAGATGGACAGTCATTGGGGACAAGTGATCAGTATTGGTAATCCGTTTATAATATAGATTTCTGATTGGAGTCAATGGCAATCACAGTTTCAACTAAACAAAGATCACTCACATTGAACAATGAAACACACTCACCCTGGAAACAAAACAAAACACTTCAGGACTACAGATCGTTAAAGCTGAATGATTAAAATACTAGCCGAACATCACATGTAAAGCCTCTCGGCTCCTGATTACCATTTGTATGCGTCACTCCGCACCATGTAGAGCCCTGTGGGCTTTCAGTGGGCACATAGCCATGTTTTCTCACAATGAAACTAGCATTTTAGTAGGTGACTGTGCATGATGTATATAAATTTTCAGACTTTTTATGAAAGAAACCCTTATTAATCATAATTAGGGAATTTATATTCTACTTTTGGAGATAGGGACACCATTCTACATTTTATTTTTATTCTACAGGTGAATTTTTTTTTTTTTTTACAGTAGGTCTTTGTTGGTTATCTATTGTACATATAGTAGTGTGTACATGGCATTCCCAAACTCCCAATCTATCTCTCCCCTTGCCTTTGCCCCAGTAATCATAAATTCATTCTCTATGTCTGTTTCTGTTTGGTAAATAAGTTCATTGGTATCATTTTTTTTAGATCCACATATAGGTGATATCATATAATATGTGTCTTTCTCTGTCTTACTCCACTTAGTATGAAATACATAATCTCCAAATTCATCCACATTGCTCCAAGTAACATTATCTCATTCTTTTAAATGGCTGAGTAATATTCCACTGAATATAGGTACTATATCATCTTTATCCATTTCTCCCTTGATGGACACTTAAGTTATTTCCATGTCCTGGCTATTGTAAACAGTCCTGCAAAGAACAGTGGGGTTCATGCATCCTTTTAATTCATGTTTTTCTCTGGATATATGTTCAGGAGTGAGATTGCTGGATCATATGATAACTCTCTATTTGACTTAAATGTTTTGATATTCAAATCCTTTATTCTTGGTACAATTATGCTGAGTTTGGATACTATCTATCAGTGTATTCCAGGAACAGTGTTTCCAGGAATCAGTGTATTCCAGTTTGAATCTGTCCTGGAGGTGTTTAGTCTGAATAATTTTAGACTATTTCAAATCAGAATGGAAAGACACAAAGACAGTCAAAGTAAATGAAGTTATCAAAGTTGCAAATCCAAGAGGGACTGAGCTGAAGTTAGATTGAGCATATAAAGGTAGAACAAATAATTAGAACTATAGTCACAGGAAGCAGACAAATTATCACTGAATCTTTTTGACTGCACATCTTAGAAAGACAAATGCAAGCATCTCCAACAAATACATACTACTGTCAAGTAAGTTATATTATCTGTATTATAAAACATATAAATCAGAATGGTTTAAATTTGAGCTAAATATTAAATTAGCAACACATATTTTAAAATTTTGCCAGTCATCTTTACTTTCTATCATCATTTGCTAATTGTTTCAGGCACAAAATATACCCAAAGCACACTTTGTTCTTCATAACAGTGAATGCAAACTTGTGTTTCAAACATTCTTCTAGATAATTTTGTCACTTGATCATCAAGTAGCACTTAATGGGATTACGTCAGGAAATGGAGAGCATATTCTTCTGGACACTAGAGAGACGGCAGCCCTGCCGATATCACAATTCCGGACATCTGACCTCATGAACTGTGAGAGAATAATAGTCCATGTGTGAAGCCAAATTTGAGGCATTTTGTTATGGCATCCACAGGAAACTAATACTGGGGTCAAGTGTAAAGTGAAAGTCCACTGTTTAGAAACCAGAACAAGTAAATGTGGGAAGTAGTGAGCCTGACTGCGTGACTTTCAGTGAGCAGTGGGACTAGAGTCTATGGAAGTCTGACAAAAAGGAGCTGGTTCCTGAAAAGTTCAAGGATAAGCTTTCACATCCTGGGATGAAGTAGATACAAAGGCACCTTGTGTATACTGAAAATCTTACCAGAGATAATTCACATTCTTATCATTTTATTTCCTTCTCACAAAAGGTGTCTGAGGTTTAATATACACTTCCCTTCTTACAAGAGGGAAATTGAGGCTCACATATAACAAATAACGACTATGATCACAGAGACTGTGAATTGCAGGGTCAATCCCGTCCTAGGTCTTCTGATCCCAGGTCATATTTATACGGCATGGCTCACTAGCCCTTGGTTTCTTCTCCTCTAGAGCAGTAACGTGAATTGCATGTTTTTGCAGGCGCATTGCAGATTCATTCTGTTACTGACTTGGGTTCTTGACCTTCCTTAATCAAAAGAAATTGGTAAGAGGCCAGGCAGGAAATTCAGGCAGGGTTTTATTGGGGTTCCTGCTGCAGCAGGAGGGAGCGAAAGGTAAAAATTTACCTTGTTCACTTGGCATCAGGAGTGGACAGACAGTTCCTTACATGGGGTGAGCCCAGGGGCAGATGCAGGGGTGAGGCTGGAGGGATAGCTTAAGTGCTTTGCGCCCTTAGGTGGTGTTGAGTGCAGGATGCGTGCACAGTACACTGTTTTTTCCCATATTTTCAAAATTGGCAGTTGAGCTTTTAGTCCTTTCATATTCTGTTGTCCATAATTTGCTGCAACTGTTCATGCATGCAGTCATATTTAGCTCCTTATAGCTTTTTTTTCCCTGTCATTTTGTTGCTCAAGGAGATATTTATCCAGATGCAAGCACTCCAACAAGGATCCCAGGTCGCAGGCACCAGTCTGTCTTAATTTTATAGAGTGTACAGGTTTGGTAAATGGGAAGATGTTCTTTCACCCTGAGCGGCAGTTTCCCCTGTGTACACAGAAACAGAGGGTGATTGGCATTAGTTCTTGTAATTCCCTACACTGAAACGAATCAGCCATGTGCCACTACTTCTGTCCCCATAGAAGAAAATGTCACGCAATCTCTAAAAAACTAAACAAAGATCTTTCAAAATTGCATTGTAATATATAATGTTTAAAACTGACCCTTAACATTCCCAGAAGTTAAACATCCTTCTTCAAATCCTAAAGATTTCACATACTATTTTCACCTTTGATATACTTTTCAGGGATGTATTTATGTGATCCCATTAACTAGTGTCAGGCTGGATTGTGAAATGGTGGACTGGGCTTGAAGAATCAAAAGCTGGAATCAAGATTGCTGGGAGAAATATCAACAGCCTCAGATATGCGGATGGTAACACTCTAAGGGCAGAAAATGAAGAGAAACTAAAGAGCCTTTTGATCAGGGTGAAAGATGAGGGTGAAAATGCTGGCTTAAAACTCAACATTCAAAAAATGAAGATCATGGCTTCTGGTCCTATCACTTCATGGCATATAGATGGGGAAACAATGGAAACAGTGACAGACTTTATTTAGGGGGCTCCAAAATCACTGTGGACAGTGACTGGAGCCATGAAATTACAAGATGCTTCCTCCTTGGACAAATATAGACTTTTATTACAAAGCAGAGACATTGCTTTGCCTACAAAGGTCTATATATTCAAAGCTATGGCTTTTCCAGTAGTCATGTATGGATATCAGAGTTGGACTATAAAGAGGGCTGACAACTGAAGAACTGATGTTGGGATAGAGTCAAAAAATATCCATCAGAAACCCAGGAAGTGCCACAGCTTTTATCAAATTTCAGAAATCAACAAGATGTGCAAGTTACATCAGACACGTTGGGAAGTCACCCAGTGGGAGGACTAGATTTGTGCGCAGGGGGCAGAAGAGGCCTATGGAGCCTCTTGAGAGTGAACATACAGGAAAACTGTGATTCAGTGCAATGGGACCTCAGCATCAGGTTGTGTGGGCTGGCCATGAGGAGCTTGGTGCAAGGTCATTCTGGCCCATAAAAAGGTAGAAGACCCAGCAAAGATTCAAGAAGTTTCTGATAAAGTGGTAACTACTCAGCCTTTTTGTGTGGAGTTCAAGATTAAGACTTTGAACCTGAAAAAACAACAAACAGACCTTCTAGGAACAACCGAGAGCCTCTGTCAGAGCTGATCCAAAGAACTTGTAGAAAGATGAGCACTAAAATACCTTTCTTGGGGTTTGGTTACATTGAAAAGGACCAAAAAGCAAAATGCAAAGATGAGGTTAAAAGAAGAAGCAAGCCCAGTGGGCAGCAAGGAAGACAGCAGTCAAGTTCCAAGCTGCTGGGCCTCGTTCCCTCCCTTTGTGCCTTGCAGAAGCTGGGCAGAGCTCTGCACCCAAGCAGGACGACTCCTGGTAGTTAGAGAGTGGGACTCCAGGGCAGGGAAAAAGGATGGATGCTATAGAGGCGATCACAAGTTAGAGAGCAGAGAGCTGAGTCCAACAGGCAGCATCGGGGCAAGGCATGCTACCGTTCAGGGCAGCACTGAACAGGCTGTAGAGGGCTGGGCCCTCAGCGGGGCACATTCAGTGGTAGGCATGAGTTATCTAACACCTGAACGTAAGAATAAAGAACTGCTTCACAGAGCATTCACTTGTACCAGGACTAGAGGGTGCAAACACGGAGGCAGATTTCAAGGCACAGACAATAATTTCCCCGGATTTTACTTTCACAGGCCTTCAGACTGATTTGCCACTCCATCCAAATCAGTGGAACAGAGCATCATCTCCTGTCTCTCCCTGCGTTTCTTCTTTATTCTTAGCCCATTAACCGAGGGAGGAGTGTTTGAATGCTTCCTTTAACCAATGACTCAGGAATGTGTCTTTGTACCATCACCATCTCCTGTTTTTAATAAGGCCATTGATTTGGACCAAAAGATTCAACAGAGTCGGTCTCCATGGATTCCTTTCAACTTAAACTTTATATTTTTTAAAAGCTTAATTGTGATCTTTTGAAGTGCTCAATTAAAGATTTAAAGAAATAATGAATATTTTGAGATGTCTGTCTGACCTAGATTTCTTTGCAAATGAGAGAACCAGGCTTTTCTTCTTAACCACAGGGAGTAACTGCAATGCTGCCTTTGCTTTTATTCCCTGCTCTTCCTCCTCTCCAGGGACTTCCATATTCCTTCTTCCTCATCCTCTGCTCTCTCACTGCCCAGCTCTGAAGCCTGCTCTGACCACCCTCTGACGCCTTGCTTTCTTCTTCACTTGTTCAGTAAGAGCACTGATCCTTTGTAGTAAAAGCAAATAAAAAATGAAATTCTGTAGTCCATAGGTGCTCCAGGTCCTGCAGAGAGAAGGTGCATGTGGTTGACACTGAGCTGACTTGGGAGCCCTTTCAGAGAGAGTTGAAGTCGTCATCATCTTTGAAGTGGTCCACCTTAAGTGTTACCCTTCCAATGCAAAATCTCCATCCAGAGAGACTGTAGGGACTAAAATACACGCCTGTGTGAAATCTTAATGATAGCCACGTCTCCGCACAGGGGGGGGTTCACTGCGCCAAAACTGTTTTGGTGCCCTTTCTTTGCCCACAGACAACTCATGGGTGATTCATCACAGCCTCTATTCCCTATTCCCTGCCACAAAGCAAGTCCCTTAAGATCAGGGACTCTGCCATTCATGCATTCATTCAATTTTACACTCAACAAACACTCACAAAGTGTTCTCAATGCCTGATATTCTATCAGTTGCTGGGGATGTAGTTATCGCTAAACCATAGGCAGTTCTTGGCTATTGGAACCTGTACAGTCTTCTTGGGAGGACAGACATTTAATCAATGATCATATGAATAAATATTTAACTATGGAACTGTGAGAACATAGGGCTATGTGTATAATCTGATGTATTTAGAGAGATTAAGATTTTCCAGTATAGTAGCAACTTATCTGAGGTCTAAAGTTTAAGTAGAAATTACCTTGGTAAAAAGAGACAGAGAAGATAACGGCATTGGGGGACCAAGTAGGCGGCCTGTGGTGACATGGCTCATGCTCTTCAAATCTGCTCATCAACACAGCTCGTCCTGTGCAAAAGTGTTGCCTGCAATGAACAATATTTGGCATTTCTGGTCTTCATACACTAAAGGCCCAAATCCAAAGCTCAAACCCACCATGATAGCCAAATGCTCCTCCACATTCAGAATCCTCTTCAAGGCAGTTCAGCATCTCCGACTAAAGCAGCCCCATAGAAATTTAAAAAGCCTCCTGTGTTTAAATGCAATGGACAGGTCAGTGGAGTAGACATTGGTATCAAGTGAGCTTGAAAAAGATGGTAATGCCATAGCTTTCAACCTCTGGGGGAAAGAGGGAAAAACATTCCCTAGATATTGATTTCCAGAGTGAATTCTCACAAATCAATGCGCTGAGTGGTCATTCATCTATTGAATATTTAGTCTCACCCCATCTTTATGGTTGTCCTTCATTGTGTCTTTACGTCTGTGGGTTTTCTCACAGAACAGTTCTGTAGAACTGTGGAACAATTATTTTGGGGCTATAAACAACAGTTTACAAAAAAGTAGGGACAAGGATGGCAGAGGAATCCATCTCTCTCCACAGATACATCAGGAATACACCTTCAGACAGAGTGCATGCAGAACACCAGTTCAGAGCAGACAGGAGGACCTGACCGAAGGAAAAGAGTGTAGAGAACCATGCAAAACTCGGAAGGACGAAGGAACTGGGGGGGGGGGGGGCGGGATGGGAATGTTCATAGGACTGGACCTGCCTTCAGTGGGTGGGGGGACTGAAGCAGGGATCCAATCCCAACATGCGGGCAACTGTCTGATTTGGAGGAGAAACATTTAAGGCTGAGAGTGAAGCAGCTGATCTGCGGCAGCCTAAGTGGAATGAGAATCAGACAGTCCTTGCCGCAGCCATACACACTGCAGACAGGGACGCAGGTTCCCTAGAAGGCATAGTAGCTAGGAGCTGGAGTTTAGGGATTGTGGAGCAATCCCAGGATGAGGGCTGCTGCTGACTGCCAAGAGACAGATCAAGGGGATGTGAGGGAGGAGGCTGTGGTGGGAAATGCCTGTGAAGGAAAGCCAGGCAGTCCTGGAAGCAAGAGGGTGGAGCCATCTCCATAGCCTTTCCCTCCCCACACGCCAGCACTGGCAGCTGAACAATAGAGAGGCTGGCCCATCGAATGTCTGATGCACTGAATACAGAGTAGGACCCCACCCAGGGTGCCCCTTTAGGTGACCGATGCCCTGATCCACAGAGAAGGACCTGGGAGCCCTCTGTGTGCCTCAACAGGTGCAGCTACAGACAAAGGCTGGCCGAAGAGGCCTTCTGACTGCCAGCTACTAGAGGTCAAAGAAAGACACTGACAGGTCCGTAACCGCCGGGTGGAGGCAGTCCGTGTCCTGGCACATGGCACTGCCGGGGTCACCACAAGCCAAGCAGCTGCGCCACCTTCAGACTCAACTCTTACTGGGGCCGAGCTGTCACAGCCAAAAAAAAAAAAATTATATATATATATATATATATATATATATCGTGTCTATGCGTTCGGGGTTGCTTCGGTCGTGTCCAGCTCTTTGCGGCCCTGTAGACTATGTCCTTCTCTGCCGGGGGGTCTTCAGGCAGCAATACTGGAACATATTGGCCAGTACTGTTCGCCGTAGCCTTCTAGAGCATTCCCTGCTGTGCTAACCGCCGACTCCCCTGAGTACCTGGAGCGGCCAGAAACCCTGTGACCCAAGCAGCTGCACCGCCTCCACACCCGGCCCTCGCAGGGCAAACCCCAGTCCTCCAGGGCAGCCTCAGGAGCAACCCCAGTGGACGACCCGCATGCAGAGGTGGAAATAAAACCGCAGTTAAAACCCGCAGTGGCTAAGGAAGAAGACCCAAAACCTTCCCAGCAGCCGTGCAAGCTGCAGGTTAAATCCCATGATCAACTAGGCAGATGGTGTCTATGGGATCTATTAAAGGCCACTGAGAGCGCCCACAAAAGAAAGCGCACTCGTTCTGATAGCCGTGGGCGGTGGAGGCGAGGACACACAGGAGTGGGGCCCGATGAGACCCTGAGCTGCGCCCACAGCAGGTCCAGGGACCAGCACGGGCTTGGAGAGCATCCCAGGGAGGCGAGCTGGACCGGGACTCCCGCGAGGGAAGGGCTCTGACAGCAGTGACTCAAGAAAAGCGTTTATCATTCTTATGTTTTGACTTGCTCTGTAGAGTTTCTTGGAGAAGGCAACGGCACCCCACTCCAGGACTCTTGCCTGGAAAATCCCATGGACGGAGGAGCCTGGTGGGCTGCAGTCCAGGGGGTTGCTGGGAGTCAGACACGACTGAGTGACTTCACTTTCACTTTTCACTTTCATGCACTGGAGAAGGAAACGGCAGCCCACTCCAGTGTTCTTGCCTGGAGAATCCCAGGGACGGCGGAGCCTGGTGGGCTGCCGTCTATGGGGTCGCCCAGAGTCGGACACGACTGACGTGACTTAGCGGCAGCAGCAGCATCATAGAGTTTCTTAGACATTTTTCTTTTCCTTTTCTTCCCCCTACTCTGTTTAGTTGTCGATTTTATTGGCACTATGAATTCTAACTAAGCTTTTGAGGTTTTTACTTTTTTACTCAGTCATATGTTTTATTGCTGTTATAAACCTCTGTCTCTATGTTGGCCTTTTACAATTCTGTGGACTTTTCCTTTTTTCTCGTTCTTTCTTTTTTTTTTTTTTAATTTTAATTTTTAACTTTTAACTTTTTAACTTTTAAACCTATTATTTTTTCTACATTTATTCCCTTGTTTACTTTTCCTACTGTTCCTTTCCCCTTGCAGTTACTCTTTAATGTGTATGTCTTCTTTATCTACCTCTAACTTTGTATATCTATTCCTTCTTTTCTTTCTTTCCTTTCCTCTCAAAATATTTGTTAGTTTAATCTTCATTGCTTTATTCCCCAATTGGCACCTTGCTTTAGTTTTGTTTCCCAGGTTGTGCTTTATTTAGTTTTGTTCTCAACTGGTAGACATAATTTTGGTTTCCTTTGTTTGCTGGATCAATCTATTGTACTTTATTTTTGTTGGACTATTTTGTTTTGCTTATGGGTGTTTATGTATATGTATATATTCAGTTACACTTTTTATTATTGTTATAGACCTCTGCTTCTATGTTGGGTTTTTACGGTTGTGTGGAGTTTTCCTTTCTCTCTCTCTCTTTCTTTTTTTAATTTTATTTTTTAACCTATTATTATTTTTTCTACATTTATTCCTTTCTTTGCTTTTCCTACTGTTCATTTCCCCTTGAAGCTAACTTTAATATGTATAAATCTTCTCTTTCTACCTTTATTTAACTTTGCATATTCTTTCTTTCCTTTTCTCTCAACATATTTGTTACTTTAATTTTCATTGCTTTAGTCCCCAAATGGCAAATCGGCACTTTGTTTTAGTTTTGTTTTCCAATTTGTGCATTAGTTAGTTTTGTTCTTAACTGGTAGATGTAATTTTTGGTTTCCTTTGTTCACCAGATAAATATATTGTACTTTATTTTTGTTAGAATGTTTTGATTTTGCTTATGGGTGTATATGTATATCTGTATATCCAGTTACACTTTTTATTTTTGTTACAAATATCTGCCTCTATGTTGGGATTTTGCAATTCTGTGGAGCTTTCCTTCTCTCTCTCTCTCTCTCTCTCTCTCTCTCTCTCTCATATTTTAAAATGTTTGTAACCTATTATATTTTTTTTATATTCTTTTGTTTGCCTTTCCTATTGCTCTTTTCCCCTTGCAGTTAATCTTATATATATATATATATTTGTTCACCTACCTCTATTTAACTTTGCATATCTATTCTTTTATTTCTTCCCTTTCCTCTCAACATATTTGTTAGTTTTGTTTTCATTGATTGATTCCCCACTTGGCACCTTGCTTTAGTTAGTTGTTTTTTTTTTTTTTTTTTTTCCCCCCAGTTTGTGCTTTAGTTGGTTTTGTTCTTAAATGGTAAACATATGGTTTTTTTTTAATTTTCTTTGTTCACCGGGTCAATCTACTGTACTTTATTTTAGTGGGACTGTTTTGACTTTGCTTATGGGTGTAATGGATATGTGTATATTTCATTATTTTAATTATTATTTGCCTGATTTTATAATTTCCATTTGTTTGGAGTTCATCTTTGGTTTCCCATTTTTGGGTATTTGTTTTAATCTCACTTAATGCCATAACAAACCACTTGTGGAATTTTCATTCCCAACCAGAATGAATCAGGTCAGAAATAGGCTGAACCAGGAAGAAATAGAAATTATGAACAAGTCAAGTACAAGACCTGAAATTGAAGCAGTGATCAAAAATCCCCCAAAAAACAAAAGCCCAGGAACAGGTGACTTCACAGGAGAATTCTATCAAACATTTAGAGAAGAGCTAATGCCTCTCCTTCTAAAACTCTTTTAAAAAATTGCAGAGGAAGGTGCACTTCCAAACTCATTCCCTGAGGCCACCCATCATCCTGATACCAAAACCGGAAAAGACAAAAACAAAAAAGAAAACTACAGGCCAATACCACTGATGAACACAGATGCAAAAGTCCTCAACAAAATATTAGCAAACAGTATTCAGCAACACATCAAAAAGCTCATACACCATGATTAAGCTGGGCTTACTCTAGGGGTGCAAGGATTCTTCAGTATGCACAAATAAATCAGTGTGATACACCTTATCAACAAATTGAAAGATAAAAGTCATATGATAATCTCAGTAGATGCAGGAAAATCTCTGACAAAATTCACCACCCATTTATGATTAAAGCTCTTCAAAAAATGGGCATACAAGAAATCTACCTCAATATAGTAAAGGCCATATATGATAAGTCTACAGCAAACATTATTCTCAATGGTGAAAATGTGAAAGCATTCCCCCTAAGATCAGGAACAAGACAAGGGTGCCCACTTTCCCCTCTATCATTCAACATAGTTCTGAAAGTCTTAGCTATGACAATCAAAGTAGAAAAATAAATAAAAGGAGTCCAGGTTGGAAAAGAAGAAGTAAGACTCTCACTGTTTGCAGATGACATGATACTGTACATAGAAAACCCTAAAGATAGTATCAGAAAATTGCTAGAGCTAATCAGTGAATTTAGCAAAGTTGCAGGATACAAAATTAATACACATAAATCACTTGCATTTCTATATAGTAACAATGAAAAATCAGATAGAGAAATGAAAGAATCAATCCCATTCACCATTTCACCACAAAAAATTAAATATCTAGTAGTAAACTTACCTAAGGAGACATAAAAAACTGTACACAGAAAATTATCAGACTCTAGTGAAGAAATCAAAGACCACATAAACAGATGGAGAGACATTCCATGTTCCTGGGTAAGAAGAATCAATATTGTGAAGATGACTCTACTACCAAATGGAGTCTACAGATTCAACTCAATCCCTATCAAGTTACCAATGATATTTTTCACAGAACTAGAAAAAAAAATTCACAATTCATATGAAAACACAAAAGACCCCGAATGGCCAAAACAGTCTTGAGAAAGAAGAATGGGACTGGAGGAATTGACTTCCCTGACTTCAGATTATACTACAAAGTTTCAGTCATCAAGACAGTGTGGTACTGGCACAAAAACGGAGACATAGAACAATGAACAAGATAGAAAGTCCATAAATAAATCCAGGCACCTATGGGCACCTTATTTTTGACAAAAGAAGCAAGACTATACAATGGAGCAAAGACAGCATCTTCAATAAATGTTGCTGGGAAAACTTGACAGCTACATGTAAAAGAAGGAAATTAGAACACTTCCTAACACCATACACAAAGATAAACTCAAAATGGCTTAAAGACCTAAATGTAAGACCAGAAATTATAAAACTCTTACAGGAAAACATTGGCAGAACACTCAATGACATAAATCAAAGCAAGATCCTCTATGATCCACCTCCTAGAATAACAGAAATTAAAAAAAAAAAAAAAAAGAAAGAAAGAAAGAAAAAGAAAGGAAAACAAGCAAACAAGTGGGACCTGACTAAACTTAAAAGATTTTTCACAGCAAAAGTAACTATAGGCAAAGTCAAAAGACAACTCTCAGGAAGGGAGAAAATAATAGAAAATGAAACAATTGACAAAGGATTAATTTCCAAATTATATAAGCAGTTCACACAACTCAATACCAGAAAAACAAACAACCCAATCAAAAATGGGAAGAAGACCTAAACAGACATTTCTCCAAAGAAGACATGCAGATGGCTAACAAACACATGAAAAGATGCTCAGCATTGCTCATTGTGCAAATCAAAACTACAACGAGATATCACCTCATACCGGTCAGAGTGGCCATCATCAAAACGTCTAAGAACAATAAATGCTGGAGAGGGTGTGGAGAAAAGGGAGCGCTCTTGCACTGTTGGTGGGAAGGTAAATTGATACAGCCACTATGGAAGACGGTAAGGAGATTCCTTTAAAAACTAGGAATAGAACCACCATATGAAGCAGCAATCCCACTCCTAGCCGTATACCCTGAGGAAATCAAAATTGAAAAAGACACATGTATCCCATTGTTCATTGCAGCACTATTTATGATAGCTGGAACATGGGAGCAACCTAGATATGCCCATCAACAGATGAATGGATAAAAAAGTGTGGTACATATACACAATGGAGCATTACTCAGCCATAAAAAGGAACAACTTTGAGTGAGTTCTAATGAAGTGGATGAGCCTAGAACCTATTATACAGAGTGAAGTAAGTCAGAAAGAGAAAAAGAAATATCATATTCTAATGCATATATACGGAATCTAGAAAAATAGTACTAAAAATTTTATTTACAGGGCGGCAATGGACAAACAGATATGGAGAATAAGCATGTGGATGTGGGGAGGGGGGAGGAGAGGGTGAGATGTACTGAAAGAGTAACATGGAAACTTACACTACCATATGTAAGATACATAGCCAATGGGAATTTTCTATATGGCTCAGGAAACCCAAATAGGGGCTCTGTATCACCCTAGAGAGGTGGGGTGGGAAGGGAGATGGGAGGGAACTTCAAAAGGGAGGGATATATGTATACTTATGTCAGATTCATGCTGAAGTTTGACAGAAAACAACAAAATTATATAAAGCAGTTATCCTTCAATAAAAAAATAAATTTAAAAAATGCAGGGACAGATCCAAGGTCAGATACAAGAACAGGAGCTGTAGTGAAAGAAAAATACAATAGAAATGCTCATAATTCAGCAAATGGCTTTTTGGTAAACTGATTTTCCAACAATTGGCTAGAACTGCCTTGTACATCATCTTCAGTGTTATCATTCTGATAAATCAATGGAGGGGTGGAACGGAGGATGTTAATGGGGTAGGTGAGCGCTAGGAAGAGCAGACTGCAGACATTAAGAACAAGGAACACAAGCTAAAAGGTTATTGTAATATTTTTAATAGCATGGATGACGAACAATACTGCTGCTGCTAAGTCCCTTCAGTCGTGTCCGACTCTGTGCGACCCCACAGACAAGAGCCCACCATGCTCCCCCATCTCTGGGATTCTCCAGGCAAGAACACTGGAGTGGGTTGCCATTTCCTTCTCCAAGCAAACAATGCTAGTTTATACCAACTTGGAAGAAATGGAGATACGTTGACTGATTGAATAAATATTTAGGTGGCAAAATTGACAGAGCTTAATCATACATGAGATGTGAGAGTAACACAGATGTATAAAGCTTGGCTGTAGCTAGATGGATGAAGAGAGAGAATAGTGGAAATATAAACCTATGTAAATGGAAAGTGAAAGTCACTCAGTGGTGTCCAACTCTTTGTGACTCCATGGACTTTACAGTCCATGGAATTCTCCAGGCCAGAATAGTGGAGTGAGTAGCTGTTTCCTTCTCCAGGGGATCTTCCCAACCCTGCGATCAAACTCAGGTCTCCCTCATTGCAGGCTGATTCTTTTCTAGCTGAGCCACAAAGGAAGCCCAAGAATATTGGAGTGGGTAGCCTCTCCCTTCTCCAGGGGATCTTCCTAAACCAAGAATTCAACTGGGGTCTCCTGCATCACGTGTGGATTCTTTACCAACTGAGCTATCAGGGAAACCCATTGTGAATGGAAGAGAGCATTAGTTTGGTTCTGCAGATGTGGTTTTGAAACATCCAAGAAGAGATATCTTGTATAACTAGATCAAGAGCTCAGAGAAGAACCTGGTTTAGAAGCATGCATTTGGGTATCATCCACATATAAAGAGTGTATTAGTCTTCTAGGGCTTTCATAACAGAATACTGTAGCCTGGGTGACTTAAACTACAGAATTTCATTTTTTCACAGTTGTAGAGACTAGAAGTCACATAGTTTTTTGAATACATTTTCTAAAAGATGTTTTTCATAAATCAATTCCAAATCTTTCTGTCACTTTATCCTGAACCATACTAAGATGGTATTTCTTCTATGTTTCCTTTGTATTCCTCTTTTAAGTCAGTCTGAATGCAAGGGCTGTGACGTTTAGGAAATATGAATAGTCCTACTCCTGCCACACAATGGGCTTTTGTTAATATGTATTGAAGTGACTACAATAATGGAGTCACTGGGGACAAGTCTTCCTGGGACTCGAGACAAGTCTCTTCCTTGCTCTGAATCTCCATTTGCCTATCTTTAACAGGTTATATGCAGAGATAATGAGCTAATCTCTAAAATTCCCTCCAAATCTGAGATTGTATGACCCACAGGTGCTGCAAGTCTGCCCGCACTGAAAGAGCTAGCTGTTGTCTGTGAGCAATTTTTCTGTGGTGACCAAGAAAGGTCTTGAAGATAATTCCAGGAATATCCTCACCATGACGACCATTGATTGCCATGTGGTTGATGAGCTGATTTCCTAGGCAAGTGAACCTAGGGCATCTGAGAAATTAGGTGATAAGCCAAAGTGGACACAGAAATCGACCGCTTCTCTTTGCTCTCAGGAGCCCTGATTGTTTAAGTGCTTTCTAAGTCTCCTTGCTGTCGTTACAAAAAACGTGAACCCCTCTTTCTTCTAGCCCTTCTCTTACTTTTCCCAAACTAAGAAAACAACTGTAGTATCTAAAGTTACCTTGGTTCTAATGCCATCTTGCTGATAATAAACTTCTCTTATTTAATTAGGACACCCTGAAGTCTATGTTTAAAAAAAAATGCAAAATAACCAAGATTTTCAAGACATACAGTGTCACCCAAATAGCTCATCACTGATTTCTCTTGAATGTAATATCAAAGGTCCATGGAAATACAGCTTCCTTTTTGCCTCTAACTATTTTCTCTCAGTTATGGATGTGCTATTTTAGTAAATTAGCTGAAAAATGTTATCCTTGCAGTTTCTTCAAACCTGTTTCACAGCCTTTCTTTTCCAAGTTTGGTTGGAAGATATCCAAGTAGTTAGGGAAACAAACAAAATAAATAAAATCCCCAAACAACAAACAAACAGAAAACAAAACACAAATTAGCAAGCTGGAAATGGGGAATGATTTCTCAATATCCACATAGCTTTTTATACACCTTACCTTTGTTTTACTCTGATTTCACATTTCTTCAATGATTTTTTAGGTTCTGTTTTAGTATCTGTAAAAAATACCGTTATGCATGTATTTCCCCGTGTATTTGTAAACAGTGCTACAGTAGACATGGGAGTACATGTATCCTTCTGAACCGACGTGTTCTCCAGATATGTGCCCAGGAGTGAAACTGCTGAATCATGAGGTAGCTCTATTTTTAGTTTCTTAAGGAACCTACATACTGTTTTCTGTAGTGGCTGAGCTAGTTTACATTCCCACAGAAAGTGTAGGAGTCTTTCCTTTAGCCCACACTCTCTCCAACATTTATTGTCTGTAGACTTTTGAGGATAACTATTCTGACTGGTTTGAGGTGGTAAGTCACTGTAGTTTTGATTTGCAGTTCTCCAATTATCAGCGATGCTGAGCATCTTTTCATGTGCCTCTTGGCCATCTGCACATCTTTTTCGGGGAAATGTCTGTTTAGGTTCATCATTTTCTGCCATATAACTGCTACCAGTTGAAAGAGAAATATCATCGTATATGTGCATGTATAAATAAATTCATAGATTTATAGGTAAAATAAGCTGAAACTCCTATTTTCCTTCTCTGTCTTTAGATTGTTTTTCCTGCTTCTGCTATTCACTGTTATGGCAAAGAGTGAAAGTTAAGTTGCTCAGTCGTATCCGACTCTGCAACCCCATAGACAATAGCTTACCAAGTTCCTCCCATGGGATTTTCCAGGCAAGAATACTGGAGTGAGTTGCCATTTCCTTGTCCAGGAGATCTTCCTAACCCAGGGATTGAACCCGGGTCTCCCACATTGTAAGCTGATGCTTTACCCTCTGAGCCACCAGGGAAGCCACTGTTATGGCAAAATCCACACATTAAACCATTAAGCAATGAACCCACAGCGTGTGTTAGATTTCAACCTAAGTCAACTACATGTTTTACGAGCACAAGCTTTACAAACGCTGTTTTAAACACTTATTTGGCAGCTTCAGGTTATGTCCAATTCAATATCCTATTGGTATTTATGATAGGCAGGTTGGGACCATATTTGTACCTAGATTTCACTGGTGGCTCAGTAGGTAAAAGCATCTGTCTACTATGCGGGAGACCCAGGTTCGATCCCTGGTTCAGGAAGATCCCCTGGAGAAGGAAATGGCAGCCCTCTCCAGTACTCTTGCCTGGAGAATCCCATGGATGGAAGAACCTGATAGGCTACAATCCATGGTGTCACAAAGAGTCAGACACGACTGAGCGACTTCACCTTGACCCGCCATTATCAGCTATTCCACCTATACCTGTAATGTGCTTCCTGAAATTGTTCCAAGTTGATTATTCAGCACGTTTTGTGTGATGCCTCAGAAATTATAGACACTTCATTATTTGGTTTTCCTTCAATGTATAAAAATCTGATTATCCAAGGATTATGCTGTGGGCATCTATCATCTATTTTGATTGATCGATTGATGGTCTTTAAATAAGTGATTTGATGTACATTGATTTTTAGATTCCAGGTTTATGGGTAGATTAAGATATATCAATGAACAGTACATGATCTGCTTAAACAGCCTGACAACTCTTGATTGACTCACAATCTGGATACTGCAGGAGGCAGAAAAGGACCCCTAAATGAATAGGTGGTCAGCAGAAAGGTATACCTGGTTATGAGAAGGAGAAAAAAGTTACCCAAGCCAAAAATACAGAGAAATGCATTTCAAAAAGCTGCAACGAATATGAAAATGGAAGAAGAGAGGGGCAGATGCTCATGGCTGAGTCTGATGCAAGTAATTCCTTACATGGAGAATCAGACTATTTCCCTCTCTGGTGATTATGAATAGAAATAGAGATTATAAATATATATTTCCTTAATTAGGCAGGAGAATGCTAGTCAATCATGTGTCATTCTCCAGTCATAGACAAAGATCAGAGAAAAATAAAACAACTCTTGTGAAGGCTATTCTGTGAAAAAACCTCCCAGCTCATATCCCACTAGACAAAAAGCATTTCTCTAAGTATCCTCATGCTCCATTGAAAGCTGTTACCAAGGACATTGGAAGAGAGAAAGCTTGTACTATTTGATAAGATCCACTGAGCATAGGAGCCCAATCAAGTTTGAACTTTGTTGTGTAGCATTTTTGAAGAATGTGATTCCTAAAGACAGCCATACACAATTTAATGAACCAAATATGTGTCCTTCAAGTACCGCATTTGAAAGCTAGTATTATATCTTCTTGACTCTGATAAGATCCGCTTCCTTTGGTCATGACCAATTAGTTTCATGAAGGAAATCTTTCCTTGTATTGAATAGCAGCATGAAATGCCTGCCATCATTCAAACATTATTTTTTTATGTATCAGATCAATAATTGTAACAGGAAAGGGCATGTTAGGGTAACTGCTTTGAGGGAAAGAGTGAGTGAAGATCTGGGAGAAAGAGATCATAAACCCTTCTTTTCTCCTTCTCTGCTGCTTATCTGACAGGTGTCTGCAGAGAAAATGTTAAATCCCACTTGCCTTTAGGTGACTCCTGGAGAGTCACAGATAATGGAGCATGCTCTTTACCATTCTTTTATTACTAGACTTGTTAAACATGTCAGTGTACTTCTGGACACACAATATTTTCTACACACTTCTCTTATTATTGGGGAACATGAGGCATGGAAGATTCCAGCATACCAAATCCTGAGCTTATATTTTAAGGCAAAAATAAGCCAAAGTAGCTTAAAGACATTTTTTTATTTCCTGGAAAATATGAAACAAAGGCTCCACTTGAAAGGGCAAGTATCGGTCCCTATGTGTATGCATATTTTCAATAGAGGAGGAGTTGAATGTCTTCAACTTTCAGTCTGAGCTCAGAGATAAAAAAAAAATTCTTCAACATGGAATTTATTTAGCATCAGGACAATGAATGCAATAGTAGGTGTGGGACACAAAAAGCTAGTAAATTGAGTAAATCTTTTCTGGAAAACCATTATGTATTATGTATTGAAAAAAAAAAAAAACCTTTCAAATAGTTTGGAGATTTCATTCAGTAATCCTCAAGGAATAATCATATATGAAAATTAAAATGTAACCACAAAAGTTAATTGTGAGGAAAATAGTGCATTTGAAAGCTACTCCTTTCCTTCAGGGTAGTTACAGTGACTACTTGAAGCACAGTTATATCATATAATTTTGTTTGGGTTAAATTTTAGGTTTTCTGCCTTCCCATCTTTGTAGATTTCATCTTATATTTGAAAATATGAGACATATTAAGCAGTTTCCTAAGTTAAAACTATACAAAAATACATAATCAAAGAGATATCTTTACTCCAACTTCAATATTTCTACCCCATTCATATCCACCCTTTATAATTCATCAATCTCATTAACTTGTAGTTTGTTTTTAGTGTTTTTTCAGCAAAAATAAGTTCACCACACATTTCACTTTCAATATTTTCTTACACAAATAATATACTTTTTTAATTTGCAGTTTTTCTCAGTATTTTATTTCATAACAGATGGACGAGCCAGTTTATTCAGCCAATCTCTTTAAATGAGTATTAAAATCATTTCCAATATTTTATTATGAGGGAAAGTGAAGCAATAAATAATCTTGTGTGCATGTAGATTTATAGTTTTGGTGGTGTATCTTCAGAGACATGGAAATGAAGCTAATTGTTCTTTCATTTTCTTATGTCTCTCCAGATTTTCCTTTATAATGATCATGCTAATCTGTACACCTAGCATATGACTTATACTAGTATGTATTTCCCCAAAGTCACATTACTGAAAACATGTGAGGTGTTAACATTAGTGTTTTCTAGACTTTTTATTACTGAAGTGGAAGATGGGAGATTCCAGAAGAGCTCATCTCACTGAATTAATCAGGAGGTTTTATACTGAATAGAGTGCTGAGAACTTTTCACAACTTTGATTTTCCTATACCAATATCTATACATTCTCCTCAGTAGATCTTAAACACATCAAAAGAAGAAAAGCAGAAGCTGTTTGAATTTTACCCAGTGTTTATAGTTAGCTCTCAAAAAGTACTTATTTAGCTACTTCATTGTAAAGAGATAGGCAATAAATGAAACATCAAGGCAAAGTGAAAGGAAAATACATATAAAGTCATATTTTACCCCTTCAGGACTGTATTTACACTTAATCTGATTGCACCACAACTTTCTTTCTTGTTTTATCTGGAAAAGCAAATTGAAGTTGAAACCTAATTAAGAGGTCAGTTAGTGAAGGACACTGCAAAACCCCATGAGAAATTAGCAGGTCACCTGATGAGAGGTTTTGGTTGGAAAATGAATCCTTGATGAGCCTGGAATGCAGTATGTCTCCTTTTCTGTGCTCTCCATTTCCTGCTGCCACTTCTTACATCAAGCCCTAACACAGGAGCGTTTCTTGGGGAATTTAAACTGACAGTCTTGTGCTGATTAGAAGCCTCAGGACAAGGCATCTCTGAAATGAGATCAATGTCAGTGCTTTTGCCGGCAGCAGTCATGAGAGGAGAAAAAAATAAAATCAACAAATACTTCACAACACTCTTTATTAGAAGAAAATATGCCTCAAAAGCATGGAGGGGGAAAAGGAAAGGTTTTCACATTGTGTCCTTAAAAGAGTTTCAGCCATGCCAATGAGAACAAACTTTCTTTCCTCTAAAGAGTATGGATAAAGGCCTAGATACACACATAAAATGTGCTACAACTAAACATTTCAGATATTCTGAAGGATCTAGGATATAGTCAGCTGCCTTCTTTTATAAGACTCAAGGTTTTGGTGTAAAATAAAATTGAGAGGAAGGTACAGAGATTTCCCATATATTCCCTTCTCCAACACATGCATAGCTTCCCCTGATATGTTATTAGCATTTCACACCAGAGGGGTGCATTTATTGCAATTGTTCTGTCAACACTGATGTATCATGATCATTCAAAGTCCAGACTTTATATTAGAGTTCACTGTTAGTGTTGAACATTCTGTGGGTTAGGACAAATGTATAATAACATGTACATCAACATAATCTCATATAGAGTATACTTCCTGCCCTAAAAATATCCTGTGTAAGGTCCATCTAGTAAACTGTGGATTTTCCACTAGTCATGTATGGATGTGAGAGTTGGACCATAAGGAAAGCTGAGCACATAAAAACTGATGCTTTTTAACTGTGGTGTTGAAGATTCTTGAGAGTCCCTTGGACTGCAAGGAGATCTAACCAGTCCATCCTAAAGGAAATCAGACCTGAATATTCATTGGAAGGTCTGATGCTGAAGCTGAAACTCTAATACTTTGACCACCTGATGCAAAGAACTGACTCATTAGAAAAGACCCTGATGCTGGGAAAGACTGAAGGCAGGAGAAGGGAATGACAGAGAATGAGGTGGTTGGGTGGCATCTGCAACTCAATGGACATGAGTTTGAGTAAAATCTGGGAGTTGGCAATGGACAGGGAGACCTGGCGTGCTGCAGTTCATGGGGTCACAAAGAGTCGGACACGACTGAGGGACTGAACTGAACTTAACTGAAAAATATCCTGGGCTGTGCTTGTTTATCATCCCCCTTCTCCCTGTCAATCATTGACCTTTTTACTGTATCCATTGTGTTGCTTTTTCCAGAATTTCATATACTTGAAATCAACAGTATGCTAGCCTTTTCAGATTGGCTTATTTCACTTTAAAATACACATGTAAGATTTCTCAGGGTCTTTTCATAGCTTAATAGCTCATTTCGTTTTAGCCCTGAACATTGCTTCATTTCCTAGGTGTACCACAGCATATATTTATCCATTTATCTATTGAAAGGCACCTTGGTTGCTTCCAAATTTTGGCAATTATAAATATAGCTGTTATCAACATTTTTGCCTGGAGTTTTATTCAAACACAAATTTTCAACTCCTTGAGTAAACACCAAAGAATGCAATTGCTGTATTACATGGTAAGAGGATAACTGGTTTCATAAGAAATGCCAAACTACTTTCGAAAGTATGTGTACTAATCTACGTTCCCATCAGCAGTGTATGAGCGCTCCTATTGTTCTGCATCATCATGGATATTTGGTGTTGCCTGTGTGTAGATTTAGATTATTCTACTAAGTGTTATTTGTTAGATACTAATAGGTAACAGCTCCATGTTGTTTAATTTGAATTCCCCTAATAACATATGATGTTGAGGACCTTTTCGTATGCTTATTTGCTATCTGTACAACTTTGTAGAGTGTTGGTTAAGGTCTTTGGTCTATTATTTAATTGCATTGTTTGTTTTGTTGTTTTTAATGTTGAACTATGTATATTTTGGATAACATTTTTCATATTGAATGTGTCTTTTGAAATTATATTTTCACAGTGGTTTATCTTCTAATTCTCTTGATATTGTTGCTCAAAGAGAAGTTTTAAAAATGTTAACTGACTTCAGCTTATCAATTATTTCTTTCATAGATCATGTTCTTGATATTCTATCTTAAAGGATATTATCATTCCAAAGATCATGTACAGATGGCTAACAAACACATGAAAAGATGTTCAACATCACTCATTATCAGAGAAATGCAAATCAAAACCACAATGAGGTACCATTACACGCCAGTCAGGATGGCTGCTATCCAAAAGTCTACAAGCAATAAATGCTGGAGAGGGTGTGGAGAAAAGGGAACCCTCTTACACTGTTGGTGGGAATGCAAACTAGTACAGCCACTATGGAGAACAGTGTGGAGATTTCTTAAAAAACTGGAAGTAGACCCAGCAATCCCACTACTGGGCATACACACTGAGGAAACCAGATCTGAAAGAGACACGTGCACCCCAATGTTCATCGCAGCACTGTTTTAATAGCCAGGACATGGAAGCAACCTAGATGCCCATCAGCAGATGAATGGATAAGGAAGCTGTGGTACATATACACCATGGAATATTACTCAGCCATTAAAAAGAATTCATTTGAATCAGTTCTAATGAGATGGATGAAACTGGAGCCCATTTTACAGAGTGAAGTAAGCCAGAAAGATAAAGACCATTACAGCATACTAACACATATATATGGAATTTAGAAAGATGGTAACGATGGCCCTATATGCAAAATAGAAAAAGAGACTCGGAGGTACAGAACAGACTTTTGAACTCTGTGGGAGAAGGCGAGGGTGGGATGTTTTGAGAGAACAGCATGTATATTATCTATGGTGAAACAGATCACCAGCCCAGGTGGGTTGCATGAGTCAAGTGCTCGGGCCTGGTGCACTGGGAGGAACCAGAGGAGTCGGGTGGAAAGGGAGGTGGGAGGGGGGATCAGGATGGGGAATACGTGTAACTCTATGGCTGATTCATATCAATGTATGACAAAACCCACTGCAATGCTGTGAAGTAATTAGCCTCCAACTAATAAAAAAACAAAAAAAAAAACAAAACAAAGATCATGTAGGTTTTCTCCTATTGTCCTCTAGAATAATGCAATTAGTTCTGTGATCCATTTTGAATTTTACAATTAGTTCTGTGATCCATTTTGAGTTAATTTTTGTGAAGAGTATAGAGTCTGTGTCTAGATTCACTTTTTGCAGATGCATGTCCAGTTTTTTCAGCACCATTTGTTGAAAAGACTATCTTTATAGTTTTGCATTGCCTTTGCTCCTTTGTCAAAGATCCATTGCCTATATTTACCTGTGTCTATTTCTGTGCTGTCTGCTCTGTTCCATTGATCTGTTAGTCTAAACTTGTTTCAATATCAAATTATTAATTATTGAAGCTTTAAAGTAAGTCTTGAGTTGGACATGACTTAGCAACTAAACAACAAAAGAAATTAATCCTTAAAGTTAAGTGTTGTCAGTCCTCCAACTTCTCTTTAATATTTTGAAGACTATTCTGGGTCTTTTGAACTTCCCCATAAACTTTAGAGTCATCTTATTGATATCCATAAAATGCATTGCTAGGATTATGATTAAAATTGCATTGAATCTACAAATTAAGTTGGGAAGAACTGGCATCTTAATAATATAGAGTCATCTTTTCCATGAACATGATACATCTCTCCATTTATTTAGTTCTTTGATTTCATTTATTATAATTTTGTGTTTGCCTCATGTACATTTTATGTTGATTTTGTTAGATTCACCTAAGCATTTCACTTTTCAGGGTCAGTCAGTTCAGTTCAGTCACTCAGTTGTGTCCGACTCTTTGCAACCCCATGAATCGCAGTACACCAGGCCTCCCTGTCCATCACCAACTCCCGGAGTTTACTTACTCAAACTCATGTCCATTGAGTCAGTGATGCCATCCAACCATCTTATCCTCTGTCGTCCCCTTCTCCTCCTGCCCTCAATCTTTCCTAGCATCAGGGTCTTTTCCAATGAGTTAACTCTTCGCATGAGGTGGCCAAAGTATTGGAGTTTCAGCTTCAACATCAGTCCTGCCAATGAACACCCGGGATCAATCTCCTTTAGGATGGAATGATTGGATCTTCTTGCAGTCCAAGGGACTCTCAGGAGTCTTCTCCAACACCACAGTTCAAAAGTATCACTTTTTCGGTGCTCAGCTTTCTTTATAGTCCAAATCTCTCATCCATAGATGACTACTGGAAAAACCATAGCCTTGATTAGATGGACCTTTGTTGGCAAAGTAATGTCTCTGCTTTTAAATATGCTATCTATGTTGGTCATAACTTTCCTTCCAAGGAGTAAGTGTCTTTTAATTTCATGGCTGCAATCACCATCTGCAGGGAGTGTTAATAAATATGATACAGTGATTTTAATTTAAAATTCTTCTTGTTTATTGCTGCTATATGGGAAAGAAATTGATGTTTGTATATTAACCATGTATGTTGTGATATTGCTATGATAATTTGTCCCAAGACTTTTTTGCTTTATTCTTTCAGATTTTCTACATAGATGATAGAATCATCTGCCAGAAAAAGAAAAGAAAAGAAAAAGCAGTTTTATGTTGTTCTTCACAATCTGTATATCTTTTATTTTGTTTTTTGCCATTTTGTATTTGCAAGGACTTTCAGTATGATGTTAAAAGGGAGTGGTGAGAGGAGACATCCTTACCTTCTACCTTATCAGAATTCGGAAGTTTTAAGTTTCTCACCAGTAAGCATGGTATTGTTGCTGTTGTTGCTTAGTCACTAAAACATGTTTGACTATTTTGTGACCCCACGGACTGCAGCCTGCTATATTCCTGTCTTGCCTGGGATTTCCCAGGGAAGAATACCAGAGTGAGTTGCCATTTCCTTCTCCAGGGATCTTCTCAACCCAGGGACTGAATTTATGCCTCCTGCTGGGGAGGTGAATTCTTTATTACTGAGGCAACTGAGAAGCCCATGTATGATATTAGCTGAAGCTTTTTGGAGATAGTCTTTATCCAGCTGAGAAAATTCTCTATTCATAGTTTGCTGAGAGTTTTTCTCATGAGTAGCTGTTGGATGTTTTTCAAATGCTTTTTGTGTGTATGTGTTAATTGATATAATCCTGAGGGTTTTTTTTTTTTCAGACTGTTGATGTGATGAATTACCTTAATTAATTTTCAAATGTTGAATGAGACTTGCATACCTGGCATAAATCCCACTTAACCATGGTATGCAATTCATTATTATCATTTTTGGATGGCTTATTAATATTTTGTTGAGATTTTTGCATCTATGTTCATAAGAGATATTGACTTGTAATAATATTTTTTTTTCTCCCCCTTTGGGATGTCTTTATCTGGTTTTGTTGGTAAAATATTGCTGGTCTTAGAATGAGTTAGGCTTCCCAGGTGGCGCTAGTGGTAAAGAACTCATTTGCCAATATAGGAGATGTAAAAATGCCCATTCGATCCCTGAATGAGGAAAATCTCCTGGAAGAGGGCGTGGCAACACATTCCAGTATTCTTGCCTGGAAAGTCCCATAGACAGAGGGGCCGGGTGGGCTACAGTCCCTGGGGTTGCAGACAGTGGGACATGACTAAAGCAGCTAAGCAGTAGAATGAGTTAGAAAGTATTTCCTTTGCTTTTGTCTTCTGGAAAAGATTGTAGATAGCTGGTATAATTTTATTCATAAATGTTTGGTGAAATCCACCATTGTACTCATCTGAACTTAATGTTCTGTTTTGAAAGGTTATTAATCATTGATTCAATTTATTTAATAGACATAGGCCTATTTAGATTGTTTCATTTTTGTGTGGGTTTTGGCAGTTTTGTCTTTCAAGGAATTGGTCTATTTTATCTAGGTTATTAAATCTTGTCCACTTATTCCTTTGTTATCCTTTTAATTATCATGTGATATGTAGTGATATCCCTCTTTCATTTCTGTTTCTAGCAATTTGAGTTATCATTTTTTCTTATTAAATCTAACTAGAGGCTTATTGATTTTATAGATATTTTCAAATAACTTTCGCTTTTTTTGGTTATCTCTTTGGTTTTATTTTTTCAATTTTATTCATTTGTGCTTTAATCCTTTTTATCATGTTTCTTCTTCTTACTTTAGAAGTTTTTCTAAATTGCTAAGGTGGAAACTTATTATTTGCTTTAGATATTTTTTTCTCTTTTTTAATATTTGCATTCAATGCTATTTGGTTAGATTTTTGAGATTGTTTTTGATTCATTTTCTTCACAGTAGAGCCCACTTGCTTAAATTCTTGAGGAAGAAGCTTGGAATATCGTCATATTTCTGCTTGCAAGTTCAAGAAAAAAAAATGGGCTTTTTACACCTGGTTAGCCAAGTTGTAGGAAAATTGTTTTAATATTTTCTGGTCAAATGGAAAAATGACTGGTAGAACCTAAATTAAAGATGATGCATGCCTATTTCTGATTCTTATTTCTTTGTATTAGTATAACTCCATGAAGACTTAAAGTTCTCAAAAAGGGTGGGAAGCAAAGTGCTGGTTTTTTTTCTTGTATCTATTTTGCTAAAGCTCAGTAGAGTGTTCTGGTTGTCTTAAGGTTCTGAGAAATTTACAAGTATGAAAATGTAAACCAATACTAAATAATTTAGTGATATGGGCATCTTTTTGAGTGACATGGGGACATTTATTTAGGAAGTTTTCTCTTGTGAGGAAGAAATGTTAATGCCACCACAAATACAGGTTAACAATACTAACATTGAGTATTCAACATTCCAGGCTGATTCAACATCACCTTCTCCAGAAAGCCTTTATGACTTCTCTAAAGAATTGAGTACTTGATTCCCTTATTCCAGAAATTATGTATTCTTTGAGTATAAATTTAGAAAATATAAGGCATTCTACATAATATTTAGAGACACATACACAGAAAATGTAAAATGATGTACATGTGAAAGAAAAACAGGAAGGGGCACAGTTGTATGAGAAGATGACTGCAGCCAGGAAATTAAAAGACGCTTACTCCTTGGAAGGAAAGTTATGACCAGCCTGGATAGCATATTTAAAAGCAGAGACATTACTTTGCCAACAAATCTCCATCTAGTCAAGGCTATGGTTTTTCCAGTGGTCATGTATGGATATGAGAGTTGGACGTTGAAGAAAGCTGAGTGCAGAAGGATTGATGCTTTTGAACTGTGGTGTTGGAGAAGACTGTTGAGAGTCCCTTAGACTGCAAGGAGATCCAACCAGTCCATCCTAAAGGACATCAGTCCTGGGTGTTCATTGGAAGGACTGACGTTGAAGCTGAAACTCCAATACTTTGGCCACCTCATGCGAAGAGTTGACTCATTGGAAAAGATCCTAATGCTGGGAGGGATTGGAGGCAGGAGGAGAAGGGGACGACAGAGGATGCGATGGCTGGATGGCATCACCGACTTGATGGACAATTTGGGTGAACTCCGGGAGTTGGTGCTGGACAGGGAAGCCTGGCGTTCTGATTCATGGGGTTGCAAAGAGTCGGACAGGACTGAGCAAGTGAACTGAACTGATGACTTTTACTAGATATTTGTTAATAATTCACATTATACTGTAAATATGTATTCATTTGTTACTCCCTTTCTTTTATGAGATTAGAAGGAAAAGGAGATTATAATATTTCTCTCTGAACTGTCAAGACTGAACTCCAAGTCTCATCTAATTTATGCGTTCAAAAACAATTATCACATGAATGAGTAAGAGATGGACTGAATGTGTGAATACACGTATGACAAGGATTTGAGCAAGGCTGAGCCTGAGTGTAATATTTCACACTCTAACCTGCTTTTCACTCATCCTGATGCCTGCCAACTCTGTAAGGTAATTTTCTCCTTTTCATTGAGCATTTTGGTAATTGCTAGAACAAAGAAATGTGTACATGTGTGCGTGTAAATGTATTTGGGATTCTAAATACTTTTTGTGCTGAATATAATGTTGGTGCATTTTTAGAACAGATTTGAGTAGAAAAAAATCTGAAGGTGTTTCCAAAACTCAGCCTCCATCCACCGGTACTTAATAGAAACACAGAGATACAGTTTTGGGTGAAGCAGTAAAGAACAGCTTTATTTCTTTGCCAGGTACAGTGGGCTAATGCCCTCAAAGCCATGTGTCTCACCCTGGAATGGGTACTGAGGAATCTTATAGTATTCAAGGAGCAGGGAATGCCCAGCTCATGGATATTTTTCTGATTAATTGGTGATGGGGTAGGTGGGAGTCAGCATTATCAGCCTTCTGATTCCAACCTGGAGTCCACATGCTTATTGGCAGCATACATTTAACTTCTTCCACCTCATAGTTGTTTCAGCATCTGCAAAACAGTTCAAAGGATTTGACTCAGAATATTATCCATAGTTCCTGAGGAAGAGCTAAACGTCCTTGACTTATTTAATGGATAAAGTTTTATTATTTTGTTTTGCTTAACTGTTTTCCTTTCTTTCTGCACTTCATTACTTCTCTAATTAAATTTATTCTTTGACTAAAGTTTTTCTACAGACAAAAGGCAAGCAGAAAATATGGGTAGTAGCCTATTCTGGGAAGTCCTCATAAAGTCCTGCTTGGTTATGATGACACAGAAATTTAAAATGAGAAGGAGAAGTTATTGCTTCCAACAGGTCACAGATTAATTTGGGCAATGAGTATAAGCTGATGTCTTTTAGAGCTGGACCGGAAGCACTGCTAGGGCAACAGGTTGAAGGGCTGTGAAGCAGATGGTCCCAAACTGATAATTATATCTAGTATAATGAAAGTACTTTAAGAATGTTATTTTAACAACTTCACTGGAATATAATGAAATATAATATATTTGTACACACATAAATTATATAACTTTATGCTTTTAATGTATGTATAATACCTGTGAAATCATCACTGTTGTTAATAAACATATCCTGTAAATTCCCAGAGTTTTCCCATGTTCCTTAGTAATTCCTCACCCCAGCCTCTATCCATGGTCTGCTTTCCAATATATAGATTAATTTACATAAGTGGGATCATACAGTATATATTTTTCTTAGCATGACTCTTTTCATTTTGTATATTTTTGAATGTAAATTTTGTAACTAGTGACACAAGTGACAATAATCAATGAGCCAGATAGTTTTTATATATAGTTATCTAATTAATTTCATCTACAAAATTAAATTATTAAAAGGGTCTTTAAAATGGTCCTTATGGAAATTGATTTGCTTCTGGCAAAGACAATCATTCCATTTGCAAAGGCTAATTATTTTACTCACATAGTAATAGAAGAAACAATGTATTATTATTGCACAACTAAAAGATGATTACAATAAAATGATGATTAGTAATTCATTAGTTTTTAAAGGAAGAACACTCTCTCCTTATTTTTTGATATTCTCAGTTTCAGAAGTAGAAAAGAAACACTCTAGCTTTAAAATTCTGTTCAGTTCAGTTCAATTCAGTCGCTCGGTCATGTCCGACTCTTTGTGACCCCATGAATCGCAGCACACCAGGCCTCCCTGTCCATCACCAACTCCCGGAGTTGACTCAAACTCATGCCCATCGAGTCAGTGATGCCATCCAGCCATCTCATCCTCTGTCGTTCCCTTCTCCTCCTGCCCCCAATCCCTCCCAGCATCAGGATCTTTTCAAATGAGTCAACCCTTCACATGAGGTGGTCAAAGTATTGGAGTTTCAGCTTCAATATCAGTCCTTCCAATGAACACCAGGACTGATATCCTTTAGGATGTACTGGTTGGATCTCCTTGCAGTCTAAGGGACTCTCAAGAGTCTTCAACATCACAGTTCAAAAGCATCAATTCTTCAGCCCTCAGTTTTCTTCACAGTCCAACTCTCACATCCATACATGACCACTGGAAAAACCATAGCCTTACCCAGATGGACCTTTGTTGGCAAAGTAATGTCTCTGCTTTTTAATATGCTGTCTAAGTTGGTCATAACTTTCCTTCCAAGGAGTAAGCGTCTTTTAATTTCATGGCTGCAATCACCATCTGCAGTGATTTTGGAGCCCAGAAAAATAAAGTCTGACACTGTGTCTACTGTCTCCCCATCTATTTCCCATGAAGTGATGGGACCAGATGCCATGATTTTAGTTTTCTGAATGTTGAGCTTTAAGCCAACTTTTTCACTCTTCTCTTTCACTTTCATCAAGAGGCTCTTTAGTTCCTCTTCACTTTCTGCCATAAGGGTGGTGTCATCTGTGTATCTGAGGTTATTGATATTTCTCCTGGCAATCTTGATTCCAGCTTGTGCTTCTTCCAGCCCAGCGTTTCTCATGATGTACTCTGCATATAAGTTAAATAAGCAGGGTGACAATATACAGCCTTGACATACTCCTTTTCCTATTTGGAACCAGTCTGTTGTTCCATGTCCAGTTCTAACTGTTGTTTCCTGACCTGCATACAGGTTTCTCAAGAGGCAGGTCAGGTGGTCTGGTATTCCCATCTCTTTCAAAATTTTCCACAGTTTATTTTGATTTACACAGTCGAAGTCTTTGGCGTAGTCAGTAAAGCAGAAATAGATGTTTTTCTGGAACTCTCTTGCTTTTTCGATGATCCAGCAGATATTGGCAATTTGAACTCTGGTTCCTCTGCCTTTTCTAAAACCAGCTTGGACATCTGGAAGTTCTCGGTTCACGTATTCTGTATGGAGCATCAAGTCTGAAAATGTATGTTTGATGAGGCAGCTTCCTCAGTGGCTTTATACTTTGAAAGCAATATTTTAAGATACAGTCAATCTATAATATTATAAAAGTTTCAGGTATGCAAAATAGTGATTACCAAATTTTAAAGGTTCTACTCATTGGTAGTATTATAAAATATTGGCTATCTTCCTTGTGATGAACAATGTAGCCTTGCAGCTTGTTTATTTTATATATAATAGTTTGAATCTCTTATCTTCTACTCCTAACTTCCTGCTCCATATTTCCTCTTCCCACTGGTAGAGACTTGTTCTCTGCATCTGAGTTTGTTTCTTTTTGTTATATTCAGTAGTTTGCTTTGTTTTTTAAATTCCACATATAAGTGACAACATTAAGTATTTGTCTTCCTCTGTTTGACTTATTTCACTAGGCATAATGCCTTCCATGGCATTCTTCTCCATGGGTGAGTGATACTCTGTGTGCGTGTGTTTGTATGACATCTTTATCCATTCATCTGTTTATGAACACTTAGATTGCTTCCATATCATGGTTATGTAAACAATACTGCGATGAACATTGGGACACATGTTTCTTTTCAAATAAGTGTTTTTGTTCTTTTGCTCTTTTTGTTTTGTTCTTTTCAGATACATACTCAGGAGTGAAATTGCTGGATCACATGGTAGTACTATTTTTAGCATTTTAAGGAAACTCCATACTGTTTTTCACATTAGCTGCTCCGATTTACCTCCCCACAGTGTATAAAGAAGAATTTTCTGTTATCCGCATCCTCACCAACATCTGTTGATTGTGATCATTTGAATGAAAGCCATTCTGACTGGTGTGAGGTGGTATCTTGTAGTTTTGATTTACATTTCTCTGATAATTAGCAATGTTGAGTATCTTTTCATGTGCCTATGTGTCATCTGTGGGGGAAAAAATGTCTATTCAGGTCTTCCACCCATTTCTAAATTGGGTTGTTTATTTTTTCTTACATTGATTTATCTAAGTTTTTTATATACTTTAGATATTAACCAGTTAGTAGCCGTAACACTTGCAAATATTTCTCCCATTCAGTAGATTGTCTTTTCATTGTATCAGTGGCTTTCTTTGCTGAGTAAAACCTTTATAGTGATATTTTAACAAAAGGAATAAATATGCCTTTCACATGCTGCTAAGAGGAATCAGCCAGGGTGGGATTAATATAATTCTATTTCAGTGAAAGGAGAGTCATTTTGACAAATTCCATTTTATAATTATTTTACTTTCTTCATTGTGATCAAAAAACAGTCTCATCTGTAACTGTCAGTTTGAAAGATAAACCACACACACATACACAAACACACACAAAAGTTTCTGAGATTTATACCTAGCACACTGTCAGTGAATGATATCTGTTTCCTATAAGCTTATCACCAAGACACTGCATGAGGTGATAGGAATGATGAAACAACATTTAAGGTAGAGTTCCTCCCTTCAAGAAGATAATTAATACTGAGCTAGGAGTAAAACATACATATAATAGATAACTTGGATTTCATAGTGATGGACAAACATCTTGCAAAACCACAGAGAATTTAAGTGAACTGAGTGATCAGAGAAGAGAGCCTGTGGAAGTAGAGTGGTCCTGAGATCCCCAGAGTGAACTGTAGATCACTTTTGAGGTGAGTAGGATTCAGACAGGAAGAGTATTTGTGTTGGGGGCAGGAGAAGGTTTCTGGATGGAGGAATAGGGATCACTAAAATGAACAAGACAAAATATAATCTCAGAGGACAGCGACGGCATGTGGGAATGAGGATGATGAACAAGAGTATAACATGTCAAAGTGGATGAGGTTTGGAGAACCCAGAAGGGCCTATTGCCTGGGGCTAAGGATAGATATGTTCACTGCATTATTCAGATTATTTTATAATTTTCCTACATTCTCATCCTTTCCAAAAGCATTGTAAAAGTCCCATGCTACTATTCATAAAAAGAGAAAAAACACTGAGAGGAGTTGCAGGGATCAATTGCACCTGACCAGAACCCAGGCCACTGAGGTGTGGGGGGATTGGAAAACTAACCTCTAGCAGCCATATAGAAAGCCCTAGAATACCCACTCTTCTGTCCATCTGGCCAGTGCTCCAGGGATAGGTGGAATGGTTATTGCTGTCTATGTACTTAAGTCTCACATCTAAGACCACAGAGCTAATAGGTCTAGCAACCAGACTTCATGCTCTTGACTGTTACTAAAGGTTCTTTTCAGTAAAGGAAGCAGCTATTGGATGCTAAACTTGTTTTGAAGATTGACAGAAGTTGAGTAGTAAATCTGGAATTCAATCACTATGAACTAATGTTGGTGACCTTCAGACAACAATGTTCTGCAGTGTCTTTTAGAATTATGCCATGTGTACATAACACCTGTTCATCCTTCTTTTTTATGAATCCTAAAATGTTAACACTGAATTTGTTATATATTTTAAAAATAATTAAACTGAGACTTTAACTTTTCTATGCTATTGTTTTCTTTGCTACTACCTTACAGAATCCTTTACTCTTCTGGTCAGTCTCTGTAAAAGCATCAAACATATCTAGTTCCACACAGATATGCCGTGATATGCACTTTTGTTGTCTCTCCATAATATAGGGCAGTGCCTGCTCTAATAGGAAAAAAGTCAGTAACGTTTGAGGATGTAAGAATACATAAGTGAGTATTTGAACTCCATGATGAAAAAAATATATATGTTCTTCCAAATTGTGCAATCCTAGAGTCCTGCAGAATTGTGAATACTCATGATCGTGTTCTAATCCTGATTTTTCATCTTTCAGCAAAAATTAAGAAACTAACCAACTGCAATGAACAAAAGGTATCAAATGTGATTGTTATGCTGATTATTTCTTGGCAAATGGTGTGTTAGGGACTCATTAGCAGCATGTTTTCTCAAAGAAACAAAAGAGTTTCATAGTCCATTTCCTCTCCATTACCTTGTGATATTTCTACTTCGTTTTGCTGATATCTCAGAGAATAAATTTAATATTAGACATCATTTTATCTCACTTCTGTGGAAATGAACCTATGGGTAAGAAATTATGATTTTATTTGGATTGAACAGTAGGTTATACACGTTAGTTTTATCTGTGATTGGCAAATATGCCATTTTGTTAGGAGAAGTTCATTATTCCACCATGTTATTTTGGCTATTTTTTTCTCTTCCTGTTTTATTTTTTAAATTATGAAAGTATGATAATATTTCCAGGAGACTTGGGAAATACAGAACAAAGTTAAACATAGCTCTACTATATATTACAATTATTTTTTAAGTAGATAAATTAAGATATTTGGTTGGAATTTTAATATCAAACTCCCAAAAATTAAGGCAATGAATATACAGAAAAACAGAAGCATATAGTAGACCTGAAAAGCACCATAAACTTATTCAATATTATTAAGAATTTTACAATATTCACACAACAGTAGGATACAAATTCTATTCATACTCCAATAGATTATAAACTAGGAGACACTGGAATACATCCAAGGGCATAAAACAAGGTGCAGAAATTTCATGGCCTAAAGATATTAAAATCATGCAGAGTCTGTTCTCTCATCACTGTGGAATTATGTTAGAAATGAATATCAAAAGATATTTGAAAGCAGCACATGTATTTTCAAGTGCAGTGTGACATTTACCAGCGAGATCTTTGACTTCGCCACTGAAAGCCTCAATAAAGTTAGAAGACTGAAAAAACGCAGATGATGATTATAGAAAGTGTTAATGAGAAATTAATATCAAAATGAGAAATTAATATCAAAGATACTTAAAAAACATACATTGCAAATTAAATGTCCATTTTATTAATAAATGATGGATGTATCTAAGAAGTCATAACAAGGAAGATTAGGAAAAAATTGTTAACAGAATAAAAATGAAAAGAGAATTTACCAGATTTTGTGGCATATAGCTGAAACTGCTCAATGCAGCTAAATGTAATGTGGAATCTTGAATAAGGTATGAAAATAAATAATGGACACTAGCATAAAATTCTTTGAAATTTAAATAAAATCTAAACTTTATTTAATAATATTGTATCACATGTTAATTTCCTGTTTTGTTTTTTACACAGCATAGTATTTCTTTACATTCTCAGAATTGGATTAGAAGTTTCAAACCTCATTCAATTTTTTTTTTAAATCACTAAGATAATAAACATTCTAGTCTTTTAGCCATAATATTAGATGCCAAAATACATGGAACCATATGAAAGTTTTGAGTGAATATAAATTTGAATCTATCTAGCATTCTATTCAAACTAAATCAAACAAGCAGAATCCAAATATCATCAAGTGGAATCAAAATGTCATACATCTTTTAGCTATGCAAAAAGTGGTAAGTTTTCTCAAATATGTATATTACATTACACATACTATATATATACATCATACGTGTGTGTGTGCACAAAAGTGTTTCTGCTACACTTGAAAAAGGCTTGAGAAAGAACAACAACAGAGAGACAGAGAAACTGGAGCACGAGCTGCATGAAATGGAAGCGCTGCATATGAAACAGAAAAAGGGAAACAAACTGGAAAAAAGTGAAATATCTTCATATGGTTCAGTTGTTTTCAAACATGAATGCTCATAAGAAACACATCTGGAGCTTTGGAGAAAAATAACAATATCTGGACATTTGCATTTTTCAAAAAAATTCCAAGGTAATTCTGATATAGTCTACCATGTTTCCTAATGTGGAATTGACTATTCTTTTAATGTACAAGTGTCTGTGATGAATACCGAATATCCTTTCCAATAAATAAATAAAATATCCATTCCTTCTTCTATAAAATTTTCAGAAGATATTGCTTTTCGATGAAGTAGAGGAGCTATGTTTTAGATTCTTCAGTTTGAATGCAAGGCAAACACAGTTGGATTTTAGGGAGCAATTGAATAGATGTGGACACACACCTGTGAAAACTTGTGCACAATGACCGGTTATCTCTCTTTCAAGCAAAAATCCAGCTTTTGTTGTTGTTTTGTTGTGCTTTGTTTTACCTCCACAAATTCCTGGGTTGTACTGAGACAACGAAGCCTAAACGCAGCTTCCGTTGCATCTCATATTCGCCGCCCGTGCGGGGGCTCCCTTCCGTCTTCGTTTCACCCCAGGAAGTACCAGCATTCTTGTGCCTTTGCTTCACTGGAGACACTATTCACTCTGTGGATATTGTTTTCTCATTTAATGGCCAAGACATGGAAACAGCTTAAGTGCCCATAACGGATGAAGGGATAAAGAAGATGGGGTACATATGTACACTAGAATATTACTCACACACAGGAAGGAATGAAATAGCATCATCTGCGGCAACATGGATGGACCTGCAGATCATCACACGAAGAGAAGTGAGCCAGACAGAGAAAGTCATACATCATATAATGTCACTTATATGTGAAATCTAAAAAAAAAAAGATACAAGGAAGCTTATTTACAAAACAGAAACAGACTCACAGAAACAAAAAGCAAGCTAATGGTTACCCAAGAGCAAAGGGTGGGGAAGAGAGATAAATTAGGAGTTAGGGATTAATATGCACACTACTATATATAAAGTAGATAATTAACCAGGACCTCCCGTGTAACACAGGGAACTGTACTCAATATCTTGTAATAATCTATAATGGAAAAGAATCTAAATATATATATGCATGAATCAATATACTGTACCCACAAAACTAACACAATATTATAAATCAAGTGCACTTCAATAAACATAACCCCAATAAAATTTTTAAAAAATTAATGAATCTCTGAAGCACACATCCATACTATAAGTCACCAGATTTTTTTCTGCTCCTCTGTGTGAGATTCCAGCCTGAGCTGTGGAGCTGCGGAGGTGGAAGGCCTGGAGTCTGCCCTGAGGCCAGGGGTGTGCAGGTAAGCAGCTGCGGACAATGGGAGGCACCTGGGTGCGCTGGGTGGAGCTCAACAGAGAAGTCTGGGTGCAGAGAGATGCGGAGAGGGAGACTTTCCTGATGAGTGGGGAAGGTGGCTAGACAGGGTTGTGAGAAAAGGAAAGGTAATCAGGATTCTTGTGCAAAGGACACGATGTCTCAGCTGAGTGTCACATTATAATAAACAAAGCCAAGGAGGCATGTCAAGTAGAGATTACATAGAGGATGACAAAATTTCGAAAGGTGCTTTGCTTAATTGGAAAACTAGTCTAGAGATGGTTAGCGCACCACAAGTGCATCAGTGAAAAGCAGATGAGACGTGGGAGCTTGGCGAGGGATACAGCCAACACAGACAGCTTTTGCATTCTCTGTCTTCATAGTACTGTGTTAGCTGTTCAGTCGTGCCCGACTCTTTGCGACTGCATGGACTTCAGCCCGCCAGGCTCCTCCGACCATGGAATTTTCCAGGCAAGGATGCTGGAGTGCACGGCCATTTCCTTCTCCTGGAGATCTTCCTGACCGAGGGATAGAACCCAGGTGTCCTGGACCGCAGACAGATTCTTTACCAACTGAGCTATGAGGGAAACTGTCTTCATGGCGGGAGGCTATTCTTAGGCAAATGTACATGGCGTCTGCCCTTGGAGAAGCCTCTGAGGTTCTCCTGTGAAAAAAGTAGGAATGAAGAAGAAGGGATGAAATGGTAGGGAAGCAAAGAGAATGGAAACCAGATCTCTTGGAGCAGAAGAATCAGAAAAGGCTGTAGGAGAAAGAGAATATTTTTTAATCTGTACCCAGAAGCTTTCAGTATGTTCATAGTGGGTCCAATTTTTTACTTCTTTCGAATTTTTTAGTCGAAATAGTTTACAACGCTGTATTAGTTTCAAGTGTACAGTAAAGTGATTCAGATATATATATATATATATATTATATATAAAGTATATATATATAATATATAAAATATATAATATATATATTTCAGATTTCCTTGGTAGGTTATTTCAAAATATTGAGTATAGTTCCTTGTATACAGCAGTTCCTTTTGCTTATCTGTTTTATACATAGCAATGTGCATATATTAATCCCAAACTCCTTATTTATGCCTTCCCCTCCCTTTCCCCTTTGGTGACCATAAGCTTGTTTTCTCTACCTGTGAAGTTGCTTATGTTTTATAAATAAGATCATTTGTGTAATTTTTTTTTAGATTACACATATAAGTGATATTATATGATGTTCATCTTTTTCTGTCTGACTTACTTCATTTAGTATGGTAAGGCCCATTCATGTTGCTGCAAATGACATTTTATGGCTGAGTAATATTCCATTGTACTGGACTATAAATATACCATTTTTTAAAATCTATCATCTGTTGATGGACATCTAGGGTGATTCCATATTTTGGCTATCAATTTTTACTTCTAATTTTACTGAGAAGGGTAAACCTCACAGGGAGGCTGGGACCGCATGGCTAAGTACTCCAGAGTGGTTTTCTCTGCCAGCCTTGTCTTCCTCGGCCTTCTGATCTTCTGTGGATCCGTTATGCTAACCCTGTGTCCGGAGACAGTTTTCTCCTGCTCAGTTCTGGGCTCCTGAGGTCAGGGCTCATCAGTTCAGCTGCTAGCACCCAGCCCTCACACACAGAGGTTTTCAGAAATGCACAAAAGAAAGGACAGCAGGGGTTGGAAACTGACTGAGAGAGCAATCCTCCCTACTCAGGTCTTTTCTGGCCGTGTAACAGGCGGGACTGGAATCGATACTAGGCAGCAGTGAGCCTAAAAGCTTGGAGGAGACGTAACAAAGAGAGAAGTGGATGATTTTAAAAACTGAAGCAGGGTAGAGTAGACAACCATTTGACATCTGGAATAATATATGTGGAAAATGGTGTGGAGGAAATATTTCTATGGGATATGGAATGAGCAGAATATGTTGTAGAGTTAAGAGAGACAAAGAGAAGCAGGTGAGGTTTCTTGCAGGGGTGAAGGGGAAGAAATACATGGAAATCCAGGGGCAGAGCCAAGAATCTACCCCCTCAGCCCCTGCAAAGACTACAACGGAAAGGTCGACTTCTAAAACCCACATTTCCCTGGGATTTGAATAATCCGGAGCTCTGTGGTCAGCCCTGGTGGGGGTTGTGGGGGAGCATTAGAATGATCCTGCCAGCTGAAGGAAGTGTTTGCTAGCTGGAGCCACTGCCCCGCCCGCCTTTGTCCTGCCTGGGGCGGCTGTGGGCACGGCAGCTAAGCCTTATTCTTATGCTGGCAACAGTTAACTTAGAAGCAGAGTATTTGAGTTCTTTCTCTGGTTTCTCTATCCACTGTAGGTACGAATAGAGCTTTATAAGATGACATCATAAATCCTGTGATCAAATTTAAAAATATTTGTTCTTCACAGGCGTTAAATATGCTGACAAAATATGAGCAGAAGCTCTAAAGAAAAACCATATCATAAACTCCATGCTTTTAAAAGTGGTTAATTTTCAAGAAGAGTTATATATCAAGCTGCTTAAAACATTTCTTTTATGTTCCCAATTTTTTTTGGTTTCCTGATTTTTGTGCAAAATATAACAGAATGGATCATCAAACTCTCAAAAAGCCCCATCAAGGAAAACATAAAAAAGGAGTTCATCAGATTTAGTACTGAAAAATTATATATTTATATAAATATATTCACAGCCTGAAAAGAATCTATCTTGAGTATATGAGGATTACCATTCTGCATCTTCTGACAGTCCCTTCCTTCCACTGGTTAAATAATTTATTTTCTTTGACATCACTGATAAGACTACTAGAACTGTAAACTTTAACTGAAGAAAAGCCTAGTATTTATTTTGATCAACCACTAAACTAGGATAATAAAAATGCACGCACTTTAACAACAAGTCTGATTATCTCACCTCACATTTGAGGGGTAGAGAATATCGAAATACTCTCTAAATACTACTGCAAAGAAATGGCCAGATCTGTGCAACATCACCTCTATGCAAAGAGATGAACTAAATATGATTGCAAACACATTGACCTTTATCAAATCACTGGGTTTCTGCTTGTGTGCTGTTGAGAGTTTCTACTTCAAAGTGGAAAAGATAAGTGAAGCCAGCATAGCATGGAAAAGATAAATAGACAGTTTATTGTTGGAGACTGATTTTCATTCCTGGGTTGGGAAGATCCCTTGGAGGAGGGAACGGCAACCCGCTCCAGTATTCTTGCCTGGAGAATCCCACAGACAGAGGCTCCTGGCGGGCTACAGTCCACGGGGTTACAGAGTCAGACACGTCGGAAGTGCCTAAACAGGCAAGCATTAAGAGGCAGCAAACCAATCACCAGGAGACGTTAAAATGCTTACACTCAGCTACCCCATGGCAAACACGACATTTCAGACTTACTATGACTTGACGGCAATGCGGCAGACTGTCAGCGATGACCAGGGCCAGTGCCTAGAAAGCATTGGACACCCTGTAAACTGAATACCCTTCTCCCCTCCACTTTCACTGAAGGGAAAATTGAATAAAAAGTAATACACCAGAGTTAGCCAGACATCTGCTGTTTTTAGGTAAAACACTGAGTAGTGATATTTAGTTTTAGAACATATGTGAATATTTTGTGTTCTACTAAATATAAAAAGCATTAAACACATTGCAAGACTACTTACCAATTGACAAATATTTGATAGCTCTCTGTATCAAGCATTATAATAAAAGCTGTAGATCATTCATTTAAGAACAAGGAAGGCAGAGGTCCTTTCCTTGAAGTAAGAGAAGATGGTAGAATATTACTCATATGCTACCATACCTCTAAAGCAGTGGTTTATGCTTTAATGTTCATAAAAATCCTACTGAGGTGTTTGGAAACATGGAGATTCCTCACTACCAACATCCCGCAGGCAATCTGATTCAGCATATCCGAGGTGAGTCCCAGCAATCTACATCCGTTTACAATGGATGCCCTAAATGAAGGTAAAATAAAAGTTTATAACTTGGGAAGCAGTTATCAAACCTATCTGCATATTAAAATTCCTTTATGATCTTTCTAAAAATTCCAATGCCTATTCCTCACACCCAACATTCTAACTGAATTGCTTTTGGTGTAGTATTTTTGAAAGGTCTGCAAGTTATGCTAAGGCACACTCAGGACTGAGGAACACTGCCTTAGAGAACCAGATCAATGAGGTCAAAAACCCTGGCAGATATTTTACGTTCTGTGGGTCATAGCTTTTCTGACGTGACCCCGCTTCTTAGATGCTTACTAGCTAATTATCATATCGTCATTGTTGAAACAATCAGCAGCAGAATAGTTACATTTTATTTTACTTTTGCTTTTAATATTTCAGACACTCTTGTGCTTTACATATGGATAATTGCATTTAATCTTCATAATAATAGTCTCTGCAGAAGGACAGACAAATCTGCATTCTAGATAATTTATTTTACATATTAACTTTGAGACCCACTACCCCTTTATGATTTCTTTAAAATTTAAATCTGTGGATAGATTACCTTTCTTGAAGCAATCAGAAACTCCTCCTCACCCTTAGGCAGATTGATTTGTCCTGTCCTCAGATATTACGATTGTTAGCAATAAAAGAGAACAGTTGTATGTAAAGCAACTTGACGGTCTGCTGCTGCTGCTAAGTCGCTTCAGTCGTGTCCGACTCTGTGTGACCCCATAGACCGCAGCCCACCAGGCTCCCCGTCCCTGGGATTCTCCAGCAAGAACACTGGAGTGGGTTGCCATTGCCTTCTCCAATGCATGAAAGTGAAAAGTGAGAGTGAAGTCGCTCAGTCGTGTCCGACTCTTCGCGACTCCATGGACTGCAGCCCACCAGGCTCCCCCGTCCCTGGGATTCTCCAGGCAAGAGCACTGGAGTGGGGTGCCATTGCCTTCTCCGAACTTGACGGTCTAGAATCCAGTAAATATAAAATCTGATCTCCAGACACACACACACGCAGACATATATGCTCACAGGAGTGGGTTGCCATTTCCTGCATCTTCCCAACCCAGGAGTTAAGCCCACTGCCCCTGCGTCCCCTGCGCCGGCAGGGGGATCCTTTACCGCCCGTCACCTGGGAAGCGCTGTATGGAGGTGTGCGTGTGTGTGCGTGTGTGCCGTGTAGGCTACGATGAGATATTGAGTGCTGTTCCCTGCGCTCTACAGTGGGTCCTTCCTTGTTGGCTCTCTACCGTGTTTAATAGTCTGCACCCATCAGTACTGCACTCCTGACTTATCCTGCCCTCCCTTCCCCTTTGGAAGCCGTAAGTTCGCTTTCTATGCCTGTGAGTCTCTTTCCGCTTTGTAATAAGTTCTTCTGTATCGTGTTTCAGATCCCACATGTAGGTGACATCACATGATGTTTGTCTTCCTCTGTCTGACTGACTTCACTTAGTATGATCATCTCCGGGTCCTTCCATGTTGCTATAAAAATCACTTTGCTATAACACCCGAAGCTGACACGCATCGCAGATTAACCACGTGAAAGTGAAAGTGCAGTCCCTCAGCGTGGCCGACTCTGCGACCCCGAGGGCTGCAGCCTTTGTGCTCCTCTGTCCATGGGGCTCTCCAGGCAAGAATTCTGGAGTAGGTGCCATTCCCTTCTCCACGGGATCTTCTTGACCCAAGGATCAAACCCAGGTCTCCCGCATTGCAGGTAGATTCTTTACTGTCTGAGCCACTCTATACTTCAATCTAAAAGAAAAAAAAAAAAAAATACCTTAGAAAAAGAAACAAAACAAAATCTGGCCCTCCAAAAACCAATTCACCTCTCTAGTAAAAGGTAATGGCTTTACCATCATCCTCCTCTTTATAAACATACACAAGCTCTAAACTATTTGCAGAACCACATATACTCTCTGAGGCATCAAACCTTATGAGTGGTTTCTCCCTCTTCTTTAAAGCCTTTCTCATTCTGCCCCTCAACTTGCTCTCTGTCTGGTTTCAGTTTAGCTTTCTGGAAGCCATGATATTTTTAATATACACTGGACATCCTGGCCATTTCTTGATCCTGGAAAATGCACGGTCTAAGTGCATAATAGGTTATGACCATTTGACCATTTAAACAGAAATTCAAAGGTGGAGACGTGTGTCTCTGCGTGCATGTTACAGAGAATGAGAGAGAGAGAGAATCGTCAGTGAAAGGCACTGATTGTTAAAGGTGAAAAGCCTATCTCAGGAGATGATTGATTTTCTACCAGCTGATCTAATGGTAATGACGTATATCAGTTGGTAAACAAATCCTTTAATCTGACAATTGCTGCTTTCAAAATCTGTATGTTAGTTTTGAACATAAATAATGCAGCTTCTCAGTAGCTTAGTGGCGTTTTTGTTTTTCCACTGAAAAATTCCACTCCTGATTCTGCAATGATAGTGCATTCCAAATTCCCAAGTGCATTCTCTTCAGGGCTAGTGCTAGTGAAAACTGAGCAACATCGTCAATGTAGAGTTGCATAATTAGAGATAAGTCGAAAAAAATCTTTGGGACCATCAAAGCAACCCCATTCTTGTAGAGATGAAGAACCTGTTCCATGGTGCTAATATTCTCTCATAAGTAGGTCACCAGCATTCTGTATTCTCATCTGAATAAGAAACAGTTTTGTCCGGAAAGGAGTCTTTATTGAAGAAGAAAGCTGCAAAAGTTACATTTGATCATGGGCCAATAATGTCAAAAGAAAGACTGAGTGTTAGTAAATTAAAAAAGATTTCAGAGATCTAGAATGGTCAAGGGAGGCTAAAGGATTACAATGAATTTTAACTTGTTCAGAGTGTGCCCTAGTTTTGTCAATCATGTTTGGGTCAAATATTTTTTATTTTTTCCCATTTATTTTTATTAGTTGGAGGCTAATTACTTTATAATATAGTAGTGGCTTTTGGGTCAAATATTTAAAGAGAGTTTTCTCCCTTCTCTCTGTATTCTAAATTGTTTTCTCTAGTAGTCATAGAAAATGCATTTTCTTTCACCCTTTTCTTACTGGCTAACTAAGCGAGACTATCACTATTTTATAAATGTGGCTTTATTCCTTGAAATAGTCTAGAAAATAAAATAAGCATACAGTTAAGAAGGTAAAGGTCGCTCAGTCGTGTCTGACTCTTTGTGTCCCCATGGACCATATAGGCCATGAAATTCTCCAGGCCAGAATATTAAAGTGGGTAGCCTTTCCCTTCTCCAGCAGATCTTCCCAACTCAAGAATCAAACTAGGGTCTTTTGCATTGAAGGTGGATTCTTTATCAACTGAGCTATGAAGGAAGCCCTATACAGTCCAGCAAGTAAATAAGAATTACAAAAGATATAGGAGTAAAATAATTTTCATTTGTGACACAGGTCAAACTGTTCAATAATCAGAAGTCTGACTTTTCATAGTTTAGAGGTAATTGTGAAAGTTATACCGTGCTGCGGTAACCCTGAAAATAATATGGGGGGCATTAGGGCTGGGGAATGTAAGTAGGGAGAAATGTGAGTTATTGATAATGTATATGGGGGTTCTTCTGAGGGTGAAAATGTTTTAAAATTATAATATTATGTAAGGTCTGCACAACTCTGTATTACTAAAGGCTATTGAGTTATATGTTTATAACTATATGATGGGTGAATTTTATGGCAGGTGGATTATACCTTAATAAAGCTATCATTGTTTTTTTAATGAAGGTTTTCAAGTTTAAGTACACAGAAACCAAAAGGATTAGATAGAAACAGATACTGATAATCTCTAGGAATTTTATTTCAACATAGTCATTTCAGTAACTATTAATTGCTATAGACCATATCTCATCTGAGAGGCTGCCTCCATCAAGTAATTGACTTTATTTAGCTGTGGTTCTTTGCTGTGGAAAGTAATTACATATAATAGGCATTCCCTCATCTTCAAGTCACCCAAGATATGAAGCCTATAGCAAGAAGTGATTGCATATAATGGGAGCAGTTGTTTCTAACAGTTGATGTACAGTTTCTCATTTGTTAGGGGGAGAGACTTTCATCTCCTTCCACATGTGAATGTTATCTTTTAACCAAATTTATACTGTAGTTGCAATAATACCATTTACTATCATTTCAAAATTATAGATTGATTATTAAAACCAGCAGCTTTTAATGAGCTCATATGAATAACAGCTAGCCTTGCCATTAATTAAATGTTGCTAAATTATTTTGTTTCTTTGTGTTTGCTTGCCTTATCATGCCAAGAGATGGTAATCTACTGCTTATTAAATGACAGTAAATGCATAAAAGGGATGGTGATAAATAGCTTTATAGAAATTTTCAATATTGTACTGTCATTCCTATGTGACGCATGTGATTTGAATGAATAATGAATATGGTGAAATGGGATTTGTTCCTCCACATTTTAATTAAACATAAAATGAAGGAACGCAGAGAGGAGTGTCAGACAGTTTGCATCACCGGTCCTCTGTACCATGTGACTTGAGAGGAGGGGGCTCTGCTTCTGTGTTAGTGTCCGACCTGTGTTAGTATGAAGCCACGTGTTATCCAAGCTGTTTAATCACGGGCAAGTTAATTAACCTCTCTGAGACAGTTTCCAAATATGTAATAACAGGGATAAGGCACTAATCTGCTGGAGTTTTGTGAAGATTATGTTAAAAAGCTTCTATAAAGCACTTACTACAATATATATATAAAGTATCAAAATATTAGTTTCATTTGATTTCCTTTGAAAGATACTCCTAAGAGTGCTGTATGAGGTCTCTTTCATAACCTATAATGTTTTTAAAAGTCCACCATTAAATCTGAATTTTTTAGAGTTTTTAAGTCATTTTAGCCATGAATACTAAGCAAAATTTGGGGAATTATATACATTAATGCACTGCTGCTTTACACAGTGTTGTTGACTGTGTAAATTGAAATGCATTTCTGGAAGTGATTTGGACATAAATGTGTTCAGATCTTCTGAGTTAGATGCTCACTTTTAAATGAACATCTAGTTTTAAATACTATCCTAGGTTAAAACAAGACATGTGGGCCAAGATTTAGGTACAAGTATATTAACCACAACATTATTTATAATATAAAACAATAGGATTATCTGAGTTTCAAAATTTAGGGGAATTAAATAATTTTTGATAGATCTTTTAACAGCTATACTGCTCTCTAGTTCTATCCTCACCTTCATGCTGTGAACTAAAGCCAAAAAAGGGGTGTGTGTAGGAAGCCACACCTGCCACTGAATGAACAAACATATCATCATAGCTCAACAAGTTCTTAGCTCCAGGAGGAAAATCCTTCCAATAGTTATTACCAAGAATACTATCTCTCCAGTAGAACTGCAGAAGCTCTCTGTTTTTCCTCTCTCTCTCTGTATCTATCTGTCTATCTATCTATACACACATACACACATATAGGTACATATATATATATGTATATATTGTCTTTTGATGAGAAAATGTAAACCATTTAAATTTGAAACAATGATAAATAAGGAAGGAAGACAGCAAGAGAGGAAAAATTGAACAAGACAGCTACAAAGCAGTCAGGAAAACTATATGGAAGATAAATAGATATAAACAGATAAACAGGGCTTTTCAGATGGTGCAGTGGTGAAGGTTCTCTACGCCAATGCCTAAGAGGCAAGAGGGGGTTTCAGTCCCTCGGTGGGAAAGTTCCGCTGGAGGAGGAAATGCAACCCACTCAAGTATTCCTCCCTGAAAAATTCCATGAGCAGAGGACCCTGGAAGGTTACAGTCCATGGGATCACAAAGACTTAGCCATGACCAAGTGCCTGAGCATGTGCACGAGTGAGCACTCACACACACACGCGCCCGCGCGCACACACGCACACACACACACACACGTGCACGCACACACACACATGCACACACACGCATACACACACGGACACACACACACATAGAGAGAGAGAGAGGACTCTAAGAGACTTATAGGAGACTCCAGAGACTCTAGGAGAAAACCGCTCTGAATTTTGAAACAGGCTTTCGTATTGCGATCTTACTTGATGTCTTGCCGACCGCAGAGAGACCTATGATGCGGGCTTCTCAGAAGAGGACCATCTCATGCCGTCCATTCCAAAGGTGTGACTGTCGCTCCAACGTCACCACATCTACAGGAAACTCACTTGAGTTCCACTATGATGAGAACCCGACTCTCCGATCAGTCTGACAAAAACCCATTTTTTTCCTGTGGACTTTCTGTAATATATATTTAGTCCTTTAGGTTTAATTGTACTTAAATATCAGGTTACAAATGGAAAGAGAAAGGTATGAAATCAGGAATCATTTTCTGCCGTGGCATTTTCATTCAAATTTAACTTTAAATATATATGTGGGCACATAAAGCTGTCTAGCCATCAGAACCTTTCTGAGAATATATTTTAGAAATTTAGCTTTATGACAGCTATAAATAAACATCAAATATTCCGGGCAAATACTTCATTGACAGCAACTGAATATTGCTTTGATGTTAATCTATATTATAGAATTGGTTCTACCAATTCACTACCACTGAGTTGTCCTGAAGGAAGGTTACTATTTAAAGTCTGTTGTGTATTATTCCTATACTTTTCTTATTAAAATACATCAATCTATTTATATGGCATATTATGAACATATGAAACTGGGCATCATAATTCAAAAGGGAATTCTTATTTTGTGTAATAAAATGTAAGTAAAAACAAGATATATCATGATTAGGCTGAAAAGTATTATAAGTAAACATACCAAAATAATTAGTAGTCATTAGGTCTTTGTGATGAAATCATATTTTTATCTTTATATCATTACACTTTCTTTATTTTCTATGATTCTGATAATGAACATGTGGCAATAAAAGCTGTGTAAAATATCAATATCAGTTTCTTGCTTTAATTTTGTGTAAGGACTAAGCAAAATTTCACACACAAAAAAATCCCTATGGTGCAATGCTCATCAAATGATGAAGCTCAGTAGATGTTCATTTCCTCAGCTTATATTGGAAGACCATCAGAATAGTTTCTTCTCTCAAAATATCTCTTCTACAGTCATTAATTGTTTTTTAAATTCTACCATTAACAATTTTTCCATTTGAGACTTGAAGTTTTTTTGCTACAAAGAATTCAGTGATAATTTTGATAGTCCTCAGAGGACTCAAGAATGGGGAAAGTATATCTAGCAATTTCTAGTTAATTCTTTGTCATCAAGAATGAGTTCATAGTTGCTTGGGGAAAGGGTCTGACCAGATGCTCTTTCTTTCCGTAGGCTGTCAGAATTCAGTATAGACTCTATTTGATTGACTCTGAACCATTTAATGGTTGCCTTTCTCCTAAATGTATCTCTCAAACTAGACTGAAAGAAATTCCAAATGTCAAGTGATTACAAGAAAACAGTTTTCTGTGTTGCATGTGGTACGTGTATATGTCAGTTTGACTTCATCCCTTCTCATCTGTGCTGATAAGTGTGCAGAAGAGGGAGAGAGTTTTTATTTTTCAAAGTAAAATTCAGGTATTTAAGTTGGTGAATCCTAGCATAAACACTACATTCTTATCATAAATATACATTTATGTATGTGTGTGCCTTCATATTTCTTTGTCTTTTGCTTTATCTGTACCTACTTTGCTTTCTTTAGTAATTCCATATCTAAACCTGCTATTAGATAAAGTCAGCTGTTGTGATTAAGACTCTGAAAGCAAATGACATGTGTTTGAATCCCAGATCTACCACTTATAAGCTGTATACTTAAAACATTGTCTATAACATAGTAAATGGGTTGTAGATATTTTTCCTGTTGTTAGCTTTGCTATTATTAATGTTTATATTTTTCTAAGTTAGCAGACATCATTCCACACCATCTTTAAATATTTAAAAATAAACATCGTTGTTTACACCTATCTTAAGCAGGAGGCAGAGAGGCTTATATGAAAATTAATTGGTCTTGAGAGACAAAGAGTACATTTCTGAACAAAAAATTAGGAAGTATTCTTGAATCTACTAATTGTTTCCTCCTTTCACTATGTGTTTTTTATATCTCAGTTTCAACTATTCAGAGTCAGTGACCTGTCTATGAAGAACTTTTTGGAGGTACCAGATATGAATATCATATATGTGACGGTTTCCCTCATAGCTCAGTTGGTAAAGAATCAGCCTGCAATGCAGGATACCCCAATTTGATTCCTGGGTAGGGAAGATCTGCTGGAGAAGGAATAAGCTACCCACTCCAGTATTCTTGGTCTTCCCTTGTGACTCAGCTGGTAAAGAATCTGCCTGCAATGTGGGAGATGTGGGTTCAATTCCTAGGTGGGGAAGATCCCCTAGAGAAGGGAAAGGCTATCCACTCCAGTATTCTGGCCTAGAGAATTCCATGGACTGTATAGTCCATGGGGTCGCAAAGAGCCGGACACAACTGAGAGACTTTCACCTTCACTTTCATAGGTGATGGCCAACTAAAAATTGACACTTGCCATCTACCTCTACAAAGGTTAAATTAAAAGCTGCTGCAGTCTCTGACCTTCAACACCCCCCTGAAAGGAGTTTGGGAGATTAGGAATGAGATCCTAGGCTCTGGGAAAACTCATAGAGCAGGCTTTCACATATTTAGATATATTCAGGAAAAGATTTTCTGCATATGAGATTCTAGGCTCTGGGAAAACTCATAGAGCAGGCTTTCACATATTTAGATATATTCAGGAAAAGATTTTCTGCATCCAATTCTTGTGTCTCCTCATATCTTGAAGAGCACTAAAATCACTAATGGTAACAGCTCCTTGTGACTAACGTCAACCTTGTGCAAAAATGTGTGCTTGACTGCATGCACCCCCCTTCACTAAAATCACACACATACTGACCTTTCCCCTACCCTTCAGAGCAGCTTCTCAGAACTGTTTGAAATGGTGTCTCCCAGGCTATAGTCCTCATTTTGCTCAAATAAAACTAAACACAACTATCACAGTGTACATACTTTTTCAGTTGACAAGAAGTGTCTTATCCTGCAAGGCAGGTCAACCAAACACACTCTCCACATCTGTTGAAATCTATTCTTTAATTAGAAGACTATTAATCACTCAGAAGGATGTGCTACCAGATGCCATGAAGTATCCACAAATATTGCTCACAAATGCTTGTACAGATCTTTTCAACACAATGGCTCTAACGTAGTATTTCCAGCTACAAATTAAATACTAGCAAAGAAAAGATGATGTTACAAGTAAAAAAATACATTAACTAAAATAAAATAAAACAAAACAAAAAATGACCCAAAATAAAATAAAGGTAGTCAGAGCAAGGGGAATCTTTCATCTTTCTCTTGCTGTTCTAGTTAAATTCTCCACAGCCAAACCCTATTTACCCTCTCTCTATTTAGTTTATTACTTTTATCTTCTTTATATTTTACTCACTAGTCACTCACTTGGAACTTGGGACTTCTTTCCTTTAAAATGTGCATTTTTATGAGATCTATCACATACACTAAAGACTTATATAGATGTGTTTATATATATTATCTATATGTATGTAAAATATATGATAAAATTATTAATAATAAAACCACTTGACTGCACAATTGTTATGACTGTGTAGCAAATTATCTCAAGACCTAGTAGAGGGCAATGGTCATTTAATTCTTCTCATGATTCTGTGAGCGAGAATTTGGACCCAAATTGGGATGTCTTGGTGCCCAATATCCTACTGGAGAAGAGTGGAAAAATAACTCCAGAAACATATAAGAGAGAGAGCCAAAGTGAAAACAATACCTAGTTGTGGATGTGACTGATGATGGAAGTAAACCCAATGCTGTAAAGAGCAATATTGATGGGAACCTGGAATGTCAGGTCCATGAATCAAGGTAAATTGGAAATGCCCAAACAGGAGATGGCAAGAGTGAACATCATCATTTTAGAAATCAGTGAACTAAAATGGACAGGAATGGGTGAATTTAACTCAGATGACCAGTATATCTACTCCTTAGAAGAAATGGAGTAGCCATCATAGTCAACAAAAGAGTCTGAAATGGAGTACTTGGGTGCAGTCTCAAAAATGACAGGATGATCTCTACATTTCCAAGGCAAACCATTCAGTATCACAATACTCTAAGTCTATGCCCCAACCACCATTGCCAAAGAAGCTGAACTTGAATGGTTCTATGATGACCTACAAGACCTTCTAGAACTAACACTAAAAAAAAAAAGAAAAAAAAAAAAAAAAAGAAGAATGTCCTTTTCATCATAGGGGACAGGAATGCAAAAGTATAAGGTCAAGAAACACCTGGAGTAACAGGGAAATTTGGCCTACAAGTACAAAATTAAGCAGAGCAAAGGCTAACAGAGTTTTGCCAAGAGAACACATGGGTTATACCAAACACCCTCTTCCAATAACACAAGAGCTGACTCTATGCATGGGCATCACCAGATGGGCAGTAATGAAATCAGATTGATTATATTATTTGCAACCAAAGATGGAGAAGTTTTATACAGTCAGAAAAGTCCAGATCAAAAGCTGACTGTGGCTCAGATCATGAACTTCTTATTGCCAAATTCAGACTTAAATTGAAGAAAGTAGGGAAAACTACTAGACCATTCAGGTATCACCCAAGTTAAATCCCTTATGATTATATAGACATAGTGACAAACAGATTCAATGGATTACATCTGATAGACAGAGTGACATGAGAACTCTAGATGAAGGTTTGTAGGGGAGGTGATGATCAAAACCATCCACACGGGGGGGAAAAAGGCAAAATTTTTGTCTGAGGAGGTCTTACAGATATCTAAGAAAAGAAGAGACACTAACAGCAAAGGATCAAAGGAAAGATATACCCAGCTGAATTCAGGGTTTCAAAGAATAGCAAGAAAGATAAGGAAGTCTTCCTAAATGATGAATGGAAAGAAATAGAGGAAAACAATAGAATGGGAAAGACTAGAGATTTCTTCAAGGAAATTAGAGATACCAAGGAAATATTTCATGCAAAGATGGGCACAATAAAGATCAGAAACAGGATGGATCTAACTGAAGCAGGAGATATTAAGAAGAGGAGGGGGGGAGAGAAGAAGAGGGGACAAGAATATACAGAACTATCAAAAAAATATCTAATAACCCAGATAGCCACGATGGTGTGATCACTCACCTAGAGTCTGACATCCTGTAATGCAAAGTCAAGTGGCCTTAGGAAGCATCACTACGAACAAAGCTAGTGGAGATTATGGAGTTCCAGCTGAGCAATTTCAAATCATAAAAGATGATGTGAAAGTGCTGCACTCAATATGTTGGCAAATTTGGAAAACTCAGCAGTGGCCACAGGACTGAAAAAGGTCATTTTTCATTCCATTCCAAAGAAAGGCAATGCCAAAGAATGTTCAAACCACCACACAATTGCAATCATCTCACACACTAGTAGAGTAATGCTCAAAATTCTTCAAGTTAAGCTTCAACATTATGTGAACTGAGAAATTCTGGATACTCAAGCTGGGTTTAGAAAAGGCAGAGGAGCCAGAGATCAAATTGCCAACTGAACTGAAATTAAAAGATGCTTCCTCCTTGGGAGAACAGCCTCAGCTGACCTAGACAGCATATTAAAAAGAAAAAACATTATTTTGCCACCAAAGCTCTGTCTAGTCAAAGCTATGGTTTTTCCAGTAGTCATGTGTGGATGTGCAAGTTGGAGCATAAAGAAACCTGAGCACCGATGAATTGATGCTTCTTTTGAACTGTGGTGTTAGAGAAGATGCTTGAGAGTCCCTTGGACTGCAAGGGGTTCAAACCAATCAATTCTAAAGGAAATCAGTCCTGAATATTCATTTGATGGACTGATCCTGAAGCTGAAGCTCCAATACTTGGCCACCTGATGCGAAGACCTGATTCATTAGAAAGACCCTGATGCTGCAAAAGATTGAAGGCATGAGAACAGAGGATGAGAACAGGGATGGCAGAGGATGAGATGGTTGGATGGCATCACCAACCCGATGGACATGAGCTTGAGCAAGTTGCAGGAGTTGATGAACAGGGAAGACTTGTGTGCTGCAGTCCATGGGGTCTCAAAGATTTGGACACAACTGAGTGACTGAACTGAACTGGGGATGGCTTACCCTTGTGTTGCAATACCTGGAGCCTCATCTGGGAAGATTCAAAGCCTGGTACTGATTACACAACATGGGTCTAGACTCATCAGAATGATCAGTAATTTTAAAGACAGTGTCTAGGCTTTGACACCTCCAAGAATGAACTTCTAAATTGAGTACTTCATATATTTCAGCTTCCTGACATCATGGCAGCCTCACAGTAACCAGAATTCAGGGATCCAAGAACAAATCTTCTAGTGAATAGGAAAGAGGCTGCTGCACATTTTCCAACCACTTTCAAAACTTTTAAGAAATATATTGATCGAAGTAGTGGCAAGTTCACCAAACTTCAAGGGTGGGAGATCTGGAACCCATGTCTTTACATGAGGGTGGCCAAGTGAGAAGTGTTTGCCAGATGGGAAACATTGTTGCAAACATCTTTGGAAAATACCCACCATCAGTATCAAAAGCAGACCAACATTATTGCCTCTGAATCTTGCCATGGTTACTTTCTCTCCCACCTAGAAAGGTAACAATTTTTGTGAATCTGCCTCAGCTGTTTGTTGTCTCTAAATAATATATTATTTTACTTTATCAGTTATTAATTTTTGTGTCAACTCTGTAAACATGATGGATGGGGTGTTTCTAAAATATATCTGCAAATTCTTTGCCATTAGCATAGAAATAAAGAGCTAGAATCTAATCCTTGGCCTTTGAAAATGAGCTCATTTAATGATAGATTCTAATAAATAGAATGCAGCAGAATGGACAGTATGATTTCTGAGGCAGCTTCATAAAATACTATGCAACTTCTACCTGGCTTTCTCTTGAGACATGCATTTTGAAGTACAAAACTGCCATGTAAAAAGTTCAGTTCTGCTTCATGTATCAAACTTGCACTGGTCATCCATTTTACATATGATAATGTACATATTTCAATACTATTCTCTCAAATCATTCCACCCTCGCCTTTTCCCGCTGAGTCTAAAAGTCTGTTCTTTACATCTGTGTCTCCTCTGCTGCCCCGCATATAGGACCATTGGTACCATCTTTCTAAATTCCATATGTGTGCTTTAATCTACGGTATTTGTCTTTTTCTTTCTGACTTACTTCACTCTGTATAATAGGCTCCAGGTCCACCCACCTCTTTAGAACTGACTCAAATGCACTCTGGGAGAACTCAGAGTGATAGGGTGGGGGGGGCGTCAGGATGGGGGGGACACATGTATACCTGTAGCCAACGCATGTAGATATATGACAAAAGCCATCACAATTATTGTAAAGTAATTATCCTCCAATTAAAATGAATTAATTAGCTGAAAATTTAAAAATAAATTAAAAAAAAAGAGGGAAGTTCTGTTTTGAACCACCATGTTGACGGTAACATGTAGAGAGGCCACATGGAGTTAAGAGAGAGATGTCTGAGAAAACCAGTTGTTTGGTTCTCAGCTGTTTGAGTCTCCCAAGTCCAGGCACCAGACATGTGGATAAGGACGCCTTTGAGTTGACTTAGTGTCCTCTTGTCAGCGGGTGACTGCACCATTACACTTTGGGCGAGAGGCGTTAGACCCAGACCATCGTCTGCACTGTGAGGGACAACATTAACCGGTGCTAACATAGTGTTTGGTAAAAATTCTCCTGCAAAAAATCACTTGGAATTGATGAAATAGAAATCAATATATAAGTATCTGAATATCAATACATTTCAATATATCAGTATATACCTACCTATCAATTGGGAGGCATATTTTTATCCATGTTCTATATTCCATACTCACTCATCTTTCCATTTTATGTCATTCTTATGGTTAATTATGTAAAATATTTTCCATGTATTTTTTTACTTCATCAAGACTTTTGAATTTATTAGCAAAGAGCTGTCCAAATTAAATTTATTCTGTATTTAGAATTACTTGTGATTTTTCATCTCATAATGCTGTTTATTGTTGCTTTCTTTCCATTCTTTAATGTAATTGGTGATTTGGCTTTTACAAATTATTTTAAAGTGCTTCACTAAGATTTATTTATACACTATGTATTTTTGTATTCTTCCTCATTAATATTTCCTTATATATTTGCAATTTTCTATCTTCTCATTTTGTAAGCTAAGGTTTCACTATTGTCTAATTTTTAGTGTTTCTTACATTTGTTTTCACCTGTACTGAGATAAGTACATGATGCTTAGTTATTTCTCCTGGTGACAGCTTTAGGTGTATGCCACAGATTGCAGGCCACACAATCAATTTCACAATTTTCAAAATGTGTATTTTCATTTTGTAGTTTCATTTTCATCGATAGAGGTTTAGTATTATTTCAAGGTATATGGTCTTTTAGAAAATGCCTTTATGTTCTAATTTAAATCAGTGGTACTATTTTCTAGTAGCACTAGTATTTTGAAGTACCATTGTCTAATGGACAATATATTTGAATTATTTTTACTCTTTGGTATACATGCAAGTTTTCTTTATCATTTTACATATCATCAGTTTGCATAAATGTTTATTTTGACCTTGAAAAAATATATCATTTATAATTGGGATTCTAGTTTTGACATATATCTACAAGAGCTAACATTTTTGTTCATCAACGTGTATACACTTCCCTTAATAAAAGATATTTCTATATGTTTATTTTTGTATCATGTAATTTCTGCAGTATGAAAGTTATTTTCATATCTTCCAGAAAATAAATATTAATGAACTTTTTGCACTCACTGGGACACTTTATCATTCCAAAATGTCCTTCTTTGCCTCTACTAATGCTTTAGTTTGAATTTTTTTGTTGCTCATCCAGACGGACATGCTGCTTTCTTTTTGTTTTTGCTACCTTACACAGCTTTGTTTTTTAAGTATTCTCAATACCTTTGCTTTATATTAATTTCTTGCATAGTGTTTGATTATACGTTCTAAGCAAATATGAAAAATTAAGAATCTTCAGTTAGTGTTTCTGAATCATTTACATTTACTAGTATGATTGATATACCCTCTTCTCATTATTTTCACATTTTATATCATATTCACTACAAAATATTTATATAAGCAGACATACAGAGATATGCACAATACACACGCATTCTGCGATGCCTGTGGATGCTTAAACCTGGAGGTGATTCCTGTAATTTTGCTCACGTTGCTTCTGGTTTTGGTTATTCAGTCACTAAGTCATTTCGGACTCTTTGCACCCCCGTGAACTGTAGACCCACCAGGCTTCTCTGTCCATTGCATTTTCCAGGCAGGGATACTGGAGTGGGTTGCCATTTTCTTCTCCAACGATCTTCTCAATCCAGGGATTGAACTCATGTCTTCTGCCTTAGCAGGCAGATTCTTTACTGCTGAACCACAAGGGAAACCCACGCATGCATTCTTTCACTATGTAATCTACATTGTTTACCCTTTGGCATTTATTCTTTACATTTAAAAAGTTAGAACTATACCTGTATGCATATGTAATTTTCCTTCTGATTATCTTTATACTAATATCATCAGACCTTGCTTCCTTTAAATGGGGTCTAATGATTTCCTATCATCAGTAACACTGAAATGAATGCTGAAATTCCCCTTACTCTACTTCTCTCCTAGCATCTATTTGAAACACTGCATTTCTCCTCCAGTAAATACCTATAAGGAATACATAGCTTATTTTACTACCAAAATGGGGCTAGATTTCTATGAGTATGTGATCCTTTATATTTTCTCAATAAATGTTTTTTCTTGGTTTTGAAATGAATTCTCCCTTCCACATTCCAAATTTTTAAGTCAGTTGTAGTGAAAGGCGTATAATAGGATGGACAATAAATTGTGCCACATGGGTTGGAAAGTAGCACTAACTGAAGCATTTCAGACTTTTTGGCAAGTCTTTTTCACTGGCTTTGCATCTGTTCTCTCCACAGTGCAAATCAAAACACCAGTAATCTCCATTAATGTTATCCAAATTGGTTTTTATAGTCTGTTTTTACACATTATTTTAATTAGTGTGTTGTGAAAAATAAACTTGATGTTAAACCCCCAGGGAGGATGAGAGGGTGTTTTTATTTTAAGATCCTTCAGGATCGTCAATAGACTAAAGTGCATAGTGAATCTGCAAGAGGGGGGTTTAGCATCCAATATGCCCTAGTGGTATGGGACTATGAATTTTCTTTGCTCAGAGTACTCACTAAACTCTCCTGAACTAAACTCTTGTAAGTGTAGTTTTAAAGGTGCTTTTCTCTATCAAGAGATTTAAGCGGTAATATGAGTAAGGCACTATTCTCTATCCCAGCTGAGAAAGTGCAGAACTAAGCCACTTTATTGAAAGGAGTTAAAAACAATATTCTAAATCTGAAACAGTCACCTGCCTCTGTTGATTAATATTGGGTTTAGTAGCTTCCTGGAATGTAAGAATGTTTAAATCTTATATTACCTTTAAAGTAATATTGTATCAGTCAAGATTTTGATTCAGGCAAGATAAACAGACTTTGATTACATTAAAACCAAGAGATTTGTTTTAAAATATCATTAGTTCAGTTCAGCCAGTCAGTCATGTCCGACTCTTTCTGACCCCATGGTCTGCGGCACGCCAGACTTGCCTGTGCATCACCAACTCCCGGAGTTTGTTCAAATGCATGTCTGTCGAGTTGGTGATGCCATCCAACCATCTCATCCTTTTTATTTCCCTTGTTCTCCCACCTCCAATTTTTCCCAGTATCAGGGTGTTTTTTAATAATTCGGTCTTTGCATTAGGTGGCCAAAGTATTGGAGTTTCAGCTCCAGCATCAGTCCTTCCAATGAATATTCAAGACTGATTTCCTTTAGGATGGACTGGTTGGATCTCCTTACAGTCCAAGGGACTCTCAAGAGTCTTCTCCAACACCAAAGTTCAAAAGCATCAATACTTAAGTACTCAGCTTTCTTTATGATCCAGTTCTCACATTCATACATGACTACTGAAAAAAATCATAGCTTTGACTAGACCTTTGTCAGCAAAGTGATGTCTCTGCTTTTTAACATGCTGCCTGGGTTGGTCATAGCTTTTCTTCCAAAGAGCAAGCATCTTTTAATTCCATGGCTGCAGTCACCATCTACAGCATATTTGGAGTCCCCCAAAATAAAGTCTCTCCCTGTTTCCATTTTTTCCCTATCTATTCGTCATGAAGTGATGGGACTGAGTGCCATGATCTGAGTTTTTTGAATGTTGAGTTTTAAGCCAACTTTTTCCACTCTGCTCTTTCACTTTCATCAAGAGGCTCTTTAGTTCCTCTTTGCTTTTTATCATAAGCGTGGTGTCATCTGCATATCTGAGGTTATTGATATTTCTCCCAACAATCTCTCTCCTAGAAATATCATAGCTCAGAACATTGAAGAGAATCTGGACAATAAGTTTAGTTTGCAGGCAGACACCATGTAAAACTAGGATAATTTTTTTTAAAAGTTACGGAATATCCAGCTTTTATTAGATATTATGTAGACAATACTCTGGCTTCTCTGGTGACTTAGATGGTAAAGAATCTGCCTGCAATGAGGGAAACCCAGCTTCAGCTCCTGAGTCAGGAAGATCCCCTGGAGAAGAGAATGGCGCCCCACTCCAGCATTAATGCCTGGAGAAGCCCATGGACAGAGGGGCCTAGCGGGCTGCAGTCCATGGGGTCACAAAGAGCTGGACACGGACAAGTGACTCAGCGCACAGACCCTACTCCGCCACCCGCAGTGATGCGGCAATGAGCTATTGAACGGATTCTAATCACCACAGCCTCACTTACTCCAGGTTTAACCGTTCTTGTGTGATTCTACAACTGGTAAAACCAATAAACTGAGCCTTGTATTTTCCCTTTGTGGGCAGAACTAACAGAAGAAAGAAGACCCGGTTTCCAGAGTTTCCTGGGGGTCAAGGTGAATACCTGTATCCCATGAAGACCACAGTCTTATGGGTGGATTTCCTCAAAACTTTCCATTTGAAGACTCAAATGCTAAGCAACTGAACAAATAAATGAGTCAATTTTCCTGTGGATTATTGTAATTGTATCTGAAGGATATGGGCAGACCTGACAGAGGACTTAGAATAAAAAGGGCAAGGGAAACCCACAGAGAAGCTTCACTATGAAATAATAAATATCATAAAATCACCAAATGCTTAAAGCATACATTGGAGATTTTTCTTGCAAATATTTGTGCTAGAAGTGCCATAAAAAATTAGACCATGTAATTGAGCAAGAGGCAGTTTGGAGTTACTGAGATTTGGACATGCATATTAATACAACCATTTATGGAACCAAGGCTGTGAAATATAAAACAGCTTTCAGTATATTTATCCAATCATTAATTCCCTCATTTATTTATTGACCTGGTAACCCAATTATTCAATGTGGGACTATTGTCTTGAAGATAAAAGTCTATCTTTGAGGAGTCTGAGAGAGTTGACATGAAAGCATATCATTACAGAACAAGATGACATATTAAATGTATTCAACAAACATTTATTGAACACTGATTATGTGCTATGTATCTGGGGGATACAGATATTCAATACTTTTGATGACTCTCAAAGAACTCCAGTTAATGATGAAAATAAATGCATAATAAATGCAGTAATTAAAGTTCTGTGTGATAAGTGCAATAATAGGGACATAGACAATGGTGTAACAGTCATGATTTAACGGACTCGGATGCACATTAGAGCAAGTGAGTGGCAATTATTAAGTGCACTGGATGAAAATAGTAATACTATTTTCTAATTTGTCAGGTGAAAAAAATTGCTGATTCTAATTTTCCTCTCAAAGCAAATTGTCCCTTTACTGAAAAGTATTTCTGGCTTCATTCCCTGTATTGTGAAACACTTTACCATTAAACAGACTTTAGTCAGCAACCTGAGATAATTCCAAGTTACGATGGGAGAAGGAATTTCATTTGAGATTTGCCATTTATATCTGCACGGAATAGAAGAGGTGTCAATGAGTGTATTTAGGAGAAAAATATGCTATGTTATATTATCCTTATTATTTATATTAGCAACTTTAGACATTAAAGTCTAATTATGTTCCAGTATCAATTAGCTTATCTTCTTACATACATGGATTCATTTGTTTATTCAAATAAATACTTCAAGAACAGCAACACTGTGCCAGACCTATACTGGGTACCTATATCGTGAAGAATAATTTGACACAGATGTAGTTCTGAGGCTCTAAGAAAAATTTCAGTTAGTAGCTAAGTTGTATTCAACTCTATGTGACCCTGTGGACTGCAGCAGGCCAGGCTCCTCTGCTCCATTATATTCTAGAGTTTGCTCAAACTCATATCCATTGAGTCCATGATGTTATGTACCTATCTCATCCTTCGCCACCTACCTCTCCTTCTGCTTCAGTCTTTTCTAGCATCTGGGTCTTTTTCAATGAGTTGGCTCTTTGCATCCGGTGGCCAAAGTATTGGAGCTTCAGTTTTAGCAAAGTCCTTCCAATGAATATTTAGGGTTGATTTCCTTTAGGATTGACTGGTTTAACCTCCTTGCAGTCCAAGGGACTCTCAAGAGTCTTCTCCAACACCAACCTTCAAAAGCATCAGTTGTTCAGCACTCAGCCTTCTTTATGGCACAACTCTCACATTAGTACATGATTACTGGAGGCACCATAGCTTTGACTATATGGACCTTTGAATGCAAAGTGATGTCTTTACTTTTTAAGATGTTGTCTAGGTTTGCCATAACTTTCCTTCCAAGGAGTAAGTGTCTTTTAATTTTATGGCTCCAGTTACCGTCAGTAGTAATTTTGGAGACAAAGAAAATAAAATCTCACTGCTTCCACATTTTCACCTTCTATTTTCCTTGAAGTGATGGGGCTAGATGCCATGATCTTAGTTTGTTTAAGAAACTTTTTCACTCTCCTCTTTGACCCTCATCAAGAGGCTCTTTAGTTCCTCTTCACTTTCTACCTTTAAAGAGGTATCATCTGCATAGCTAAGAAAATTACTGAAATATTATTAGGTGATTAAGTACAGGAACAATTATTCATTCTAAAAATGTGCAGAGGAGGGTACAATATTGCCTGGAAGATCAGAGGAGACCACATTTCATCTGTGGGTTCACAGCAGCAGAGCAATGCCAATAGTGACTTCTTATGGGAGAAATCAGGAAAGAAAGAAGATGTTAAGGAACTGTATGAAGGGACAGTGTGTGAGGAGCTTGCTGTGTGCTTCTGCTAATGAATCACTGACCTGCTGGAAAATGCTTTAAAAAACTAGCAAACAAAACAAAACAACTATTTAATGTCTGGGAATTTATGGAAAAACATATATTTAAGAAAATGTATTAAATCTCAGTAAGAGAACAGTGAGTCTGTTGGGTGATGACTGCTATTTCCTCCCAGTTCAGCATCAAGAGAGCTCTATTTTGGATGAGCTTGGCCAGGAACATGGGTTCCCATTCACATCCGCTGCCTGCCTAAGATGATAGCTTCACCTAGTGAGGACAGGCCACTTGTATCTCTCATCTTCTGCTCAGGTCTGTCTTGTGACTCCTTCATTATTTCAGAGAAATGTGGCCATGAAGAATGGGGTTTCCTAAGTATTCTGAACATGGCAGTATTCCTTAAGTTGATTAAAGTGTTAAACATAATCCTTATCAAAATCCCAGCTTCCTCCTTTACATAAATTGTCAAACCGATCCTAAAACTCATGTGGAAATTCAAAAGATGCATCAGAGCCAATATAATCACGAAAGGGAAAACCAAGGTTGGAAGATTCACAATAACGAATTTCTTTTTTTCCCCTGCTTTATCAAGGCATAATTGGCAAAGCTGCAATATATTCTAAAAGTACAATGTGATGATTTGATATACCTGCTTATTATGAAAGGAATTTTACAAACATTTAATCAGCATACCTATCATCTCACAGAGTTACTCTTTTCCTCTTTTCTTTCCTTTATTCATTTCTATTTCTCCTCTGTGAGAATACTTAATATCTACTCTTTTAGCAAGTTTCAATTACACAATGCAGAATTATTAACTATATTCATTATGCTATGTATTAGATCCTCAGAACTTATTCACCATAACTCTGAAGACTGCACCTTTTTTTCCAAGCTCTCCTCATTTCTCCCAGCACATAAGCCTTGGTAACCATCAATCTACTCTCTGTTTCTATGATTTTGACTTTCTTTCTTATCTTTTTTTTAACTTTTTTTTTCCATTTATTTTTATTAGTTGGAGGCTAATTACATTACAATATTGTAGTGATTTTTGCCGTACATTGACATGAATCAGCCATGGATTTACATCTATTTCCCATCCCAATTCCCCCCTCCTGCCTCCCTCCCCACCCCATCCCACTGGGTCTTCCCAGTGCACCAGCCCCAAGCACTTGTCTCATGATTTTGACTTTTAAAAAATATGCATATCTCACATATAAGTGAAACATGTAATATTTGCCTTATTTCATTATATGTTATCCAAGTTGATCCATGTCACAAATGCAGAATCTCCTTCTTTTTTTAAGGCTAAATCATATTCTAACATATTACATTTCTTATTTCAAAACCACCTACAAAGTTGCAGTATTCAAAATACTATGGCATGTGTGTGTATGTCTGTTGCTCAGTCATGTCCAACTTTTTGCAACCCCATGGACTATAGCCCACCAGGCTCCTCTGTTCATAGATTTCTCCAGGCAAGAATACTGGAGTGGATAACTATATCCTTCTCCAGGAGATCTTCCAGACCCTAGGATTGAACCCAGGTCTCCTGCATTGCAGGTGGATTCTTTACTGACTGAGCCACAGGGAAGCCTAAATACTGTGGTACTGGCATGTAAATAGGCATATAGATCAGGGAATAGAGCATAAAGACCAGAAACAAACCAATTCATTTATGGTCAACTGATTTTTGACAATCATGCCGAAGCCGCCATTCACTTGGAATATGAGTATTCTTCACAGCAAATGGTTCTGGGCCACCTGGATACCCAAATGCAAGAGAATTAAGTTGGTCTCATTCCTCAACTCATGAAGAAAAATTGACTCAAAATAAATCAGAGACCAAAATATAAAAGCTAAAATAAAAGAAATCTTAAAAAATAGAAGTACATTTTCACAACATTGGTTGGGCTTTATCTATTTATTCTGATAGGACACCAAAATAAAAAAGCAACAAAAGAAAAAAGGAATTAATTGGAATGCAAAAAGACAAACCACAGATTTGCAGAAAACATTTTAATATCATCCATCTGATAAGGGAACTCTGAGTACATACTAAAAACCTGAAAGTTTAAGTGGGTGAATTATGTGGCAAATGAACTATAGCCTAATAAAACAGTATTTCAAAAAAGGAACCAGTTCCTATGCCTTATAACTTATGTTAAACACTTTACTCTGTGTCTGCATACACCGCCTAAATTTACTGTGCTTTCTGAGACGCGCAGAGATGTTGGGGCTCATTAGCAACTGCAACCTAGGTCTTCACGACTTTTGTCCTCTCTTGCTCAAGTAGGGCCATGCAACTCCAGTCCCCTTCCGGTAGTATTTCCGGTTCCTTCCGCAGGGGCGCTAATGGAGTTCTCCTTGCAGGCATCCTCGCTGCAGCGCCCGGAGCGTGGCATTTCTCGTTCACCGCGGCCCCTCCCAGAGCTCCGGTTACTGCAGTCTGCTGCCGGCCGCACTCCTCAGCTTGAGGGCAGCCGCTGCTGGTACCCTGGCTGCCACGGCCTCTGAAGTTCTTCTGATGCTCTCCTTGTCTTTCCCGCCCTGCCGGGTGCCACGAACCATGCTTGTGGTCACTTCTGGGCCACTGGCACCTCCTTAGGCTCCCTTGGCACAGGCGAATTCTAAGCCCCATCGTGGTATGTTGTTCCACAAAGTGAGCACTGAGGTTTAAAACAAAAACTAGAGAAAGACTTTCTCCCTTTCAAATTCTATTAACATTCCATTTGAAGAATTATCAGTGTAAGAGCTCTAAATGTTTACAGCCACCCTCTTCCCACGCATATCCAGAGGGCTGGGCAGAGCAAGTAACCTCTACCACCCTGCAGAACTCACAGTCCTCCTAACAAGGCCATCGTTATTGTTATGCATTATTCCAAAGATTCACTTTGTCTTGATCCTTCTTTTAGTAGCTGCCTCTTTCTTTTCATTCGAGCTCTCTTGTTAAAGCCAGCATCCAGGCTTTGTTTACCTCATTAGTTTATATTCATCCCACGGCTGAGTTGCAACGGTAAATATGATTTGAGTTTTCCAAAAGGCTACTCAGTCCTCCTGCAGATACATCCTTACCTCTCCTCTCCCGTATCTTTGTTAGGCGCCCCTGTCTTAGCATGGGCCGCAGCACAGTGTGACTTTTAATCTACTTCCATGTCTTAGTCTTTGGTAACTCTCTGCAGATCCTAAGGGCAGGAGCAATGCATTGTTCAACTTCTGTTCTTAGCACCAACATCTATCCTTGTGTTAGAAATCGAGCAAACACTGCATACATGTCCTGAATTAATGAATTAACTCACACTCCATCTATTTGTTTTCTTTCCAGTCTTGCTTATTATGATCCTTGAACTAAAGATATGGTATTCATCACATTGTGCCAACAAACTAAAAGAGTTGGGTCCATTCTATTGACAAAAATTTATTAAAAATTTGCTGAATTGTGTGGCATTCACAAATGTGTGGGAATGATCCATACAACTATTGATAATGATTGTCAATGCAGTATTAATTGATTATAATACCAGCCCTCTAAACCATTGTTACAGGTCCTATCACATGTCAGGCAACCTTGTGCTTTTTAAATGAATAGGAAAAAGATAGCATTTGATTACTCCGAGAGTAGACTTCCCACCAAAGGCATTTAGATATAAGCTGGAATGAAATAGACAGATGCATTTCATTTACAGTGTGAGTTAAAACGTCTGTTTGATATTCACTCCTTTGTGTGGAGAAAGCCTTTCCACTTTTCTGAATTCCAGTAATTGTCTTATTTGTAGTCCCTTGATGCAAACCTTTGCCTCCTGCCAACTGCTTGGCGAACGTGGTCTCAATGCTAAGGAAGGGAGAGGTTCCCAGAGAGCAAAAGATATATATTGAAATCAAACACTCTTCCAAAACTATTGTTTTCAGATATCCACTAAATCATCCTTTTGGTGACCCTTTCTTCTCGGTGGATTTCAAAACATTTAGTGAAAGAATAACTAAAATAAAAACTCATTATTCACAGATGCTCTGCACACCTAAAGGGTAAAGTTAGTTTTCCTTGTGTGTGTTATTTATATCAGCGATGCAGTACTCCCCCCCACCCCTTTCTGGATCCACTTTGATTTCTCCTGCTTAGCTATGGTATAGCAATTGAATTTAAATATCAGAGAATCACTGCCTCTGAGGTGCCTAAACTTAGGGTCAAAATAAAAGATTAGAAAACAGGATGGGGACATCAAGCCTGCTTCTGGATCTTAGAATAGATATCTTTATCTTATAATATAGTATCTTTATCTTATAATATAGTATCTCTATCATAGAATGGAGACATAAACATTCCTTCTCTATCTTAGGATAAAACCAAGTCCAATAAATTCTTAGATTTATGGGACATAGTTTAAAACCTCTGTCTCTTGATTACTCCCTCTATGACCTTGGCAAACTTACTTGGTCTCTCTATTCTATGGTTTTCTAGTCTGTGAGAAAGAAAAAGGAAATGAGTTTTAGGTATAATACCTACGTTACAGTCTTATTGTAAGAATTGATTTGGGGGACCACTTCAGTGGCCCAGTGGTTAAGGATCCACCTTCCAATGCAGGGTATGCTGGTTTGACCCCTGGCCCGTGAACCACTATCCCCCATGACATAGGACCACTAAACCCATGTGCTTAAAAGAAACATCCCACATGCTGCAAAGAAGATTCTATGTGCTGCACTAAGACCCTAGGTAGCCAAAAAATAAATAAATATTGTTAAAAATAGAATTAACTTGGAAGTGACACCAGCAAGATGGCAGACTAGAAAACTCCACTCTCTCATTCCCCAGTGGAAACATTAAATACACAACTATATGCTGGCTAAAATAACTTCACTGAAGTTTGGAAATCAGTCAACTACCTCCAGCAATCAAGTGAAAAACCAACCAAGAAAAAAATTCAAACAGTAAATTTCTTTATTTTTTCAACTGCTTTTGTCTACACCTTATCCAGCGTGATGTGTCTTAGTTTGACAGAAGGAGGAAAACACAGCACCACTTGGATCTCACACTTGTAACAATCGTGAGAAGCAGCAGGCAAGGTTAATGGACACCATGAGCAAACTTAGAGACCTGCTTGTGCCTGGGTCACGTGGCTACTGGTTAGGACAGAAGAGCACATTGCAGGCCCAGAGGAGAAGCAGAAGGAGAGTCTCAGCGAAAATGAGACATTAAAGCAAAAAACTGTGTGTAGGGTGAATCAGGGAGGTGGTGAGGGACAGAGTGGCCTGGTGTGCTGCAGGCCATGGGGTTGCGAAGAGTCAGACACGACTAGGTGACTGAGACACGACTAGGTGACTGAACAATAACAACAGGGTGAAACAGAAAACAAAATGCAGAAGCATGTGCCTGCATGCTCACACACACATACACATACACACACACACATAGACATACACACACATACACATGCACACACACACACACACATACACATGCACATACACACATACACACATACACATATACATACACACACATACACATGCACACACACACAGACATACACACACATACACATACACATGCACATACACACACACATACACATGCACATACACACATACACACAGACATACACACATACACATGCACACACACACACATACACATGCACATACACACATACACACACATACGCACACACATATACATACACACACATACACATGCACATACACACATACACACACATACACATACACACATACACACACATACGCATATACATACACACACATACACATACACATGCACACACACACATACATACACACATACACATACACATACACATAGGCACATACACATACACACATACACATACACACACAAACACATACACACACAGACATACACACACATACACATACACATGCACACACACATACACATGCACACACACATACACATGCACACACACACATACACACGTGGACACACACACACATACACATGCACATACACACATGCACACACATACACATACAAACATGCACACACATACACATACACACATATACACATACATATACATACACATACACACATGCACATACACACACATGCACATACACACATACACATACACACGTGCACATACACACACATACACATGCACATACACACATGCACATACATACACATACACACATATACACATACATATACATACACATACACACATGCACATACACACATACACATATACACATGCACATACACATACACACATATACATGCACATACACACATCCACACACATACACACATCCACACACATGCATACACACACGGACATACACACACACACATACACACATACACACACATGCACACACATCCACACACATGCACACACACATACAATGGCCCACTCCCCAGAATGCTGACAAGACCTGAAACCTTCACAATGGGCTGGTTTGAACGCTCAGAACATGCCCTAGTGAAGGTCTTCCATTCATGGCACTAAGGAGATGGACAAATCACTAGAATCTCACAACCTAACAACATCGAATCGTGAATAAAGAGAACATTTGAATAGAAATGCAGCTGTTAAGGAGATTGAATCAAGACTCAAAATATCTCCTAAAAAGAAAAGCCCAGGACAAGATTGCTTTATGGGTTAATTCAACCAAACATTTAATAGACTTAGTGTCAGTCCTTTTCAGTATCTCCCAAAAGGTTGAAGAGGAAAGAAAACTCATTCTGAAGCCAGCATTATCTCAGTACCGAAAGTGAACAAAGACACTGCTCAGTAAGAAAATTTAGACTAACATCCTTGATGAATATTGATGCAAAAATCCTCAATGAAACCAAAGCAGTAAACCAAATTCAGTAATTCAACAACATTAAATGATTACATACCATGACTATATGAGAATTATGCCTAAAATTCAAGGATAATTCCATATTTGAAAATCAATCATTGTAACATGTGAACAGAATGAAGGAAAGCACACATACTCCATTGATGCAGGAAAAGAGTTTGAAAAAATTCAACACCCTTTCATGATGTAACCACTTAATAAACTAAGAAAACAAAAATCACCTCAACATACAAGAGCACATATATGAAAATTCCACAGACAGCATCATTCTCAGTGGTGAAAAGCAAAGCTTTTCCCCTAGGATCAGGAGCTGGATGAGGATATTGCTTTTATCACTCCTATTCAAAACAGTCCCAGTCAAAACAGTTAGGTAAGGGCAGAAACACATAAACATTGAAATGCAAAAAGTAAAAATCATTGCAATTCACAGACAACATGATCTATTTTGAGATTCATGGGTGGTACTTTCCTGGCCCATCTTGATAAAAGCAGTCAGTTTTCTAGGAAAGTTTATAATAAACAATTCACAGTGGTAAAGAATTTGCCTGCCGATGCAGGAGACATAAGATGTGGGTTCAGTCTGTGAGTGGGGAAGATTTCCTGGAGCAGGAAATGGCAACCTACTCCAGAAGTCTCACCTAGAAAATACCCACGCACAGGGCAGTCTGGTGAGCCAAATCCATGGAGTCACAACGATTAGGTCATGACTGAGTGACTGAGCGCACACACACACGATCCTAAATGGAGAAAATCTAGAGATTCTACAAGAAGTGTTAGAATAGATAAACTGATTCAGTTAAGTTTTGGGATACAATTTTAACACAGAGAAATCAGTATGTTTTTATATACCAAAATAAATAACCTGTAAGGAAATTAATAATACAATTTTATTTTTAATATAGTCAAATATAAAAAAAAATAACTATTAGGAATAAACTTAACTAATGAAGTGGAAGACTTGTGCACTGAAAACTAAAAAAATGTTCCTGAATGAAATTAAAGAAGACACAAATAAATAAGAAAGCATCTGTATTCACGAACTGGAAGACTTAGCATTGCTAAAGATATCAATGAAAGGCAATGTGGTCTACAGATTTAATATAATTGCTATTAAAAAAAAAAAAACACTAATCTTTTTTGTCAGACTAGAAAATTTCAATCCTAAAATTTATGTGGAATTTCAATGAACCCTGAGTTGTCAAAATAATAATAGAAAAGAAGAACAAAGTAAGATGTCTCACACTTTCTTATTTGAATTCTTACTGCAAAGCAGTAGTAATCAAAACTGTCTGATACTGACAGAAAGACAAACATACGGACCAGTGGAATACAGTTCAGTTCAGTTCAGCCTCTCAGTCCTCTCTGACTCTTTGCAACCACATGGACTGCAGTACGCAAGGCTTCCCTGTCTTTCATCAACTCCTGGAGCTTACTCAAGCTAATATCCATCGAGTCGGTGATGCCATCCAACCATATCATCCACTGTTGTCCCCTTCTCCTCCTGCCTTCAATCTTTCCCAGAATCAGGGTATTTCCAATGAGCCAGCTCTTCACATCAGGTGGTCAAAGTATTGGAGCTTCAGCTTCAACATCAGGCCTTGCAATGAATATTCAGGACTGATTTCCTTTAGGATGGACTGATTGGATCTCCTTGCAGTCCAAGGGACTCTCAAGAGTCTTCTCCAACACTACAGTCAAAAGCATCAATTCTTCAGTGCTCAGCTTTCTTTATAGTCCATCTCTCACATCCATAATGACTACTGAAAAAACAACAGGTTTGACTAGAAGGACCTTTGTTGGCAAAATAATGTCTCTGCTTTTTAATATGCTGTCTAGGTTGGTCATAACTTTTCTTCCCAGGAGCAAGTGCCTTTTAATTTCATGGCTGCAGTCACCATCTGCAGTGATTTTGGAGCCCCAAAAGATAAAGTTTGTCACTATATTCATTTTTTCCCCATCTATTTGCTCATGAAGTGATAGGACCAGAATGCCATGTTCCTAGTTTTCTGAATGTTGAGTTTTAAGTCAACTTTTTCACTCTCTTCTTTCACTTTCACCAAGAGGCTCTTTAGTTCTTCTTCGCTTTCTGCCAAATGGGTGGTGTCATCTTGATATCTGAGGTTATTGATATTCCTCCTAGCAATATTGAATCCAGCTTGTACTTCATTCAGCCCAGCATTGCTTATGATCTACTCTGCATATAAGTTAAATAAACAGGATAACAATGTATAGCCCGATGTCCTCCTTTCCCAATTTAGAACCAGTCTGTTGTTCCATATCTAGTTCTAACTCTTGCTTCTTGACTGGCATACAGATTTCTCAGGAGGCAGGTCAGGTGGTCTGGTATTCCCACCTCTTGAAGATTTTCCCACAATTTGTTGCGATCCACATGGTTAATTTGGCATAGTCAATAAGGCAGAAGTAGATGTTTTTCTGGAACTGTCTTGCTTTTTTGATGATCCAACCAGCAATTTGATCTCTGGTTTCTCTGCCTTTTCTAAATCCAATTTGAACATCTGAAAGTTCAGGGTTCATGTACTGTTGAAGCCTTACTTAGAGAATTCTGAGCATTACTTTGCTAGAGTGTGAGAAGAGTGCAATTGTGGTGTAGTTTGAGCATTCTTTGGCATTGCCTTTCTTTGAGATTGGAATGAAAATTGACCTATTACAGTTCTGTGGCCACTGCTGAGTTTTCAAAATTTGCAGGCAGATTGAGGGCAGCACTTTCACAGCATCATCTTTTAGGATTTGAAATAGCTCAATTGGAATTCCATCACCTCCACTAGCTTTGTTTGTAGTGATGCTTCCTAAGGTCCACTTGACTTTGCATTCCAGAATATCTGGCTCCAGGTGAGTGATCACACCATCGTGGTTATCTGGGTCATGAAGATCTTTTTTACATACTTCTGTGTATGCTTGCCAACTCTTTTTAATATATTCTGCTTCTGTTAGGTCCATAACATTTCTGCCCTTTATTGTGCCAATCTTTGTAAGAAATGTTCCCTTGGTACCTCTAATTTTCTTGAAGAGATCTATAGTCTTTCCCATTCTATTGTTTCCATCTATTTCTTTGCATTGATCACTGAGGAAGGCTTTCTTATCTCTTCTTACTATTCTTTGGAACTCTGGAACTCTGCATTCGAATGGGTATATCTTTCTTTTTCTCCTTTGCCTTTCACGTCTTTTCTTCTCTCAACTCTTTGTAAGGCCTCCTCAGACAACCATTTTGCCTTTTTGCCTTTCTTTTTCTTGAGGATGGTCTTGATCACTGCCTCCTGTACAATGTCACAAACCTCTGCCCATAGTTCTTCAGGCTCTCTGTCTATTAGATTTAATCCCCCGAATCTATTTGTCACTTCCACTGTATAATCATAAGGGATTTGATTTAGTTCATACCTGAATGGTCTAGTGGTTTTCCCTATTTTCTTCAATTTAAGTCTGAATTTCAAAACACAGAAATAAAACCTTGAACATATGGTCAAATCAACCAATACAAGACTATTCAATAGATAAAAAGATATTCATGTCATTATTATAAATTCTTACAAAAATATAAGGAAAAAACAATTATTTTTCAAGCTTTTAACATGACTTCAAAGTACAGGCAGCAATATAACTAGATAAATTGGAGCACAGTAGTATTGAAATCTTTTGTACATCAAAGGACACTGTCAACACAATGAAAGATCAACCCAGGAACACTTACAAATTATATATTTGATTAGTGGTTAAATCTAGAATATTTAAGGAATTACAACTGAAAAACAAACAAAATATCCAATTAAAAAGTAGACCAAAAACTTGAGTAGACATTTGTCTAAGGAGATATAGAAATGACCAATAAATATATGCTGAAATGCTCAATATCATTAACCACTAGGTAAGTAAAAATAAAAATCACAATGAGATAAACTAATATCAAAACAGAATGTGACAAGTTTTTGTGAGGATGTAGAGAAATTATAATGCTTATTAACTCCTGTAGGAAATGTGAAATGGTGCAGGAACAACAAGATACTTGTTACTCAAACAGGTAAACATTCAATTGCCATAAATAGCAATAGACTTATGAGAAATTCTGCTTTTGGTTATGTACTCAAAATATTTGAAAGAAGGTTTGAGAAGATAAATATACACTTAACTCCATAGTGACACTGTCCACAACATTCAAAAGATTGAAGCAACCCAAATGCCTATCAATAGATGAATGAATAAACACAATGTGATAAATATTTGCAATTAAATATTATTCAGCCTTAAAATGAAATTCTAACACATGCTACATCATGGATAAATCCTGAAAACATTATGTTAAGTGAAGTCAGTCAGAAAAGGAAAAACAGTGTGTGATTTTACTTGTGATGGACCTAATAGAAAATATAGAAAATATAATGGTGATTCCCAGGGGCTTCTTGGGGATAGCAGTAAATGGAGAGTTTTTTTTAATTTTTTAAATTATTTTTTAAGTTTCAGTTTGGGAAAATGCAAAACTTTCTGAAGATGTATGCCTGTGAAGGTTGCACAATAGTGCGAATTAATATTATTGAATTTTTCACTTAAAATGATTAAAATACTACAAAAGGAATTCAATTAGCTACATATGAGGAAAGAAGCTGAAATACAGAAACTGCCTTATTTAGCATTTATCATTCTTCTTTGAACTCTAAAATTTCTAAATAAATATGAAAATTGTGATCCAACAAAAATAAGAAAATGAGCAAAGTCATGACCATACAATTGCAAAAAGTAAGTCAAAAAAGGGGAATTAAGAAAAAAGGATTTTATAAAAGGAAAGAAGGAAAGGAAGGATGGAGGGAAATGGATAGCAGGCACTGGGAAGTGTGAGGGGAAGCAAAACAAAATAAAGCAGAATAAATTGTAGTAGGATAATAATGAAATGAGGTGAGAGTTAGTCTGGAACCAGGTCAGGTTAAGGAGTTTAGAGAAGCATTTAAATAAGCAATATCTATTGAATAGAATTTTGGAAGGAGTAAGTGTTCATCAAGGTTATCCTTTTAGAAATGTTCTGTAGGTTTTAAAGACAAAAGGGTGGGGATATATCAGCCCTCAATAAACTTTATATTAGGCTTTCTCTGGAGAAGCAGAGTAAGTAGGAAGTAAGAAAGTGAATAAATCAAGGATAAATTGTTTTTTCTTTAAGAGTTTGGTAAGAATGAAGCAGAATAAAAACTGAGATGGATGTAACCAGTTTCATTGATAACAGTATTTCTTACTTCTCAATACATAATTATGTCACAAGTTTTGAATAAAGAAAGATTACAAAAAATAATATATGTATTTTCAGAGTAAAGTATTTAATAGTCTGTGCTCGACTCTCCAACCCTCTCTGCAAACTTATAATAAATCATGACCATTGTATTAAGAAAACAATGCAATCAAATGGTGTTACCTTTGTCCACCTGTATCTCTAAGAGCTTTCGGTGAGCAGAGCCCCCCTTACCAACCCTCCTAGAACATCTTGCATAATAGGAATAATCCTTTGATTTTGTAAACTCACTAAAATCTGGAGGTTTTGTTTTACTACAGTATACCTTAGACTAACCTGAATAATACATTATGCACCCTCATCTTTTCATCATCAAAGGAAAATTTCACTGTGGTGCCCAGTCTGAGGTGAAGATTCTTTTTAGATGGATAATTTGTACTGTGCAATAAATTTCCTTTTCAAGTTTAGAGAAAGAAATGAAGGAATGGAACCACCGACAGATCCATGGAGATGCAGCTAATGGCTACTATAGAGCCCTTGAATTTGCAAAATGCCTCCTGTGAAATGTTCAGTTTTAACTCTTTACATTCACAGAGATAACTTACTTTGTTGGTTTGTTTTGTAACCATTATTGGATTTCCACCCTAGAAATGCAGTTCCTTCTATCAAAAGTAGAAGTAAAAGAAGAAATGTCACATATACCTGGTGAGAGGGGGGAAGGAGGAGTGATAAACATTGCCAGTTGTATTTATAACCTTATATAAAGCACAAAATTTGGAAGATAATCTGCACATGACAATCATGTAGAATAACAGCCTCTCCCATTCAAATTTTACTCTTTCCTTTCTCTTTTATGAAGTCCAGATGTGATGTTTAAGTGAGGAAGCACCCAGTGGTGATCAGTGGAGAGATTTTCATGTAAGCACAGCAAATCAGGAAAATAGCAACAGCCTGAGTCCTTTAAGACATCACTGCCATGTCCACACTTCAGCCCTGACTTGTCTACACCCAGGTTTCTAAATAGTGATAGCAAATCAACCCATACTTGTTTAAGTCACTTGGGATTATATTTTTTGTGATCTGCAAACAGTATCCTAACTGACCAAAACATACCATTTAAGAGACACTATTTTAAGCTCTTTTTTTTTTTTTTTTTTTTAATTTTTATTCCTTTTATTCAGGCCACCTCCTTGGCCCGAAAGAATACTTGACAGTGAGAAAATGCAAAGTACAAAGCAAAATGCCAAGAACTGCAGGTGTGGGAGGCTGAATGCTGAAGGTGGAAGATCAGTATTGTGAGAAGCCGGGATGGGTGTAACACGTTAGTACCAGAGGTTACTTCCACTTTCACTACCAGGAGTGAGGAGAAGTAGACATACTTTTCACTTTTAAGCTTTAAGTCACCTAAGAGATAGGGTTATTCTCTATTATATAGATGAGGAAACTGAGGCTCGGGGTACAAACAGCTCACCAGATCCATCAGCTCAGTTCTATTACTCATTCTTCCCCTTGCATCTCTCCCCAAGGAATCTAATTCCCAGATTTCCGTCTTCTCTTCCGGCAATGGGCATCCTGCTCTACAAGTCATGAATATGCTGCCACACGGTGCATTCCTTCTGCTGAATTACTACCTGTGTGATTTGGAGAAAGTGAGTGAATGCCTCCAAGCCTTTGATTCCTTGCAGAGTTGTAACAAGGATTCAATAGGTCCTGACGGTTATAGGTTCTGACACTTCACAAGAGCGAATACACATAGAGCACCCTTGCCTACGTGCCAGGCACTGCTTTCATCACCTTTCACAGACTGACTCACGGAATCCTCACATTAACTCTGTGGTGCAAGCAGTTTTTGTTGTTGCTGTTGCTTTGTTAATTTTTTTTAAAAATGGTATATAGTTGCCTTACAATATTTCTGTAAAATTACAATATTGTGTTCATTTCTGCTGTACAGCAAAGAGAATCAGCTACATGTATATATGTGTCCCCTAACTCTTAGGCCTCTCTTCCATCCCCCATCCCACCCAGCTAAGCCATCAAGGTTTAGAGACATAAAACAGACATCGGTAGAACCTCTGTGGCTTGCCTGGGGTTGTCCTGGCAGACATGGAGCCAGGCATCGTGGCGTTGTAGCACCAGAGTTCCCGATCGCCCCTCTATGCCACATGGGTAAGTCTATTCCCACAGCCTCATCCTAATGAACGTCCACACACTAAGAGATCACATCACCCTGTAATTCCAGTGGAACGGTCCCGCGTGTCTCACTCCCCACTCAGTGTGTGCATCATCACGGTCCCAGGCATTTCTACAAGGCTTGTCTAAGCATTGCTTTGCTGCCCAGCTGTAAAGAGCGTTTCTCTCTCTCAACACCCAAACTAACGATGTTCCTAGTCACACCCCTGATTATACATACCAAGTCAAATGTCTAATTAGGTACTTCCAGCAAAGCATCTTATTAGAGCCCCAACAAGGCATTTCATTATGGCTCCCCAGCCAAGCGTTTCATTGCAAAGTCTGAACACATCTGATTTCCTACAGAGCCACCCATCTCATTACACTGTGCAGAGAAACGCATATGAACCCAGGGCTTTGGACATTCACATCATTAAACCCATTCTATCGTATCCCATCTCACATCAATTCTTGACAACACATTCATGAAAATTTCAGAGATCAAGTCTTGTCCAGTGTCAGGATGGTTGGAGAATAAAATTAAAACAGCAGTCAGAAAGCATGCATTTATATCCAAGCTACCAAGTCAGCAATGCTATATCCATAGATAATAGTTAGGGCTGTTAAACATAGATAATCTGTACATTTTTTTCTTATTTTTTTCCCCTGAAGAGACACAAACAAGTAACATATTCACTTAGCTGAAAAACAGAATAGGCAGACAAAGAAAAAAAAAGTCATCTATAACACCATCTATCTAATATAAAGTCAGATTATATATATTTTAGCTATATATGATAATATATATATGGTAGGCAGAATTATGGCTCCTAAGAAGATTCTAATCCCTGTGAAAAAATATGTTGCTCAATGGCAAAAGGTACATTGCAAGTGGAACTAATAATGCTAATCAGTTGACTTTAAGATAGGAAGATTATCCTGCATCATCTGGGTGAGCTTAATTCAGTTCACATAAGCAGCAGCAGAAGGAAAAATGGTGAATTCAGAGATGAAAAGAGTGAATAGAATTCAACTGGCTATTTCTGGCTTACAGATTGAACCATGTAGCAAGAAAATGGAGAACTCAGTCCTACAACCATAAACAACTGAATTCTGTCAATAATATAGATGAGTTTGGAACCTTCAAAAAGTTTTGTAGAACCTTCAAAAAGAAATGCACTCATGCTAAACTTTGACTTTAGACTTGTAAGACCTGAAGCAGAGAATCATATCACCTATGGTAGACTTCTGATCCACAGAACTATGTTATAGTAAGCAGGTATTTTAATCTGATAAACTGTGATATATTATGCATCCAAAGAAAACTAATATAATGTACATACATTTATAAAATTAGATTATATCATACATCATATTTTGAAGCTCATTTATGTAAGAAGGCATTGAAAATACTTTGCATATCAAAAATTCATGTTGATTGTATCGAGAATGAATAAACAAGTTTCTACTCTATAGCAATGGGAACTAATTCAGTATCCTGTGATAAACCATAATGGAAAAGAATATGAAAAAGAATGTATCATTTTGCTGTACCATAGAAATTAGCACAACACTATACATCAAAAATATTTTGATAAAATAAATTTCAAAAATGTATGTTGGCAAAATATGTCTGCATATTCCCTTTATTATCTAGATCATAATTTGTATAAATTATCATCTACTTATAGACATATAGTTGATTGCTATTTTTGATATTAATAAATAATGTTATGATGAAATGACTATTTTTGTACATGTGTCTTTTTAAAACAAATGGGTGAATATAAATGGAATCACTTTTAAAATTTTGTGTGAATATATAAATACAAAATACAACTAACAGAAGCAACCATATATCTGCAGTATAAAGTCCATGGTTTGTATATGTTACAAATCCAAGTTCTTGAATCTTGTTATACCGCCAGGTGCATTTTTTGCAGAATCCATTTCTTTCCTTTATTCTAATTCCTGAGTGCATAACACTTTGTATTTAATAATTGGTGTTTTCAGTGGGTTACATGCTCTAAGTAATTTAAATAATGAGTTAAAACAAAGCATGCTTATGAAGCTAATAATGTGGTGTTAGGTTGACAGGAGAAGAATCACCAGTGTTTATATGGGAGCGAGAGCTGTATCACCACCAAGAGACAGAGTGCTGTCAAGTACCTGCCCAAATCAAGCAGGGGAAACAGACAAAGATCAGATACTAAAAACTCATGAATGTATTGTCATTAACATGATTCAGAAAGAAGACTGCATATCTGTTTACGAGTACAATTTTTTTCTAGAAGATGTACATTTATGAAACTCGAAACAAAAATGGAATTTAAATACATATATGAGTCTAGAAGGAAAGCCCAAACTGGACAGTAATGAGTATTTTGTTGTTGTTGTTATTAGAGGAAATCTGCCTTATTTTTTTTCTTGGGGGGGGGTTATGTTGAGGGAAAATGGTCTAAAAATGCAATATACTAGGATTATTCCTAGTAGCAAAATAAATCTAGTATGAAAAGGACAATATTTTCCAGACACAAATCAGCATCTTATCTAATGAGAAAGCAATAAGAATTTCGGCAGAAACCATTTAAGATTAGTCACTGCCTCCAATAGTAGGTAATATTTTGCTGGAAATATGTTATATTGAAATTGTTAGAAACAATGCAATTATATAAATTACAACTAAAAAATATATAATTTGATTTACGAATAGTTTGAATATCCCTCACTTTTCAAAAATTCAGTTTACAATGCTTCACTCTTATGAAACACTTGCGTAAGTACCTGTTTTCTTTAACTGAAAGAAATCCAAAGAAGATTTTTGCTTTCAGGGAAGAGGTTTAAGAGGGAAAAGAACGTTCAAGGGCTGCTTGGCAGAGAGCAGTCCCAGAGGCAGCTTGCACCCCGAGCAGCGTGAGCGGCGCCGGTCTCGCTCGCTGGAACCGACTGGGCATCTCCCCAAGCGGCGGCGCCGATGGGTTTCCTCTGCAGCGTCTGTGCACTATCTCATCGTGTTTGGGGCGTCCATCAGCAAGATGTGTCCTGAGGCAATTGCTTCTTTGCTTTATGTTATTTTGGATGACGAAATTTTTCTTGGGAGCACTCTATTTTCAGGAACTCAATGGAAACGAGCCTGAGCAAACTCCGGGAGACAGTGAATTACAGGGAAGCCTGGCATGCTGGCTCCATGGGATCACAACGTGTTGGACACAACTGAACGACTGAACATCAACAATTTTCAGGAAGTGGGGAAACTTATACATCTTGAAAACTAAAAGAATCAGTGAAAAATTACTCCTTAGGCAGGAAAAAGGACAAGATGAATCTGGAATCTTTTGAAAAATGAGAACATAACAAAATGAAGACTTCCAGAGTCATATCAAAAGGAAAAAACCCAACCTGAATGTAAAAACTGAGTGAACTTTCTAAATGCCTGTGACAGGATTATTTGAGCCTCTATTAGTATCTTTATGGCATTGGATTAAAACTCATTAAATTGAGTTAAATTGCTCAGTCCTGTCTGACTCTTTGTAACCCCAGGGACTGTAGTCTTACAGGCTCCTCCTTCCATGGGATTTTCAAGGCAAGCATCCTGGAGTGGGTTGCCATTTCCTTCTCTAGGGGATCTTCACAACCCAAGGATCAAACCCAGTCCTCCTGCATTGCAGGCAGATTCCTGACCATCTGAGCTATCAAGGAATTAAATATGCTTAAATGTATTAGTTTCTGATGATACTTTGAAAGCAACTTTTATTGAACACATTTTGAGAGTACTAAAGAAACCATTCAGAAAACTAAGATCATGGCATCTGGTCCCATCACTTCATGGAAAATAGATGGGGAAACAGTGGAAGCCGTGTCAGATTTTATTTTGGGGGCTCCAAAATCACTGCAGATGGTGATTGCAGCCATGAAATTAAAAGACACTCCTTGGAAGGAAAGTTATTACCAACCTAGACAGCATATTAAAAAGCAGAGACATTACTTTGCCAACAAAGGTCCCTCTAGTTAAGGCTATGGTTTTTCCAGTGGTCATGTATGGATGTGAGAGTTGGACTGTGAAAAAAGCTGAGCACAGAAGAACTGATTCTTTTGAACCGTGGTGTTGGGGAAGACTCTTGAGAGTCCCTTGGACTGCAAGGAGATCCAACCAGTCCATCCTAAAGGAGATCAGTCCTGGGTATTCATTGGAAGGACTGATGTTGAAGCTGAAACTTCAATAGTTTGGCCACCTGATGCAAAGAGCTGACTTATTTGAAAAGACCCTGATGCTGGGAAAGATTGAGGGCAGGAGGAGAAGGGGACGACAGAGGATGAGATGGTTGGATGGCATCACCAACTCAATGGACATGAGTTTGGGTAAACTCTGGGAGTTGGTGCTGGACAGGGAGGCCTGGTGTGCTGCAGTTCATGGGGTTACAAAGAGTCGGCCTTGACTGAGCACCTGAAATGAACTGAAAGAAACCACTGTTTATTTTGAAAATTGGAAAATAAAAGGGAAAAAATCAAGCTTTTCCTGTTTGAACTATACCTTATAAAAACTGAATAAGTTACTGAAGAAGTTTATCTTTAGGAACTAGGGAACTAGTCTAACTAATAATGAAAACATTAAAATTATAAAAGTACAACTGGAAACTCTTAACAAATTAATAGATTTTATGAATAATTAATAGAACAATCTGTTAATATAAGACACATATATATAGGCTTACCAATTAATGAATAAATAAATAACTTAATGAATTAACTTGGCTACCTATTTACAGAAAATAAAAGAGACAGAAGAATATATCAAAAAGTACCATGGATATGTACCCTTTAGCGTCCTGAATTTTGGAAATCCTATAGAACAAATAACCTGATTTCTTTAACAAAATATTATATTGGAAAAATATAAATGAGAAGAATATTAGATAGGTCTATGTGTAAATACACAAACTTAACACTAAATACTTAATGACATTAAGAAATTATTGTTAATTGTACTTTGGTGGGATGATACTATACTGACTCTGTTTAGGAAAAAACCTCTAGCTATTAGAAACACACAGTTAAAATTTACCGGTGAGATGATATGATGTCTCGGATTTGCTTCAGAGTAACCCTGGAGGCAGAATAAATGAGTGGAGGTAGAGACAAAATAGGATGGCCCAGAAGTGAGTTGGTCTTTGTTGAAGCATACCAGCTTCAACTGAGCGACTGAACTGAAATTTATTGAACCACTTTCTCTTCTTTGGTATATATTTGAAAATTTCTAAACTTTAAAAAGTTCCAAGTGTTTCAATAAGTTAAAATAGACAGTATTTCAACAGATGTGGTGAAACATGGTTGTACATGCTGTTTGTTAAGGTATAACAAGTTCTACAATTTCAGGAAAAAAATTTTGTCACTATAGTTTAAAAAGTATTTTAAAAAAAATGTGTTCTCTTGACCTAATAATTTCAAAATAAGGGAGCTAGGAAGCAATAAGAAACACAAATAGCATACCTTACATTATTTACCAAATAATGTAAATGTTAAATTAGGAAGGCAAGTATGACAGCAATATAATAAATCAGGAAATTACATTCATACAACTGGATATTACCTAGACCTGTCTGATGTTTCTCAACAGATTTAGTGACAATGGAAACTCAAGCCATAATGTAATGCAAGTTGAAATAAGCTGGATTACACACAGTACTGTGTGGTCACACCTCTGTAGGAAATGCATGTATTTTCAGTCACCAAATCAGTTCACATTCATTCAGTTCAGTTCAGTTCAGTTGCTCAGTCAAGGCCGACTCTTTGTAACCCCATGAACTGCAGCACACCAGGCCTCCCTGTCCAGCACCAACTCCCAGAGTTTACCCAAACTCACATTCATTGAGTTGGTGATGCCAACTAACCATCTCATC